>NW_025767412.1:4867500-5355889 GCF_003918875.1 Haliotis rubra | reverse complement strand
ACATTACATTACATGAAATTACGTATGAATGTTCTAACTCGTATTTTCAACCTTTGGCCAATGGATGGAAATGGATAACTGTAACATATTACAGATCTCCTTCACTTCTTTTGAATAAGTGGGCGGTGTGTTAGCCTAGTGGTTAAAGCGTTCGCTCGTCACGCCGAAGAACCGGTTCGATTCCCCACATGGGTACCAAGTGAGAAACCCATTTTTGGTGTCCCCCGCCGTGATATTGCTGGAATATTGCTAAAAGCGGCGTAAAACTAAACTTACTACAACACTTTTGAACAAATATGTTTAAGTTAAAGCTTTCCCAAAGTGTCCGGGTATACTTCTAAAGGTCGCTTCCAAATTGTACGTTGTACGGGAGAGATAACTGGTGGGTAAGTTTAACAGTTTCGTTTTCGTCTCACAAACATCTAAGATAAGAATGAGGCCATCACACAGCAACTGAGATCATGGCAGGCAAACAAATGGTTCACCTGTAGACAACTCGTTTCCCCGTGGACAAACATTTGCCAACATAGACGCCAGACACATATGCCATCACCATAGACAAACATTTGATAAGACCATAGTTAAAGCAGTGATACCAAGGGCGCCTGTGATTGCTTAACAAATGCCAAGTGCAGATCGTTCAAAGCCGAGCGGCACCCATGAAAGG
Organism: Haliotis rubra; assembly: GCF_003918875.1. Classification (NCBI taxonomy): domain Eukaryota; kingdom Metazoa; phylum Mollusca; class Gastropoda; order Lepetellida; family Haliotidae; genus Haliotis; species Haliotis rubra. Next base: position 5,355,222 of record NW_025767412.1, on the reverse strand, counting down.
CCACCTCCTCGTGGTGGGTGCTGGGTCACGCTAAGCGCCTTTCAACCCCCCGTTGTGGACCCGGGGGGGATATTTTGGTCCACCAACCCGTTTGCCGTGGGTTGCGCCCCTGTGTCGGTGGAGGACGGGAGTCTGGTGGTTGAGGGCACTGGGTCCAGGAACAGTGTTCCTTTGCCCAACACACCACTTCGCCCCTTACTTCACCTAGACGGGTGGTTGAACTGGCCCGGTTCAACCAATCGGCTGGTCATGTCGAGCCCTGTGCATTAAATTGTATCTGCACAAGAATTATATTTTGTACCACGTTTTTGACTTTAGGTCTTGACTCATTTCGTTTATAAAATATCAGTTGATTTTGAAATATGTACAATTTATATTGCCTAGAGTCTTATGCCCAGAAGGCGATGGCTCATGGGCCAATCTGGTAGATTGATTACTTGTTTAATCTTTCTGCTTGAGTATATCATCCGGGTATCCTTGGTGCTGCAAGTCGGAGGCCCACTTGTATATAGCATTGTCCTTGTGATACTCCGTGGTGGGTGGGGGAGCTCGGATGATGAATCTTAAAAACACTAACCATGGCTTATGAAACCCCTCTACCAAAAACAAAAACGTCCTCTGGAAAATAATTCTGATGATGATGACCTTAGACCGTCCAAATCAATTGACTTTTGGCCACGCTTTCTTGTGATCGAAACTCTCGACAAAAACACCATTAAAGTTGAACCCTTTCGCGGTTTCCAAGGGTATTCAAGGTATTGCCGGCGAAGTTAAGAACATTAAACGGTTACGTTCAGGTGCGTTACTGGTTGAGTGCGGGAAACGGCATCAATCAGCCAATCTGTTGACCACTGAATCGTTTGTCGGCATTCCGGTCGTTGTATCTGCTCACAGGACATTAAACACAAGCAAAGGTATCATCAGAGATCGTGATCGGTTGTTTTCGGACATGTCAGAACTTGACATCGTTTCTGAAATGAAAGATCAAGGTGTACTCTACGTAAAACGCTTTTCAATCCGTAAAACAATGAAACTGTTCAGACAAATACTTATCTGTTTTCCTTTTCGTCACCCACTGCTCCCAAATCACTGAAAGCAGGTTATTGCAATATCAATGTTGACACCTACATTCTAATCCGCTGAGATGCTTTAAATGCCAGAAGTATGGACATGGTGTAAATACTTGTACATTGTCTGTTGTGTGTGCTCACTGTGGTGAGAAGACACACACAACTGAAGATTGTACAAGTACCTTTAAAAAATGCACTAACTGTTCAGGAGAACATTCATCTTTCTCAAAAGCGTGTCCGATTTGGAAAGAGCATATGCAGATCAACAAAATCAAATTCACCCAGAACATCAGTTTTTCTGATGCCAAAAACTTGTAAAGAGATCTGAACTTACAGAAAGTTATGCTTCAATAACCAAAACACCAACTGAATCAAGCCCTAAAGTATCTACATCATCGACAAGCTGTCAAACAAACTTGACTTGGGTCAAAAGTGACAGTCCACAGTGTTTATATCCTGCTATATCATCTCAAACCACGGAATCACTTCCTAGTACATCTGAAAGGCAGGCAGAGTCATCTTCAGATCACAAGTCACTCACTCAGTCACGATCACAATCTCAATCGTCATCTGATACTCAGCAAACTGCTAAAAGCAAACATAAACAGAAGCTTGATGCTTTCAAAAAACAAAGTGGCAGAGCCCCCAAAGGGTCGGAAAATAGAATTCAGTTATATAACAAATACGGATCACTTGAGGACATGGACGTGTCCGAAAACGTCCATTCTAGGGCACATAGCTTGTCGCCCTCGAAAACAGTGCGGGGTAGATCCCCAATTAATCCGCCTAAAAGATAGGTTTATCTACCAATATCGTGCAGTGGAACTGTAGAGGACTCCGGACAAATTTTAATGAAATACAGCTAATTGTCCAAGATTTAACACCATCAGCGTTCTGTCTGCAAAGGGACATATCTGAAACAAACAGATCATTTTAACTTACGCCAGTTTGAAGACTATAATTATTTTTCCCCTCCAGGTGATAGAGCTACTGGAGGTTCTACTATCCTTATACGACAGAATGTTATTCACAGCCCTGTTACTCTTAATACTACTCTCCAAGCTGTTGCAGTGCGACTTACTCTGGGTGTAGCATTTACATTGTGCTCTCTCTGTATATTCCGCCTTCATCGAACCTTCAGCTGACTGACCTTCAATCACTCTATGATCAACTCCCAAAGCCATGTGTTATTATGGGTGACCTAAACGGTCACAACCCACTCTGGGGCAGTAATAACACTAATACTAAAGGCAAAATCATTGAAGATTTCATTTCAATAATGACCTGTGCATATTTAATGATGATTCAAGCACCTATCTTCATCCTGCAACTGGCACTTATTCTTCTCTAGATTTGTCTCTTGCAGATTCTACCCTCCTGAATGAATTTGATTGGTCTGTTCATAATGACCTTTGTGGAAGTGACCACTTCCCAACTATACTTTCAGAAATAACTCCATCTGATTCTCCATCGTATACAAGATGGAACTTTTCGAAGGCGAACTGGTCTTTATATCAAACTTTATGTAAATCTAAATTGCGACCTGAATGTTTCAGTGATATAACTGATCCCATTCAGATTTTTGCTGACGTTTTAAATGAAATAGCTGATGAGTGTATACCGAAATCCTCTACAACTCCACATGTACGGAAACCATGGTTTAATACAGACTGTAGACAAGCCAGAAAGGCGAGGAAGAAGGCAGAACATTATTTCCGCCACCATCCAACGGTCCATAATTTAAATAAATTCAAAATACTCAATGCAAAGGCACGTCGTACCTTCAAACAAAACAAACGACAATCTTGGAGGAAATATGTTTCCAATATTAATTCACGCACGCCAATGTCAAGGTGTGGAACATGGTTCAGAGAATAAAGGCAAAGGTTCCAAATCTGCTGTTCATCATCTTAAAGATGGTGACAATTTCATAACTGACAAATGCAACATTGCAAATAAAATTGGCGAAACTCTTGCCAAAAATTCATCATCGGCAAATTATGTCCCTGAGTTTCAGAGATATCAGAAACAACAGGAAAAGAAAAAACTTAATTTCGACTCAAATAACGGTGAAGATTATAATGAAGTGTTTTCATTACATGAGCTACATACTGCTCTTGAGCAAGCTCATGACACTGCAGCGGGGTGATGATAATATACATTACCAGCTATTGAAACACTTACCGGAACCATGTCTGATGACACTTTTAGATATATTTGACAAAATATGGACGTCTGGGAATTTCCTCCTTCATGGCGTAATGCCATTGTAGTCCCAATACCAAAACCTGGTAAGGATCATACAGATCCGTCTAATTACAGACCGATCTCTCTAACTAGCTGTGTTTGTAAAACCCATGGAACGTATGGTGAATAATAGATTAACTTGGTATCTTGAAACCAATAACCTTATTACCAATATTCAATGTGGTTTCAGGAAAAATCGTAGTACCATTGATCATTTGGTACGCTTGGAATCCTTTGTTAAGAATGCTATAGTAAGTAAGTAAACAACATGCTGTATCAATTTTCTTTGATCTTGAAAAGCTTATGATACGACCTGGAAGCATGGCATTTTGAAGGATTTACATGACTTTACTGGTTTGAGAGGCCGTTTGCCTCTTTTTATATCACGGTTTTTGAAAGACAGACAATTTCAAGTCCGAGGGGTTCAACCCTGTCTGATCATTACAATCAGGATCAGGGTGTCCCTCAAGGCAGTATTTTGTCTGTCACTTTATTTAGTATCAAGATTAACAGTTTATCCAAGGTTTTAAACGATTCCATTGATGGATCACTTTTTGTGGATGATTTTAACATTTCTTGTCGTGGTAAAAATATGCATACTATTGAACGAGCAATTGCAATTGTGTTTAAATAAAATAAATAAATGGTGTCTTGAAAACGGTTTTAAATTTTCTAAATCCAAAACTAATTGTCTACACTTTTGTAGAAAATATAAACCGCATAAAGATCCAGAACTATCTTTAAATGGCACTCCCATCAAAGTTGTTAAGGAGGCCAAATTCTTGGGTCTAATTTTCGACTCCCATTTAACTTTTTGCCACATATTAAATCACTGAAAGCCAAATGCCTGAAGGCACTCGATTTGTTGAAAGTTGTTTCCAGCTCAAAGTGGGGAGGGATCAAGCTACCCTGCTCCACCTATATCGATCATTGGTCCGCTCGAAGCTTGATTATGGCTCCATCGTATATGGTGGAGCCTGCAAAAGCAACAAAAACTTCTTGATTCTGTCCACCACCAAGGCCTAAGACTTTGTCTTGGGTCCTTTAGAACCTCTCTATTGATAGTCTCTATGTTGAAGCAGATGAGCCTTCTCTTACACAACGTCGGATAAAATTATCCTTACAATACATTACTAAACTATATTCTAGCGAGTCTAACCCTGCATTTAACTGTGTCTTTCATCCCGTCTATGAGGATTTATACAATAAAAAACCTTCTCTTGTTCCGCCTCTTGGGCACAGAATTAAGCCATTCCTGTCCGCTGCCGGCATTGAGCTGGGAAATATAGCTCCTTCCGTCTTCTTTTCTTCTCCTCCTTGGCAACTGGTTAGGCCTGAAGTTGACCTTACTTTGACACAGTTTAAGAAATCGGAAACTAATGAATTACAATATAAACAAGAATATAATCAACTAAAAACTAAATATAATACACACAAATCCTTATTTACAGATGGGTCCAAGGACGGTGGCGCGGTTTCATGTGCCACGGTCATTGGATCCAGAACAATATCTTCTAGAATACCAGATAACAGCTCCATTTTTACAGCAGAAGCAAACGCCATATTAGCAGCTCTTAAATATATTCAACGACATCCAAAACATAATCAATATATCATCTTTTCTGACTCTCTTTCTTGTCTTCAGGCTATTAAAAATATTTCTTGTAAGCATCCACTTTTATTAGAAATTATTGAATTGTATAATGAACTTGCTACTGGCCAATGCGACATCGTCTTTTGTTGGTTACCCAGCCACGTTGGCATTTCTGGGAACACAATGGCTGATCTTGCTGCTAAGGCAGCACTCAACAAATCTGTGACACCACTTCTTATTCCATACTCTGATTATAAAGCTGGCATTAGAACTTACATCCGTGATCTGATGCAGAAGAAGTGGGACGCCCAAGTAGGTATTAATAAGTTACATGTAATAAAACCCTATATTGGTTACACCTACTTGGGTTGTCAGTCCAGATTTGAAGAGGTCATTATGCGACGATGTCGCATTGGCCATACCAGATATACTCATGAATATTTATTGAAGGGCGAAGATCCTCCGTTTTGTATCCCTTGTGATGAAAGGATCACAGTCAAGCATGTCTTGCTTGACTGCATTGAATATTCCATCACAAGGGATAAGTATTTTAATGTCAAAACACTGAAGGATCTTTTTTTAATAATGTTAGTTCTCATTTAGTTATTGCCTTTTAAAAGAATTAGATTTGTTAACAGATTTGTAAATAGCTAAATATTTTATGATTGGAAGTTTGAATTAGTAACATAGATTGTTAGTGGCTGTATCCTCGAGGGGTTAAAGTACTGTAAAATTATTGTCCTCCTGAGAGGGTACGTAAGTCCCAAAACATTCAAAGTCAATTTCAACTTTCCGTTTTTAATCGTAGAATATTTGTAATTTTAATGTATGGCTAGATATGTGTTAATTGCTAACGGCTGAGGGGATGATATAAATCCAGCTAGGGCCCATGCAGGAAGCAAATGTACTGTAAGTCCCCATGGTCCCTAGTATGGTGATCTACCTTCAGTTGTTAGCGATCTATAGCCCATTTTTAGATTGTGTTGTCCCATCTAGTTAAAATGTTTTAGATTCAATTACTAGTTTTACATATATATATCTGTGATACTCTAGTTGCTTTACTGTCCTTCGCTGACAGGTTTTATAATATATACATATGCCATTACAATGTAAAATGTTCTCGTCACGATATGGCTGAAATATTGCCGATGTGACGTTAAATATTAACTCACTCACTCACTCACTCAAAGCCGAGCAGGCAGTCTGTAAGGCATGTTAACTTTCTAGTATTCAGTTAAAGCTTATGTCAGCATACTCCCCATCACGCCACGTCACTTCCTTGCAAGTTAGATATTGTACCCATCGCCACCGCTTAACACCGTCTCGCCACCATTATAAACTCGTAAACCAAATGCTGAAGACGTAAAATCGATACAGTAATGGTCATCTCAACCATCCCGGCTGCTGTGTAAGAAACTGGACGCATCTCTGTTGGATCCACCATTTACTTAACCTTGAGATTCCGTTATGGACTGCCTTGTTGAAGCAAACAGGTTTGACGATAGGATATAGACAAAAATGTGAAGTCGTGGCTGTCCCTCACAGACTGTCTGATATTTATGTTTACTGACAGGCTACGTGAGGTTGTGCTTTGAAGTTTCCATCTCTTTGGATTATTGAACAGATTGTTACATACTCCTTCTATCTAATCCTCTGTAATGCGAGCGAGCCTGTGACATTTTAACAGATGTCTGACAAACATTTGTCATCCTGTGGAATCATGTTTGGAGCGGTCATGAGAGTGTATTCATCTGGAGTGAAACTACCTCTTTGAGTTCTTGGCTTCCTTGCTTTCTCCAAGAATATACAGTTTAAAATAATAAAAATCGCAAAACAAATAAAATAAGGTCACTCATTACATTTTGGGTTCTAATTATTGATTTCTTTTGATCCATTCATATAATTGCTTTACCTCTCCTTTAAATATGTTCCGGCAGATAAAGTTATTATGCTCTGGCTTAGACGTTGTACATACACTTGACTTTATTCACGTGTCTAACTCTAAAGAACAGCCAGTCTGACCAGCTATCTGTGAATAATGATGACTGTATTTCATTTCAATAGGGTTTGAGAAGGCATTTGTAATGTGGCATACTTTCTGCACTGAACCAGTATAATGCATTTCCTTCATACTCGAGGCTGTTGCCTTTTGCCTGAGTCTGATAGCACGAGAGGTGTCTGATTGGAAATGTGAGTAGTGTCACTATTTTATCTGTACCTTGATTAACAGCCTCTGAAAGTACATAACTCTATGTGCTTACTGAATGGTGACATGGTATGATATGACAATGACCAAAGGCAATGTGTAAGAAATGAATTCTTAAATATTACAAACCATGTTTGAAAACTTATCTTTTATCAAAATTTTCTGGCAACGGTCTAAGAGTCCAACGAAGATTCGAGTTTCATCCCCACATTACTCGTGAATGACAATCATTGAGTTGCCTGTCTTTTTTGAAGAAAAACGTCTTGAACATTTTAGTGCAAGGTATACAAGAACGAACGAACTACTGCAAAGTACATCAATAATAATGTGACAGACTGTAGTAAGTGCTAGACAGGAAAACTGTTAAACAAACTTCACATTTTGCACAAACTAAACAGAAAATAGGTTTCTAAATTCAATAATTGACGTATGTTCATCTTAAGGGTGAGTCAAACGACTGACGCACTAAACATTCGTGACCTGGGAACATATCGCTACTTGAAAGGAAAAGGAGAGATTTATGACAAAACAAAGATCATTCATCACCTCGTAATGAATCATCTTTAATTTAGATACGGCTTCTATGGGGATACATGAAACCGTAAAAAATACCAAACATTAATACCCAGTTTGTCACTATCAATGGTACGTGTCGTACTTCACGAACAAAATGAAAATTAATGAGCAAACAACCCCTGATATCATCACCACTTTAGCAGAGATTGCTGATGGATATGGAAAGGGTTTTGTCTCATCTATTTGAGAAAATGCTGGTACACATTAGAGTGCCCTCTGACTTTTGACATGGTCAGGCCTACGTTTTTCCTAACAAAATATCGCCATCTGAATATAGGTTATGTAATTTGTCATAAGCTACAGTGCAGCAGGACATGAATACAGAAGTGTTTCAAAGGGAAGCACAAGACTATGTTTTAGTTAATGGTTTGAAAAGGTTTCATGGTATACATATGGAGGACATTTCCACAATTCACATGTAGAAGACCTCTTATCAACACTTTATGATAGTAATTCATATACACATGTTAATGGCATCGTATGTTGTCAGATGTACATCCGTATCAGTAGTTATATGCATGTAATGAGGTAAAATACTTAACATTGTTCCGTCAAATGTCAAATATTGGTGTGGCGGAAGTAAAGTATACAAGAAAGCATACAAATCCTATCCATCCAGGTCCCATTGCCAAATACAATTCCATATTCTGTTACTTAGTTTACATGCCAGTAAAGTTTTATGTTAGCCTCCCAAAACGTGTGGGATGTTTGTATCTGAAATCAGTGGACAGACATAAGTTGTTACCTGGACTACACCAAACACGGGAGAGGTCTAAATGGCCATCGATCACCTATTCTCACGAAATGTACACCAACTGATAACTGGAACTGTTAAAAATTAATGTTCTTTATTGCTGGAGCATCATTTATTGTTCACAAAATTCAAACTATCAAAAGTCAGATATCATGAGAAAATGGAGATCGACAATCATGATTAGGTAAGCTAATGTGCATAAACTGATCACCACACTTACTACACATACGGCTTTTAAAATAAGTGCTACTTAATATATTTCACATAAGTTTTATCTGTATTATATTCTGATAAACAACAAAACTTGGCCATTATACAACTTGAATACATATCGTTTTAATCTACGTTACCGTAACACTACGATATCTATGCAGAAGTGTAGAAGAATTACTGGTAAATTGTTGCTATACTATTACACAGAGTTACATTAAAAGATACAAAAGTGATTAACTGTTTCTTCGTTTATTCATGATTTAAGTTACAGATGGTACAGAAGCACAGTAAAACTTCATCCAAACTGTAATCACGTTACTTGTTTAGTTTTATGTAGTATATCAACAATGACAAGCCAATTAAAAGTAAATAATAATTTAATGTTTAGAAGATTTCTTTCCATAACTTAAGATCCATAAGACTGTCTTACCTGAGTAGCCCCGATAGTGTGTGATGAACTGTAAAGTGTCGCTGGACAATCGTGCACATTTCAATCACACCACTAACAAAATGTTCCTCATGCCATGTGCCTTTGGAGCTCGGATGATTGCGCCAATATTACTTCTGGAACCTGTGGACAGTCAGTGCCAAACATATGTTACTCTTGTGTGCATGCCGAGAAAAAGATGATGCTCCTTTGGAAATGAGGTCACGTAGATTACATAACGTAGATAACACAGACGTCCTTCAGCACCCACCAAACGTTTAAAGTGTAAAGGAAGAGCATCCCCTTCACCCAGTTACTACAATTGAATAGGTCCACTCACTTTAAAACCCTTTTGGTGACACTGGGTGTACATTATGTTTATCTTATGGTGGTCACGAAGATTACATCCTTAAAAAAACCTCTTCCACTTTAAACCTGTGAAGCATCGTGGTGGGAAATCGGCTGAAATGTAGTAGCTATGAGATTGATATTGTATTGTCCCAATATACAACACAGTAACAACTGTAAATAAGGCATACTATCTAATGAATACATATAATATTTTAAATAAGTATATGGTCATTGTCATGGGATAACGTAATAGTAAAAGTAATAGTAATAGTCCGCTTATATGGCGCTCATATCCAGGCACATTGCCTGCTCACGGCGCTACGTTCATTACTATCCCCGGTCATAGGACACTATCGTCGTTTCTCAATACTTTTTTCAACTCCCTGGAGAAGATACAGCCATGTTGCCTGTTAGGCGCAATGAATTTAACACTCACATTGCCAGCACATTATCACGGGTACCCATTGTACAGCTGGTTTACCTGAGACAATGTGGATCTAAGAATCTTGTCCATGGATACTACGCAAATGTGCCTACCTTGGAACCCGAACCTAGGTTCCTCCACCGGGGATAGCACGTGGATTACACTTTTATGGAGACATCATATTAAACATAATTTCTAAAAACATAAACCATATGCATATATGTTCTGGATATGGACGAAAGGGACAATACCTTCTGTCGAAAATGTAATCTGCTTTGTTCACACTAAATGGATATTTGCTTTGAAATATTCACTCAAAATGTTATACTATCATTGGAGACATGCGCATTTTGGTGATTTTGACTAACTTTTAATCCTGAGTCACTCACATGAAGAACAGATCATTAACAATTTCTATGTCACGGATACCTACCAAGCATGTCGCCTAATATAAACATGAAATGAAAAATTGAAATCAGTAAAAAAGTTTTTTTAATGCGGAGACACGTAAAATTACAAATGGTGCACATTTCCTGAAAATAGGTGCGATATTGAAGGTACATGTCATTTCAGGCAACAATACATGGTCATGTAGATTTCACTGTAGACAACTCGTTTCCCCGTGGACGAACATGTGCCACCGTAGACGACACACGCTATCACCATGAACAAACATTTGATATGACCGTATTTAAACCTGTGGTATTCATGCTGGCTTAGTCTGATTAAGACATGTGAAGTTTATATCGTTTCAAAACCGAGCAGGCAGTCTGTGAGGCATGTTAACTTTCTGGAATTCACTTTGAGCTTGTGTCAACATACTCTTCGTCTCGCCATGCACTTTCTGGCAAGTTAGAGATTGTACCCATCGTCACCGCTTAACGCCGTCTCGCTACGATTATGAACTCGCAAACCTAATGCTGAAGACGTAAAATCGATACAGTAATCTTAACCATCCCGGATGCTGTGTAAAGTAACTGGACACATATCTGCTGGGTCTGCTGGGACTACCATTTACTTAACTCTGAGATTCCGTTGAGCAATGCCTGGTTGAAACAAAAAGGTTTGACGATAGGATATGGACAAAACTGTGTAGTTGTAGCTGTCCATCATAGAGAATTTGAGAAAGCAGAGGGACCCAAACAGGCCAGAAATGACATATTTCATGTTTACCGACAGGCTACATGAAGTTGTGTTTTATTGTTTCCATCTCCTTGGACTATTGAAGAGATATATTACATACTCCTTGAGTCTAATCCTCTGTAACGCGAGTAAACTAGTGACATTTTTATAGATGTCTGACAAATGTTTGTCATCCTGTGGAATGTATGAAGTGGTGCTGAAAGTGTATGGTGTCTGGAGTGGAAGTACTTCACTATCTTGTCATAAAGCTCAACAATCCTCATTTTTTTTCAAATCTGTGACATTTACACAATGGGGGATCGACAGGTCAGCACGTCAGTAGGTGCCTCGGACTGGTGCTGAAGATGACTTCCTTGTAGCATATTCCTTTCAGGACAGTATAATTGTCTAACGGTTAAAGGTTGCTTGTCACACAGAGGACCCTCGGGAAGATTTCGTACTGCACATCCAAGCATTCCCCCTGTGTGCTTGTGTGCGTATCTACGTTACAGTCTACCTGAAACAGTCACATCAATGACAAATTAATATTGTTCTTGAGAAAAAAAAAGTAAAATTACTTAATATGTTTAATAGAATTTTTGTTCTGCATATTACTTTACGAATAATTGTTACTACAGTCAACCGAATCAAGGCTTCCCGCATAAGACCTTACTAACTGCAACGACTTCGCCTTTAGGACGATATATGTGTGTAGATTTAAATGAAACATTCATATGGTTTGAACTCAACATTAAAAATGACGTCCACTCTAACCAGCTGAATGTATGTCAGACTGCGTTAACAAAACAGTTAGTGAGTGAATTTAGCTGCACGGTTTGTTGCACAGATAAACGGGTTTTCCCACTTATCATACACCAAAGAGAATCGGACTCAGGTCTTCCGCACGGGTTTGGTTGTTTACTGTTTAAAGAACAAATAAACTTTTGTTTTTTGTACTCTTTTAACCATTACATATGAAAGACGTGTGGTTAGTCTTAAGCGGAACACCAAATTCGTTCTTAAAATATATGTGGTTAATTAATACCGAGCGATTAAAAGTTCCCAAAAGTCGCCTGCTTCACTCTCTCCCGCCAACAAAACCACAGAGATGTTACATAACTCTGTCGCCAGAGCACTGCAGCGAACCGGAAGTGACGTCATGTGAGGAATGATTTTTCAGTTAGTTGTATAAAGGTGTAACAACCTCGTCATTTTGCTGATTTCTTGACGTCAACGAAGACATGCCGAATCGTTGCGTTGCCGTCTTTAACGCCACATTCAGTAATATTCCAGCTATATGGCGGCGGGCTGTAAATAATCGAGTCTGGAACACACAATCCAGTGACCAACAGCACGAGCATCGATCTACCCAATTTGGATACGTTGCCATGTGTCAACCAAGTCTGCGAGCCTTACCACCCGATCCCGTTAGTCGCCTCTTAAGACAAGCATGGGTTGCTGAGCCGGATCTTTCGCACATGGAGGTAATGTGTGGCTTTTATGTAATTAGATAAGTGACTGTATATTTTATCCAACAAACGCACCATGCAGCGGAAGGCCATGACATTATCGTCCATCCCGATTTTAACAAGGACTTGCCATCGAATCAATGACTTTTAACCATTCTGATATTATCATGCCAAGCGTTGACGTGGCCTTGCAAAGACGTTTAAAGGCTACAGATTACAGGATAAAGAAATACTGTTCACTGATGCGGAAATGAACACTTTACTCTTTCCAAGCGGCCATGCAGGTGAGCTTATACGATGAAATGTTTCATCTGACAAGAATAAACCATGTCTCGTGTTCATCCACGTGATGTACTAATCTGGTTGTTTTGTTCTGGAAGCAGCACACTGATTGGTAATGCTGGCGGGTCGCTTTATTATTAGGGATGGATTATGGATAGTAAGTACAGATTAAGATAAAATCACTCCTGTGCATCAAGCATCAAATATGTATAGGTTCTTGTACATGCTTGTAGTGCAAAATATGTATTTGAACATGGCCTTCAACTCAGATAATACTTGTTCTTGAAAAAGCAAGAGAACCCTATTAATGGAACAGGCGGCACATTTGCTTTACTGGAGATTTTGTTATTAAGCTGTACTGTTTCGAAGACATAGCTTAGCTGTCACACATGCCAAGCGTTGACGTGGGTAGACGGAAACATTAGGTTTGTACTTTCTTGTACTACAAATAGACAAAAAAATAACATTTTAAGCAATTACCGTCCCATTGTCAATACGGAATAGCATTTGTGGTAAGCGATAATGATAGATATATACCTAGAAAATAAAATTAAGCGCCAGCCTATTTCAAAACTAAGATGTGAAGCTATGGAAATGTTTGACTAAAATAACTGGGAAGACCAATCCATATTTAGAGAAGGTTCATCTGGTAACTGATTTAGGGGTATCATAATGATTGTATTTACAATTAAAAGAAATATTGTTAAAGATATGATGGCACTGCTTTTCAAAGCAAAGTAACTATTCCTATTCTGCTTATACAACACTATTAAACTTAGGTTTCACTTGTCAGAAATGTCAATCATGTGACCATATAACAGACTGAGTCATTTCTGATTTTCACTTTTCAAAAGAAGGTAACCTTTTCGAGGTAAACAAAATGCATGTTTTTCAAAAACCGCATACATCCTGTTTAAAGTAAAAGATAATTTCCATAATGGTTTTGTTTTTAAACTAAAAGTACTAAACCGAATTATGATAGTTGTTTTATTCTGAAAGATTTCCTATGAGACAACCTAGATTGGCAACATATACTAGGTGGCACTTAACTTTTTATTCACAGTATATACCATAATTATGTGCAACAAAGATATTGACTCGCTCTTTAATTATCTCGATGATTGATTCCTGTAATGGCGCGCTTGCTGGTTGTCCCTTGCAAGCCACCCAGACATAGAAACAGACACCCGAGAACATCACTGCCAGTTTGAAGTTTGAACAATACTATCATACATTTAATCGAAAGAAATGGTTTGAAAACAATCTGTGGTTTGAAACCGTCCTCGCATATACCTAAAAATCTACTGTTGCTAATGTGTGAAAGCGATATTTACAACGAGGTCGTCGCATAAACACCGAAAACGATTAACGAGGAAACACCGAAAATGAACCGTTCGACAGTCTTCAATTTACTGATTTGAAGTGTTCGTGACTGGCCAGCAAAAATTCCAGATAATTTTTTTTCAGAAATGTCTGACTTCAGCTAAAACTTTCCCTAACAAGAAAGTTGGCAACATCGGTAGAATTGATGTAAGATGCGGCTAACGAGAATATATGCCCAGGCTCACTGGCCTACTTGCTGCATGTCATCGTTACCCAGCTGCGATGGTCGACGTTCCTGATATTATCACGGGATTGTCTAGTCCAGATTCGAGTATCTGACTGACTGACTGACTGACTGAGTTTGGTTTTACGCCGCTTTTAGCAATATTCCAGCAATATCACGGCGGGGGACACCAGAAATGGGCTTCACTCATTGTACCCATGTGGGGATTCGAACCCGGGCCTTCGGCGTGACAAGCCAACGCTTTAACCACTAGACTACCCCACCGCCCCTCGAGTATCAGGAGACAGTCGTCATATTGCGGGAATATTGCCGAGTCCGGAGTTACACAACAAACAAACAAACCAAACAATGAAGATATTGGCAGAGGACATTAGAACCCAAAACGGTAAAGTGTACACAAATATTTAACCACATGGCTACCAAACCACCACAGAGCACAAAATTGTTTCTTTAAGACAGGTTCGGGTATAGAGCTGAGAAATAACATGTGATCCACTCTACGACACGGCAAAGAGGAAGGGAATCAAGAGACCTGCACGGAAATATACAGGATAATGTGCATACACCCAGTCAGAAAGGAAAATTCGGTATGTATAACTCACATGCAGAACATGACATTTAATAATTTGTGTGTATATAATTTGTGTGATATATTTAGATAATTGCGATCCATGAAGTATTCTGACAAACCTCCAAGAAATTGGCATACATGTTTCGACTATTTACGAACTGATGCAATACTCCCGAATAATGTTAAAATGTATCGGCAATTTATGAACTGTTCTGAGTAGTTGATTTGAATGAATTAAGCATCAACACTCCCTCAATCCAAATACACAACCAGTCATTCTAGTCACTTGTAGAATAATCTCTGTCCCAATGCAAGACGTGTCATATATTTTTAATATTTCACTGCTACTTGAACGGACTGGAGAAGAGAAATAGTGTCTCGTTGGTTTACTTTATCTGCCGTTAGTTTTAATACAAATATACATGACGCATTTTCGGTAATTTGAAGATGGGTTTAGTCTTGTGATCCTCTAGAAATCGACGTTCAGTTAAATGAACAGTAAACATCTCCTCGGGTGTTGTATTGGATCGTACATATCCGACTCTATGTCTACGTAAATATAATGTATGATATAGTGTATGTATTACGATTCTTTAAATACCAACATGAAATGGTATATTGTAATGCGAAGATGAAAGACTTACTGACCTATTCGTCCACATGACATTGTCAATTACTTGTCAACATTCTGTGGACGGATATTGGATGTTTCTATCTAAAATTACTCGATGTATTGTCTTCAAGTTGTGGATGATGATGAGGTAAAGATGATTAAAATACTACATAAAATGGCTAAACGCGAGTTGTTACTTCGGAAATGTAATTACACCAGCCATCCGAGTGGGCCATACGACCATCGTTAACGAAGATTATGAAATCATGGCATGTAGCAATATGAGAATATTGTAGGCACACAGGTAATAATGATACCATAGACAACTCGTTTGCCTGTAGACAAATATGTGTGATCATAGACGACAGACACATGCTATCATGTATATATACCTGATATGGTTGCTGTTAAACCAGTAATATCTAGGGCGGCTGAACGTGATTAAAGAAATGTGAAGAAATATATTATGTCAAAGCAGAACAGGCTGTCTATGAGTTATGTTAACGTTTTGGAATTAATGTCATAATAAATTATTAAAAATGTGGAGAAACGGTTGATTTCAACGGCATATACGTCATGGCCGTCGATTTGTTGACTTTCTCATTGATGCCAGCTTCTGTATTCTTAATGGAAGGCAACACATGACAAATGACTTTACATATATATCAACTAGAGGCGCTTCAGTTGTGGACTACTGCCTCGTACTCTGAGAACCTGTGCGACCATGACCAGTTTCGCGTGCTGCGCCCCTCAGTTCCTGTAGACACAGCAGGGCTAGTGGGTAGCACTGATGTAGGCTTGTTGAGTACACTTGACCACTATTTATTGGAGTGGACAGTCTCTTTTGGTAAATCTAATGCTGTTGTTAGGAGTGAGTGAGTGAGTGAGTTTAGTCTTACGCCGCACTCAGCAATATTCCAGCTATATGGCGGCGGTCTGTAAATAATCGAGTCTGGACCAGACAATCCAGTGAACAACAGCATGAGCATCGATCTGCGCAAATGGGAACCGATGACATGTTGTTAGGAATAATGATGATGTTTATATTACGAAATATTGTACTGCCAATGTTCGCGGTTATTTTCTTACGTGAAATGATTGCATTGATCAGCTGAATGCTATCATTGTGCAACTGGAATATTTTACACTCTCACATAGTGATCCGGATGCATGTAATGATACGTTAACTAAGATAGCTTAGAACGAGATACAGGAAAGGTTATGTTCACTTTCACATATTGTTATGGGTGAGAGATGTGAGTTGAGTTTTACGCCGTGCACAGCAATATTCCACCTATATGGCGGCGGTCTGTAAATAATCGAGTCTGGATCAGACAATCCAGTGACCAACAGCATGAGCATCGATCTGCGCAATTGGGAACCGATGACATGTGTCAAAGAAGCCAGCGAGCCTGACCACCCGAACCCGTTAGTCGCCTCTTACGACAAGCATGGGCTACTGAAGATTCATTCTAACCCGGACCTTTACGGGTCGCTAAGTGGAATAGGGAATACTGTTATCTAGTAAATGGTGAGTACAGACAGAGAGACAGTGCTGAATGAGAGACAGCATGGCAAAGATGTGCATGTACGTTTTAGGTCTAATGTCAGAATATTTGAAATTGCAAATGGTTGTGGCAGGGCGCTTGGTGTAGACTGTATTCTTGTTGAATGTTAGAAGTCTGAATGAATATCAGCCATTTATAAAATATTTTATGTTTGTTTTAATATTGGTAACATTCTATAACGCCATCAAAGGGTCAAAGGGAATAATCAGCCCTCTACAGAATAGTTGTATAGTCACCCGCTATCTTAAAGAGGCTTTTTCAGCAATGACATTGTAACGAATTGGAATGTGAAACGCAGAGTGTTACATTACATGCTTTAGAATTGTTCATTTTACTTTTCGCGGTGTACGTTTTTTGTGTGTTTATTGCGATTTTACAAACTTTTTTGTTTAATTTTAATCACGGAAAGTGACCTTTAGAATGCCTTTACCTCTATGACCTTTTTAGTTTTCGTTAATATTCTCCTGTAATGGATGGGTCTGTTGTTGATCTACAAAAGCGACTTGATAAGTTATCTGCATATTGTGATAAATGGAAATTAACATTATCGAAGGTAAACTTATACTTGTATGACAAAATGGTGGGAGGCTTAGATAGCATAAATTTCATGTTGGAAATACTCTTGTTGAAACAATGTCAAGTTATAAATATCTTTTACCGTTTTTTCGTCAAAATTGGCAGATTATATATGCAGTACATTTTAAATATCACTACTCGTTGAAATACTAAATTTATCTGGATATGCGAGATTCTCTAATGAACAACTATATTAAAAACCTGCAAGAACCTTTATGGAAATATAATGATATTACGGTAGAAGTAAGCTCTGTACCTACATATCTTTTAATCTTTAAAATATGTTTGTGAAAGTTATGTTTGTACTTTTATGCCGCGGCAGAATAGAAACGGGCAGATATTTAAATCCAGATGTCGAGGGTAGAGCGTGTGTTAACTGTAATGTATTATGTTAACTTTCTGGGATTCACTTTAGGCTTATGTCAACATATTATCCATCCCGCAAGTGAGAGATTGTACCCATCGCCACCGCTTAACACCGTCTCGCCACCATTATAAACTCGCAAACCTAATGCTGAAGACGTAAAATCAATACAGTAATCTTAATCATCTCGGCTGCTGTGTCAAATAACTGGACACATCTCTACTGGGCCTGTTTAGACCAAGATTTACCTAGCCCTGAGATTCCTGTCAACCATACCTGGTTAAAAGAAATAGATGAATATATAACGCCAGTGCAAAAGGGCACCGAGTCTTGGCTATCCCCAGAAATAGATTCCATTTGGTTTGAGGGGCAGAATAACTCTGAAAACCATATAAATGAACCACTGGAAATCAGTGATGGCGTCAGTTGTTTGCGAAAAGGTTAAACTTGTCCTCCCCATTCACACAATTTGGCTAAAAGTGTATTTTTCTGTTAAGCATTTAAAGTCCGATGCCACACAGTTGTCTTTCTGCCGTGCAACCAAACCAGACAATCAAGTGATCGCTGAACCAAACAATCTAGCTGAATTACCACTACTGCGTAGAAGTTCAGATATTCCACTGCTAAGGAGTAATGAAAAACGATGTAACTGCCGCTCACATAGGAAATACTCGTACCAAGACATGCTATAATTTGTGGCTATCGTTAAGCTACATCACTTTTGAACAGATTATTACATATACTTTCAATCAATTCGCTGAAATACGACTGAGCCTGTGACGTTTTAAGAGACGCCTATCGACATTTGTATTTTTGTGAAATGTTTGAAGCTTCCATGGTTGTGTGTGGTGTCTGAAGTGCAGGTATTTCAGAACTTGTCATAAATCTCAAAGAATCAAGAGTTTTCAAAGCTGTGGTGTTTACACAAGGAGAGATCGCCAGGTCAACATGTCAGTTTCAGGACGTTCACTCATGCTACCGTGGACGCCATCTTGGACGCCATCTTAGATTTTTCGGAAAATGGGCCCACAAAATCGGGCACACCGCAAAAATATGTTTTATCTTGATATTCTCCAGCACTTTGCAAAGTTTCATGCTTTAATCCGCCTAGTATCTATTTTCACCCTTTGCCACTGCACTAATATGGCTTCGCAGCACATTCCTTTCAAGAAAGTATAATCGGTCTAAGGGCCAAAGGTTCCACCCGATACGCTGAGGGCCAATGGAATAACTCCGTACGTTTGTGCGTGCGAATGTCTTGCATTCGAGATTTGTTAGCCACACATCAATGACACATCAGAGTATCGTTCTTGGGATAAAACAAATTAATAAGATTTACTAACACAATCTCTGTTCCTTCTCTACATATACCGTCGGACTACTTATTAGTCAGTCGGACCCCAGCTTGTGAGATACATACAGCCTTGTTCACTGTTACTAAGTTGGAACAGGGCTAACCAGTTACTCACTGCCTCGCATGACGGTTAACTCCTAACGGCTTACTGCAAGTCGGATTATGGCTACGGCCTTGCTTTCTTTTTGTCAGTCGGATCTCGTCTAAGCAGCTGATCCCTTCTTTACTGTTAGTCAGTCGGACTAATACTTACAACCTTGCTTACAGTAAAGTCTACCCGTGAAGATCCAGGTTACACTTGGTTTTCAGTAACCCATGCTTGTCGTAAGAGGCGACTAACGGGATTGGGTGTCAGACTCCCTGACTTGGTTGACACATGTTATCGAATCCCTTTTGCGTTGATCGATGCTCATGCTGTTGATCACTGGATTATCTGGCCTAGACTCGGTTATTTACAGACCGCCGCCATATAGCTGGAATATTGCTGGTTGCGGCGTTAAACAAGAAATAAAGAAGCAAAACAAATCTTACGGACGATGTGTGTACGGACTGCTAGGGATGAACTGCTCTCTATCGTCCTGGTTCGGTTGTGGAATCACTGATCTTCTAGCGTTCCGCTCTTTACAATGATAAAGCACAAGAGAATTATAAACGATATCACTAATTACTGCTTATATTCATATAATGTTCACTTCTAATTTGTTTTTACGCAAAATGAAATGTTTTTGTCAGATAATGGAGCATAATTATAATCTTGCGTTGTCGTTTTTAATATTCAGTAGACTGTAGCGTGGTATATCGATACTGCCAGCTTGCTTTGTTTGTTGTCTAGCTTTCTGGCGGCTGTCTGAAAAGAAAACCAGACAATCCAGTGATTGACATCCTGACCATCATTCTACGCATTTGTCATACGAATCAGCGCGCCTGACCGCTCGATCCCGTTAGTCGCTTTTTACGTCAAGCATGGGTTGCTAAGAAGAATTTTAATCCCAATCTGCACGGGTCGGTGCCCGATCGAACCATGCAGTCTGTATTTGAGATGGTACTAAGAAAACAAAACAGGTAGCGAGTTCGTTAATTTTATGTCTATAAAACCACACATAAACTGGCTTTGAACCAATTATAACCAGGCGTGGCATCGAACTCGTAACTCAAGCCCGACTAGGCAATGCATACCACCAGGCTATAACTGTTCCTGTTATATAAGCACAAAAGTTATATTTGCAGTAAGTTCTATTTAAAACATGTTACATGTGTCTTAACCAAACGATGTTTTTCGCCCTGTTTTTGTCAAAAGAAACGTCTTAAAGTGTGGCCATGACATCTGGCAGTGGTGAGTAAAAACACATCGATTCTTCACGCTGGCTTTAATATTAATCTCCTCACAGGAGCCTCTCTCCTGTTTATCCACGTGATGCTCTAACATGGTTGTCTTGTTCCTAGCACAGCATACTGGTAATGCAGGCCGGAAGCTTTATTATCCTTACTGGATTATGGTTAATAGAAAAAGACGTATTTAGATTAAACGAACACAATGCATCAAGAATTAAACATATTGTCATCAGAGTCATTTGTGAACAACACGATGAAGCCACAGGAAGGTGAAGATTTTTGTGATGATAGATGCACAAGTACGTATTTGAACATGGCCTTCAACTCGGTTAATGCTGGCACTTATAAACAGCCACAGAACTCTATTAATATAACAGCCGTCGCATATGGATGCGTGGAGATTTTGTTATTTGGCTGCAGTTCTTCAAAGGGACAGCTTAGCAGGACGATACTACAAGCGTTGACACAGCCAGTGGGAAACATCATGAGGTGACTGTAATAATATATAAATGCATCACATTTTTAAGGTAACACAGTAAACACGTTTTCGGGTAACGTTTGTGGTAAGTGATAATGAGCGATAGTCAGCGTGTGAATGGGTTCTTGATGGTCGTATCAGACATTTGTTAGTCATATAGCTATAAACACATTGTATTCACAACAAAATAGACACATTTACCTCGCCCATGTGTGGTCGGTTTTGAAATTACGACAGTTGTGTACCTGTGATTACTTCCATGACCTCACAGATAAAGGTTATGGCCTTTTAAGTAATCTTAAGAAAAATAATCACATGTTATGCAAGAATCAATATCAGGAGGCCAGCCTTGGGCAACCATTGTTTCAGCTACAGCTCATTCATGGAAAAACTTACCACCGGCCTCAAAACCTCGAAGTCAGCCGTCAGCATTCAGATGACATATTAAGAATTTTTTAATGTATCCTCTGAGAAAACAAGCAAACGAGTTTGCTTATGATTACACATATTTCATACCTGTCATTTCACAGAGTAAATAGAAATAAAACCTGTAAAGAGTGTTCGTGTGATGCTGACACATATCCGGGAAGACTCGGGTTAGAATCGGTCCCATGCTTGTCGTAAGAGACGACTAACGGGATCAGGTGATACATGTCATCGTACCCCATATTGCGCAGATCGATGCTCGTGATGTTGATCACTGGATTTTCTAGTGCAGACTTTACAGTATTTACATGCCGCCGCCATATAGCTGTAATATTGATGAGTGCCGCGTTAAACAACAAAACAATAAGAATAAAAACTGTATAGAGTGTTTGTGTGATCTTGGCACCGTCAGACTAGTACGTCATCAGCAGAAGGTCCTTGATCTCTTGTAGTCCAGACCGCGAATACGACTTCTCCCAGAAGTCACTTACATCATGATTGTTCCCATTCTCTTCCCACAGAGGTTACTCCTGTCAAAACGGACAGAGCAGTCAACGACATTATTCGTCTTTCATTGGATTACCAAAGCGACAATGCCAGGACTGTTGGCGTGGATACGTCTGAGGCCTCGATACGGGCCTTTGAATCTAAGTCGATGTAACACGTGTTCTGATTGGATAGAAAGAAGGAGATAATCCGCTAGGGGATTTTAAATAACATAATCATGATTGTTCCATGACGCCCTCGACATATTTTGGGTCTTTCCGTGGATGAACGCTGAGTCATAACTACAAGTATAGGAAATACGGTATTAAATGATCGATCCACACACAATGTGTGAAGCCCATTTCTGGTGATGTTGCACTAAAAGCGGCGTACGCAGCGCACACAAATACACACGATCACACACACACACACGCAAAAGCACGCACACGCACACGCATGCACGCACGCACGCACACACACACACACGCACACACACATTTATATGTATGTATGTTTGTGTCAAAGCTGGCCATACTTTGTGAGTGTTCTAGACAGTCTCATAAAATCATTGCATAATCTGTAATTAATTGTAAAACACTTTGAGAAAAATTTGCGTCACCCTTTTCCATCCGTCTTGTGAATGTGAAACCTTTCCAGTCAAGCAAAATGACAGTGATCGTGGCCTTGCAAGGATACCATACAAGGTCGACGTAATCTTATTTAGATGCGCAATTCTGAATAACACACATTAGGTTCAAACACTTTCGCACACAGGAGACATGGTTACGAGTCGCTAAGAATTATCAATGTACAACGGTATTGACAGCATCAATCAATATGCCTTCAACAGGTAGCTGTCTTAACGTTTCAGCTGCTGATCCCTGTCAGGAGACATGTTCTGTTTTTACATAGAACATGGAACCTGAAATATATTGAAAGCCAGCCCGCACAAGACTCATGGTTCTTGAAGAGATAATGGCATGAAATTATGGTCAAATTCCGATGCGAATCAGATTAATGGCAATGCCATCTGAAAATGTATTCACAATAGTTCTATTGATTGCATATTTGACAAAGTTTTTCAAAGGTCCTTTTATATATTATTTCTATAACACAACATGAACCACAATCATCCAGAAGTGGACAGACTATAACTACATTTTGGTTCTCGCACATGCACACACAATGATCACATTGGTGAACACACTGATCACATTGGTGAACACACTGATCACATTGGTGAACACAATGATCACATTGGTGAACACACTGATCACATTGGTGAACACACTGATCACATTGGTGAACACACTGATGAGGAAGACTGGTCCTACTCAGTTCCATCTTACAAAGATTTTCTAAATTTCATCATTCCATATGTTTTAGTAAAACATACTAATGTCTATTTAAGTGAGAGAGTGAGTGAGTGAGTTTAGTTTTACGCCGCACCCAGCAGTAGTCCAGTTATATGACGGCGATCTGTAAATAATCGAGTTTGGACCAGACAATCCAGTGATCAACATCATGAGTTCGGTCTACGCCATTGGGATACGATGACATGTGTCAACCAAGTCAGCGAGTCTGACCACCCGATCCCGTTAGTCCCCTCTTACGACAAGCATGGAGTTACTGAAGATCATGTCCAATCCGGATCTTCACGGGTCTATATACAATGTGACAACGGCCATGTGTTATGGTGCGGTATTACTGTATGTGGCAGAGAATGAGGCAGTCGAAGGTGTCGCCTGTTTTAGGTCATAGAATTTTTGGAGGCGGTTTGTAGCAGCCGAAGAGTAGTTGAGGGCCTTTCTAAATCAACTCTGGGACAGACTTGATTGTTTGAGAATTTTGTGAGCGGACAGTTTCTAGAAGTATGGTTGTTTGGAGGCCTTTTACGACTAAGGTGCTTTGTGCAGGCATTATCCCTAAACACTTATCTAGAACGGAGTATGTGCTGAAGTCAAGTAATACTACCCTTCCAATTCTCTGAATTTATTGTGGGGCTTGGAACGTATTAATGGTCTTATTTGACCCTTTGTCTTCGTCTGTATTCCGAAAACTGCGAGTTTCAATAAAATATATTTTCTATTGTCTCTGTTTGTACTAGTCCAAATTCATAGGGCTAGCCCATTGAGCTACGCTGCCACAGTTTAACATGAACATCCTACCTCGGGGAATCAACGGACACCATCCTCCCATTTTCTAACGTCTTCTGGAATGACGCTGTCTAGGATCGTACCGCCGACCCTAAGCTCTTCGGAGAGATGCTGTGTCGACTAGATCACGGAGGGATATTTACCCACTAAGAGACAAAGTGGCAAGTACACATTAAGGGTACCTTTTAGGCTTTCGCGATGTAATATTCTACTTAGTAGTATTCTAAAATGCTTTCATTTCTTGAAATTTAGCAATGAAAGGTACCAACAGAAACATAACTCATTTACTCACTAAGAGTAATATAAAGGGACTTGATTCAGAACAAAGACTCCAGACAATATGTGTGTCTTCACCTCCTGAGAATCTTCATCAATATCAGAAGAATATATAATTTCACTTTTCATTGTTAATCTTGAAATTGTTGAAGTTCAGGATCGTAACTGTAGCTGAATGTTCACCTTCCTGTTAAACAGAGCTAATTTCTCCTTGAAACTCCCTGCTTCTGGTGTTGGTTAGTTGTCTACGTCAATCTGTTCCCCTACACCGACCGGTGAGTGGAGGAGTAGCGCTTGTCTTTTAGTGTTTAGCAAAGAACTCGTATATAACTGGAAGTCGAACAGGCCCTACATCCTGTCTCCAATGAATGCTACTGTTGCCTGATATTGAGATGAAGACACAAGTTTCACGACCCAGTGTACGATGGAAGAGTGGACGAATAACCAGAATGATTGATAGAAGCAAACCCATGCTACCATTGGTCTGAGGAAAGTTTGTAGCGACATGTTAACAAAAAGACTCCCTACTTCCTCGACCACTCCATCAAAGAAATGCTTCCTTTAACCTGTATGGGGCGCCTGTTTTTGCTGGGAGACTTGATATTTTTTCAACTGCAGTAGTAAAACCAGATTTGTTTTTTTCAAAATGAGCCAAATATTCTGATTTGTTCGTCTTAACTCTAAGGCAAGACTCAATATGCAATGACATCTAGGTTAATGGCTCAGCGGTTGGGAAGGAATTGCGTCACTTGCCCATTAATCATCTTCAAGGAAGAGGAAATGGAGACTATCGTTACGTACATCTAAGAGAATTTGCTTGGCGAGGTAACTTTGAAAAAAACACCCCATCACCCCATCCGCCACAGTTTAAGTCACGCCCACTCCGATGCTTGTGACTTCACAATGGTTGGAATCTTGACATGTATATTTGTAACGATTTCACTGTTATCTTTCAATAGTTTTCAGTATGGAAAGAAAAGATGATTACATTGTTAGGTGGGGTGTAAATATTCAATAATTCTGAATATAGATGTTTGTCAGCCAGAACATAAGGTGCTTTGAATAGTTCAATGTAGAGGCGCCACATTAAAACCTCTGCAAATAAAAATGTTTTATGATATAACTACTTTAAAACAAAGGGTTAATATACTTTTGTTATTGAATTCAAGTCAGCACTAAATCAAGTAATCACACTGGGACATATCGTATTAAATGGCATAAATATTTAAAATTGAAAATTGAGTTGTGACCAAGAACCTAATTATTAGTAGAGGTGGGTATTGCAGAGAATTTTCATATTACGATATATTGCGATGCGAAAGCATATATTGCGATATGTATTGCAATATATTGCAAGAATTATGTTTTTAAACAAAAACTACTTATAATCGAGTTAATGCTTGATTATAAAGCAAAAACACAACAAAATCACTATGATTGATTAACCTTTAATAAAAACTTTTAATCATGACAAAATAAAAATGTAATTAATATTTGGCACTAATGAAACAAGGAAAAGAACAATTTAAAAAGCGGAAATATCCGAAGATTTCCGAGTGTTACGAAGTTTTCCGAATGCATCTCAAAATACCGGTTTTCGATGAGCGTATCGCAATACGTATCGTTTTCATGTCTGAACCGGTAAATACCGGTAAACCGGTTATATTGCGCAGCCCTAATTATTAGTAAACATGTCTAGGTTCAATCTGCGATCCTACCCACAATTTGACAATCTATTTGATCCCTTTCTGAGTGGATTCTTCGCAGTCATCAAACAAGCGAGTGAGTAAGGCGTAACGCCGCTTGCGCCCCAGCAACACATAATACAGATTTTCGCAGCTGTTGTAGTCAATGTATGAAAGAACAGCTCTGGTGATGTTTCAACCACTCAGCATTACTAACTAGAAGCAGAAATCCTTAACAAAGGGCCATGGTATTCTTACACTTCCAGCTGTTCTGATCATCTGGCGTATAATACGTAGGAAAAGTTCAACTCGCTATGCCATCCAAAATGTAGAAACAGGTATTTGTTTATACACCAAACGGTTAGATTGCACATGCGGTTTGAGAAAAGATTCAGGAACTGCCCTCTCAGAACGCTCACACAAGATTTTTTTTTTTGCACACAATATGTAGTCTGCCATAAGCATGCACGTACCTAAGTACATGTACTTATAAGCGCATGCCATATATATTATCTACATGATATATACGTTAGTTATTATAAGTAGAGATACTTGATTGCAATCAAGAGGAGCATTGTACGAGCATCACTACTCACAATTAAACTAAAACCATTAAAAGAAGCAGCTATTTTGCAATCATTAAAGACTACCCCTACTTCGGAATGAACAAGGAAAGACATGCTCCCTTCTACAAGTTTGCTATGGAATACCATGTATCACAGGTCTGATCCAGGAAATTGGTTTCGTCAAACTTGCCTTTCAGATCATCGAGTTTTTTACATGAAGCACTTCAACTCTTGAATCATTAACCGGATTTTCTTTTCTGGGTGCAGTTCGTGGAACTAGGATGAACTGCATCTCGTCAACAAGGGAATAAAAATTGCTAACTACAACGAATTCTGTTTTTAATCCAGTTTATTCGAACACAGAATAATTACGGAATTGTATCATTGTTATGATGTCATAGGAGGAGACGAATGGAATAGGGTGGTCATGTCGATGACTTGGTCGATGCATGTCACCACATCACAATGCCTGTATCCTTTTACTGTTCTTGAATTGAAGATATCCACATAGTGTATTACACAATATGTAAGCACAACAGTAGATTAATTAAGTTACGAATACCACATAATCAATCAAGTGAAATGCCTGAAAGAGCTGTACCAACCAAGCCCTAGTTTAGTTTGATCTAACAACTAAATCGAGCCACCTACTCTAACCGAGAAGCCCTACGAGGGTTCTGAAGTCATCACTTAAGATAGGTTATCGACATAATGACAGAATGTCAGCTCAATAGGTCGCTGATGGAGGGTCATCTCACAATGTACATTACATGACATTAGCCAGACAAACTGTTACATTTGAAGGGCTTTCTTTCTATAAGTTTGATAGGAATAATTGGTGTTGGTGACTGTAGCTTCTGAACTACTAAACTTTGGCTTTTGTATGTTCTATTTGTTGTTTGAAGTTTGATGACATCAAATAATTGTTTTTAAAAACCCAGAACAAAACACAGTGAAAAAGAACATTTATATGTCCTCACGGTTTTCTCCACGGTGACACAGGAAATACATTGTAATCATTGGTTCAATTGTCAGTTCACAAGTCTGTATCGGATTGACAGCATATGGATGCTCAGTTTATGATACAAGATTGTTGAGCAAGGCTTGTAAGCCAAGAATCCTGTCGGTGGTCAAAGATGCTGTCTGGAACCGGCCCTGTGG
Source organism: Haliotis rubra (assembly GCF_003918875.1). Classification (NCBI taxonomy): domain Eukaryota; kingdom Metazoa; phylum Mollusca; class Gastropoda; order Lepetellida; family Haliotidae; genus Haliotis; species Haliotis rubra. The sequence continues at coordinate 5,327,308 of NW_025767412.1, read as the reverse complement.
TCAGTACATTGTGTTCGAAATTGCACATGAAAACACAGAGCAACAACTGTTTGTGTTTGTGCATTTCTTGTTTCAGGCATTCCAGTTGCACACTGCACCAGCACCATGCCAGTTGATAAACATATTTTTCTCTTCATATTCGGAGAACTGGGTGCTTCAGTTGCTATGCCTTTCGATTATTCTCTGGTTGAACATATTAATCCAGTCAACATTCATCCATGGCTTTGCAAATCGCCAAACAGAACTCTGCTGGGTCAGCGTACTAAAACCATTTTCATCCCAACATATTCGCCAGACTATTCTCAAATCGCCACGGACACATGCCTACTGTATTGGCCAGAGCAGGCTGTCAGCCGTTGACCGTTCATGAACATGTCATTACCTTATAAACATTTGTCTTCGTGGTGGGAGTTGAAGGTCTTCCTGGTCTTTGATCATCTTCGTTAGTGTCCGTAAGGTCTTGAACTCCTCTGTATCAAGCAGTATCAATCCCTAAACGTGACACCATATCCGTGTGGGCAGTTGGTGTCAGCGAGAGAGCAAGTTTTGTCGATTTACATAAAACAAAAATACCCAGTCACTTAGAAGCATTCAGAAATATGGTGCCTGGTTACGTAATTGTTCACATGCAGCCACTAAAAATGGAAATCAGCGTGAACTATGCATCCTTCGTAATTAGTCTCAGAACCTTTCAGACCCATTCTTACTCTCAGTGGTACTACCATCACTATATTGCCACTATAACATCAGGAATAACATCACAGCATCTATTGCGCCCCGAAAACACTTGTGAAAACTCACTTGTGGTCTTCCCGTAGGACCATAAGCATGTGCAGAAGTATGTTGTTGCCATGGCTACAATGCACTACTCAGGCATTGTACTCATTGAAATTCATCTGTATTTACCAGATTTGTCATCGTCGGATTTCCTCCTCCTAACGAAATACCTGTCTGGCAAGCATTATGCTAATGAATGTGACATCATTTAAGCAGTGGAGGTCTCTTTACACCAACAGAAGAAAGCCATCTACACCAGTAGGATATAGGCACTCGTTTCCGGAAGTGTGTTGACTTTGAAGAGGGTCATGTTGAAAAATATTCAGTGACTAGCTCCAGCAAACAAGTACGTCATAGCAGAGGCTCAGGACTTTTCAGCCAAGACTGGAAAGGTCACAGCACAAGCTGCGTCAGGAGAGACCTCAAGTTAATCTCATCTTGTCAGGGTTCCTGACAGGTGTCAACTTTGCTAGACAGTTAAACGATATAAGGCCAACAAAAGACTGTTTGAAGATGCTTTCTTTGATTGATATCTTTCAATTGTGAATCAATTGAGCGGATATGGTTTGTTCAAAGATCAGCTTTCAACGAAGTTAAACTGTCGTCACACGTCAAGGATGGTTTTCTCGTATACTCGTCTCTGTACATACAGAAGGCTGGTATAATATTATTCCAAGACCTGTTCTGAATGCTGCAGGTGTCGTTTGTCACCGTATTCCCCGTTGGGTGGGTGGCGAGGGTCTTAATGTACATAGAAAGTCAGTCTGAGGCAATGTCGTGTGTCAACCCTTTCAACATCATAGAAAAGGCAAAACCCTTTCAACATCCGTAAGAAATCTCTGCTACAAGCAGTGTTGACTGTACAATTCTTACCATATCATGAGTATATGTTAGTTGGACGCCGCATTCAGCAGTAGTACAGCTGTACGACGCAGGCTGTAAACAATTGATTGTGGGCCAGATAATCAAGTGATTGACACATAACATATGTATTCCATTTACATCAGGACACATCCCATCACACAATCTCACTGTATGACATCCTACACATCCTCACAGCATGTCTTGTACAGAGGTCCATATGGTTATGTTTGGCTGCTATGCAAGAACTTCTTTGTCTTTTGTTATAAGCTCATCACTAAAAAAAACACGTGAGCACAAACATATAAAATAAATATTGAACGTGAATTCAAAAGAAAGAACCGTCTGCATTATCAATGCAAATCCTTCTGGCGTAAAGGGCAAACTATCTGCGAAAACTATATTAATGGACCACATAAAATATGTTATGACACCATGTGTAATATAATTACAGGAATATTGCTTTTGACATCATTTCTAATGATTCAGAATTCTTATTGTGAAAAGAATTCAGCATTATGCTTAGTTGGGCATGTATAGCAATTTATAAGTTAGACGTATGTTCCGTATATGTGAAAATTATGACAATAAATAAATGTAATTGTTTCAAAAATATATAAAATCGCTTAAACAGTGACAGTTTCAGTAGGACATTTATGGTTACTGGTTCGGTATAATAGTACAATATTAGTTATCACATTTCAAGGAAAATATCGAATTGAAATTTACCATACCTGAGAGGGGGATTTTGTAAACGGCGGAGGAAAACGACGTTGTGGAGTATCTTGCATCTACTTCATCAGGTAAATGAAAGATAGAAGGAGGTGAATCGAATTTTGAGGCAATTTTACATGAACAAAACTTTGTCACCTTTCTCAAATCCCATATTTCTCATCCACACAGTAATATTTGCACGAGTAGTTTGTCAAACACAAAGAGTTAACAGCAAAGGGTTAAATATCTGGTTCGCTTCTATGACATCGGTGAATGTCCCCGGTTCGTTCTATTGATAAGTTTTCATAAAAGTTGGTATCCATACGTGTCGGCAATCTCTGTTATGTTATATATTTTTTATATTTTTGTTATGTCCAAAAATAATTCTTTGTGTGTTATGGTTGTTATTTTAACAATATATTTTAGAACAGGTCTTCCGTTGCGAGGGTATGTCATTGAGATGAAACGGACCAGGGAGGGAAGTGAGGATCAGAGCTTTAAGATGTGTAGTGATGAATCTTGCCATCCTTCGACAGAATCCTCTAGAGCTGGTGTAGTGAGGAATGTCGAATTTGAAATTATATTATCTTAAAATTATATTTAGTTCTCAGGGCCCCTGACATAGAGCGAGAAAGTGACGAGAAACAGTTCCCGTTTTAAGATTGCTGAAACCTGTCATTGTAGGGAGCATTTGTTGAACATAAGTTGAAGACGTTGATGCTTGAGTGAGTGAATTGGACTCAAAGCTGCTTAGAAACAATATTAAGAAGGGAGCTTTATAAGTAATGGAGTAATAGTAGGTAGCTGTGTCATGCAGCACAGGTAATGCAGTAATGGTAGGTAGCGGTGTCATGCAGCACAGGTCATACAGTAATGGTAGGTAGCGATGTCATGCAGCACAGGTCATGCAGTAATGGTAGATAGCGGTGTCATGCAGCACAGGTCATGCAGCGGTGTCACAGCACAGGTCATGCACTAATGGTAGGTAGCGGTGTCATGCAGCACAGGTCATGCACTAATGGTAGGTAGCGGTGTCATGCAGCACATGCACTAATGGTAGGTAGCGGTGTCATGCAGCACAGGTCATGCACTAATGGTAGGTAGCGGTGTCATGCAGCACAGGTCATGCACTAATGGTAGGTAGCGGTGTCATGCAGCACAGGTCATGCAGCACAGGCAGCACTAATGGTAGGTAGCGGTGTCATGCAGCACAGGTCATGCAGTAATGGTAGGTAGCGGTGTCATGCAGCACAGGTCATGCAGTAATGGTATGGTAGGTAGCGGTGTCATGCAGCACAGGTCATGCACTAATGGTAGGTAGCGGTGTCATGCAGCACAGGTCATGCAGTAAATGGTAGGTAGCGGTGTCATGCAGCACAGGTCATGCACTAATGGTAGGTAGCGGTGTCATGCACTAATGGTAGCACAGGTCATGCTAATGGTAGGGTAGCGGGTAATGGTAGGTAGCACAGGTGTCATGCAGCACAGGTCATGCACTAATGGTAGGTAGCGGCAGCATGCACTAATGGTAGGTAGCGGTCATGCACAGGTCAATGGTAGGTAGCGGTGTCATGCAGCACAGGTCATGCAGTAATGGTAGGTAGCGGTGTCATGCAGCACAGGTCATGCAGTAATGGTAGGTAGCGGTGTCATGCAGCACAGGTCATGCAGTAATGGTAGGTAGCGGTGTCATGCAGCACAGGTCATGCAGTAATGGTAGGTAGCGGTGTCATGCAGCACAGGTCATGCACTAATGGTAGGTAGCGGTGTCATGCAGCACAGGTCATGCACTAATGGTAGGTAGCGGTGTCATGCAGGTCAGTAAATGGTAGATAGCGGTGTCATTCAGCGTATTTAGTGCAGGTATTTTAGTGCAGGTATACAGAAATAGTGCGTAGCAGGTTTTAATGCATGGTTCCGTACATACCATGCATTAAAAGTAGCATTGTCATGAAGTACAAGCCATGCATTAACAGTAAGTGTTGTGTCATCGAGTACAAGGTCATGCAGGACTATTCAGTAGCGGTATCATATAGTACAGCCAGTGCAGGAATAGTAGGTTCAGGGTTATACAGTACAGGCAGTGCAGGAATAGTAAGTATTATGTCATAGAGTACAAGGTCATGCAGGACTGTTCAGTAGCGGTATCATATAGTACAGACAGTGCAGGAATAGTAAGTTCAGGGTTATACAGTGCAGGCTATGCAGGAATAGTAAGTTCAGGGTTATACAGTACAGGCAGATCAGGAATAGTAGGTTCAGGGTTATACAGTACAGGCAGTGCAGGAATAGTAGGTTCAGTGTTATACAGTAAAAGCAGTGCAGGAATAGTAGGTTCAGGGTTATACTGTACAGGCTTTGCAGGAATAGTAGGTTCAGGGTTATACAGTACAGGCTATGCAGGAATAGTGAGTTCAGGGTTATACAGTAAAAGCAGTGCAGGAATAGTAGGTTCAGGGTTATACTGTACAGGCTTTGCAGGAATAGTAAGTTCAGGGTTATACAGTACAGGCTATGCAGGAATAGTAAGTTCAGGGTTATACTGTACAGGCTATGCAGGAATAGTAAGTTCAGGGTTATACAGTACAGGCTATGCAGGAATAGTAAGTTCAGGGTTATACTGTACAGCCTGTGCACGAATAGTGAGTTCAGGGTTATACTCTACAGGCTGTGCAGGAATAGTAAGTTCAGGGTTATACAGTACATACTGTGCACGAATAGTAAGTTCAGGGTTATACTGTACAGGCTGTGCACGAATAGTAAGTTCAGGGTTATACAGTAGAGGGCTATGTAGGAATAGTAAGTTCAGGGTTCAACAGTACAGACCATGCAGGAATAGTAAGTTCAGGGTTATACTGTACAGACTGTGCAGGAATAGTAAGTTCAGGGTTATACAGTACAGACTGTGCAGGAATAGTAAGTTCAGGGTTAAACTGTACAGACTGTGCAGGAATAGTAAGTTCAGGGTTATACTGTACAGCCTGTGCAGGAACAGTAAGTTCAGGGTTATACAGTACAGACCATGCAGTCATGGTAAGTACAGTGTCATACAGTACAGACCATGCAATCATGGTAAGTACGGTGTCTTATAGTACAGTCCTTGCAACCATGGTAACTGCGTTGTCATACAGTACAGACCATGCAGCCATGGTAAGTACGGTGTCATACAGTACAGACCATGCAGTCATGGTAAGTACAGTGTCATACAGTACAGACCATGCAGTCATGGTAAGTACGGTGTCATACAGTACAGACCATGCAGTCATGGTAAGTACGCTGTCATACAGTACAGACCATGCAGCCATGGTAAGTACGCTGTCATACAGTACAGACCATGCAGCCATGGTAAGTACGGTGTCATACAGTACAGACCATGCAGCCATGGTAAGTGCAGTGTCATACAGTACAGACCATGCAGTCATGGTAAGTACGCTGTCATACAGTACAGACTATGCAGTCATGGTAAGTACGCTGTCATACAGTACAGACCATGCAGCCATGGTAAGTACGGTGTCATACAGTACAGACCATGCCGTCAAGGTAAGTACGGTGTCATACAGTACAGACCATGCAGCCATGGTAAGTACGGTGTCATGCAGTACAGACCATGCAGCCATGGTAAGTACGGTGTCATACAGTACAGACCATGCCGTCAAGGTAAGTACGCTGTCATACAGTACAGACCATGCCGTCAAGGTAAGTACGCTGTCATACAGTACAGACCATGCAGTCATGGTAAGTACGCTGTCATACAGTACAGACCATGCCGTCAAGGTAAGTACGCTGTCATACAGTTACAGACCATGACGTCAAGGTAAGTACGGTGTCATACAGTACAGACCATGCAGTCATGGTAAGTATGGTGTCATACAGTACAGACCATGCAGTCATGGCAGTAAGTACGGTGTCATACAGTACAGACCATGCAGCCATGGTAAGTACGGTGTCATACAGTACAGACCATGCAGTCATGGTAAGTACGGTGTCATACAGTACAGACCATGCAGTCATGGTAAGTACGGTGTCATACAGTACAGACCATGCAGTCATGGTAAGTACGGTGTCATACAGTACAGACCATGCAGTCATGGTAAGTACGGTGCCATACAGTACAGCCCGTTTATTAATAGTAAGTAGTGAAGTGAAGCAGTCCATTCCATCAACATATAGCAAGTAGACGTGTCTTTTCGTACGGGTCATGCTGTAGTAATCAGTATCGAGGGAGATGTTTGTGTAGTCCAATAAATAACACAACCCAATACTACTGCATACACTGAGTGAGTAGTTCTATGACACTTGTGGCAATACTACAGCAAAATGACAGCGGGGTCAATATTTGCATGCGAATGAAACTTTCGTTTTGAAACTAAACAGGCATCTGAGGTTGTTTAGATGTATGGTAAAGGTATCGGACGATAAAATAAGATAGCAGACATCTGCCATATGCAATTATTTACATGTATAAAAGATTCCCTTTCACACGAAGATGGCAAAATAAATCAATATTTTATGAGCTACATAATTAGTACCATACGAAATGAAGACAAAGTCACAAAAAAACCTTTCTTGTCAGAGAAACCGCCACATATAATTGTATTTGTATATCTGATATTACACAAAATATCTCCTTCTGTTAACAGGAATGATGATATACCTGTTTCACTGTACCATGTCAGGCATTAGACACTCAATTCATGGATATTTATTGTACCCTATCCAGTTCAGAAAATATTCCCATTCATATTCTTGTATGAAGACGAATATATCAGCTCTAAAATGATCTGTGGCATGTTACATATTTCCTTGTGTATGGGACTGGAAGATCATATGCAGATCCTTTGAACTTGATACCACGAAGGAGTAAATCATCTGTCAACATCTGATTCTTCCGTAATAACTGTACCATTTTAATCATTTTGCGAAACATCTTTTGCTGAATACAAATTTTCATAGAGTACTTGTTTCTTCATGTTTCGTGCAAACATTCATTTGTTTGTCATGTGTCCAGTTGGAGTATATAGTTATTTCCGGGAATGTTTGGAAGGTGGGTGATGAAAATAAGCTTATCAATGAATGAAATATTTTGGATGTAAGAATGGGGAACGTCAGTGCTGGTATGTGATTGGTGAATTTTAGAGGAGTGACCTTTACACTGTATGTGATTGTGAGTTTTAGAGGAGTGACCTTTACACTGTATGTGATTGTGAGTTTTAGAGGAGCGTTCTTTACACTGTGTCGGTGTATCTACCTTTAATTGTTTGTCTGACAGTAACATAAAACACCCAGCTTTGATCTTAATGTAAGCGCCTCCAATGACGGCATGGCGAATTGCGGGAATACATATGCTAACTTTACAGGAAACAACAGTTATACTATAACTAACGGTATAAAGGAAAAAGAAACGACATAACACTTTGCAAAATCAAAATGATGTCGCTCGCCAGCTAAGGAACCGATAATCTTTGCAGGAATAACAAATTTCCGATCTAACCATCCCCAAATAAGAGGCGAGTTGCTACGAATGATATCGCAAGCTGACACGCGCAAAGGCAACCGGTAACCAGCTTAGTACCGGAAGTAGCGCCTCGCGAGACTTACAGGCCCTACTGCGTAGATCGATGCTCATGCTGTTAATCACTGGAATATCTGGTCCAGACTATTTTATCTACAGACTGAGATCATATAGCTGGAATAATTTGGACGAACAGATGGGAATAGTTCCTGAGGTATATGCTTACAATGTATAGCGATAATCGCTCTCTGTGTAATCGACATCTGTCTTGGTTGCAACAAGCGTGGGCAGTTGGATTTTAGTGAGGGCGATCCCCGACTTTTTAGTCACTTACGCATCAATTTGGTTTAACCCCAACGGTCTGATGTCACGCAAACACTCTGATGAGACATGAATGTGAAAGTATTCGGACAGTGCTCTCAACGTCAGCAGACTATTAAACGTTTTATTGACCCAGGAAGATGACAGGCAACACGCTTCGTCTACTTATATAGTTGATCAACATTTATGTTATTACCTTATTCATGTTTTTTCAGTGTGACCACGGCATTGGCAAGAGGCTGACCCATTGTGTTAATGTGTTTCAGAGAAATTTATACAAAGCCGATACTATCATTGTTACCATGTTAGTCGTATAGATTGAAATGACATTAAATAATATTTCTGACCTTTTAGTAAAGAGAGTTGTTTTCTCTTCGCGTGATGGATTACAGATATTGATAATATATAGATTTTTGAAGAATTCATTCAAATGACAATACTATATTTCAAATTGTCATAATAACGAAATATAGTGAATGATGATATGTTGTGGTATATTAACTTTATCAAGGGCGAATATATTCGTTTAGTAGGATACTTAAAGACTTGGTTAAAACACTTAGTCAAGAGGTGGAATGTGAATTTATCGAATAAAGTTTTTCCCTGTCCGAAAGATAATAGAAGATGGTATCTGACCCTGTGAACACAACGATGATTACAATTTCAGGATTCTATTTTCAATTCAGAATTTTCAAGTTAGAACTATATATAACGTGCTATATACAACAGCTCAGCAACAAAATACTTTTGTTGTTTATGACATCAGTTTTATTTGTATTCTCGCCTTCTTTAAGACATATTTAAGGAAACAGACACCCCTTAAATATTATCACTTCCGTGTTTCTGTATTGATAAAAATAAAATTGACGTTACTTCCCTCCACACAAAATTTGAATAAACGAGACAAAAATGTCCCTATTCATACAACATCTAAAAACTGAGTTGTTCACCTGGAAAAGAAACATGTGAATATATGGTAAAATCAACTTACGAATTGTATCGAATATCATTTATGCAACAGATTGGGAAATTACTGAGGCCTTGACTGTTATAGCCTATGATAAAACACTTTCGAGCAAGAAAGCCTCGTGACGCTCTTTAGGACCGTCGTAGGGCATGCTCGATTTTACTGACAGGATTTATATCTGCCATTGTAGTAACGTTTACAGGTTACATTCCAGAAAAGATGATTTCCAATATTCATTCGTGCAGACACATCGTTGACTAAACCTGTACAGGTACCTTGTACTCTGATATCCTTGCTATTAACTGACATTCGATACTCTGTCATATCAAGTTACCCCACAAATCATCCCAAATAGATACTGAAGCTGAGAAAGAAAATGACATTATCCCCAACGACTTCAAGGCATGGAATATATATGGACATCTACAGCCCAATGGGTGTTTTGTAACTTGATACTACTAAGAATAGTTATTAAAATTTTGTGATTTACTATGACAGGACGCATTTTAATGTCAGTCGCTGAAGGACTTGAGGCAAACTTCTGCTTGAGGAAAACATTTTTTAAAGATTTTAAAAATAGGCACGATACACAAATTGTATTCTTCAGTTATTGGAAACAATGAATATGATGTATACAGCATGAGAGTGAGCAATATCACGGCGTGGGACACCAGAAATGGACTTCACACTTTGTATCCATATTGGGAATCGAACCTGGGTCTTTGACGTTGGGGGCAGTGGGGTAGCCTAATGGTTAAAGCGTTGGCTCGTTACGCCGAAGACCCGGGTTCGAATCCCCACATGGGTACAATGTGTGAAGCCCATTTCTGGTGTCCCCCGCCGTGATGTTGCTGGAATTTTGCTAAAAGCGGCGTAAAACCAAACTCAGTCAGTCAGTCAGTCTTTGACGTTGTGAGCGAACCACTGAGTTACTCCACTGACCCGTTTGCGTGTGAAAAGAAACAGAATGTAGGTTGGGATTAAGGTTTGCCGCGTGGTGTTCGTATATTTAATAAGTTAAAGGTAGTTTGATCACAGGTAAACCAGAATATCGAATTTTCAATTTGTGAAGAGTCAATTCGCCCACAAACAGATATTAAAGAGTGACAAATGTCTTGGCTGCAGGAAACCCGACTGGTCTGAAGTTTCACCAGTATATATCACATCTCGATGTTATAGTCACCTAGCGACGTTTTGTAATACATCCACATAGTTACATCGTCAGCAAAGGCTGTAGAAATGGAGGGAGGGTTTCACTAATGACAGTCTTATATGTGCGTTTCATATACTGATCGGGAGCGCCTCATTTCATAAAACAGTATCCCGTGAGCATACTAACAGGGTATTGTGATACAGATATATACATCTAGTATTGATGAGTGATACTTTTTACGCCGTTGTACAAGAGTTACGTGATGACAGAGAATTCGGCGTTATAAGTTTCACCTTCTGGTCTACCCCTCCGCGCTGCTGTACTGATCAAATGTTGATCTGATAACGGGTGTGTTTTCTCGATGAGACATATAGGTTTAGTTTTATCGTAACCTAATGCAGAAGAAAATAGACAGATAATCAGAAATAGGATTTGTTAAATGTCCATTCAGACTTGAAAGGAAATCTTTTCATAAAAATGTATGACGTTAGTACGAAGCATTTAAACCACTCACAATATTAATATTAAACACACACATTGTTGTCAGTGGCTTATTTGTTTCTGATCGTATCTGACTTAGACTGTGAATAAAACGGTCGATTAAATGCCTAAACCCTTAATATATCAGCCAGACATATCCTGCATCCATATTTATATATACCTTTATATACCCACGAGTCAATAATAGCAACTCCATCTTCATTAGCGCCAGCCATTGCACATAATAAGTCCTATGACAGGGACCCAGAGTGAAATGTACAATCCCATTAGTGTGTAAACTGACATTCGGTGCACCGTCGGGATTAGCCTAAATTTCTGTCCGTGACCAACAATATGTCTGCTCTGTTACTTGTACAAAATATAATTAACAATCCCCTGATACTGTATTCGAAAGGTCAATTTGATAAATAATAAACTTAAAAGAGGTATTATTTTATAAATTGTTTGAGTTCAGTGTATGCGTTTCTGTAGATAACACACTCTGTGGGAAGCTGGAATAATTAGTTAAACAAATGCTCATCACCGTTTAAAATAACATTCAGTACAGCATCACTCTACCAGGCTAGATGTGGAGCTGGTTACTTCACTACTGATAACATGACAGTGTTTTATGTGATCACCCCTATGGCTGAACGAGCTATAGTAGATAGACGTCACTGGTCTGGTATTCCTCCAAAGTAAAGTACCTGTCGTATGGGACTGGTTATATGATAATAATAATGCTAATACTGTATATTGACCAGTATGGGACTGGTTATATGATAATAATAATGATAATACTGTATACTAGTATTAAGTGCAAACTATCAAGGAAATAACACGTGGTACTAGAACGTCAATCTACTGTTCATGGGTTGCTGCACTGTACTTATGATCTCCATTTTATTGCCAACCTACCAGGATCAATAAATATAAGTTTATAGCATTCATGTATACAGCTCACTCAGTGGGCTAAAGATGAATGTAATGCTTGCTGATCAGGGAGTTTGAAGTCACCTGTAGCCTCAAATAATTGAACTAGTTGGGGAACTGACTGAGTGAGTATGATTTTATGCCACTTTTAGCTGTATTCAGCAATTTCACTGTGGGGATACCAGAAATGGGCTTCACACAATGTACCTATGTTGGGAATCGAACCCGGGTCATCAGTGTGACGTGTGGACGCTTTAGCATTAGGCTACCCCACCGTTCTGTGGGGCGAGGACGATCCTGACACTGCTTTCAACATTAGGTCGAAATGTAATATCTCAGTGCCGTATATATACGTCTACACTTATCTGCCTTAATGAGATTATGTTTAGATTTGCATTACTTTGAAAAACTAACAGTGTGGCGAGTGTCAGTTGACAAATGTGAACGTGTTTGATAAACAGTCTAAGATTGCAACACGACATCTCAAGAAGTCTTCAAAGAAAGAAGCATCATGTTATAACTCAACTCAAATTGAAACGAGTCATAACTACTCATAATAATGCATGACATGCTATCCTTAGCTACTCGTTGGCAGGATCATGGTCTAAATAGGAACATTAAGGAAGTAGAATTTCAGTAATCTGTGACAAATATGATCCGTCTTGTTTTGATGATTCAGGCGTCAATATGATTTGATAGGTATGTCGGCGGCAAGAATCATTAAGTTAATGAATATATGTGTTTGTTCAGGTGAACTTTTGACTTGTATGTCCTTGAGTTTGTTCTGGTTACCTTCAGGTCCTTGTGTTTGTGAGGTGAGGTGAGGTGAGGTGAGGTGAGGTGAGGTGAGGTGAGGTGAGGTGAAATGGGGTTTAACGTCGAATTTAAGAATGTTTCACTCATGTGACGACGTGGATGCTCGTGTATGTGCGGCTGCTTGTACTAGCCAAGACTTAAGCTGGTTATATAGTGCTAGCTCACTGAGATACCATGCCGCAGTGAAGCATGAATATCCCACTCAGACACATTATACTGACTCCGAGCCGACCAGTCCTTGTTGTACCCATTAATGCCGAGCGCCAGGCTGGGACCAACAAGTACCATATTTCAACGTCTTTTGGACCGAACCCGCGACCTTCCGAAAGCTCTAACCACTAAACCACGGAAGCGGCTTCCTTGAGTTTGTGACGACGAGTAAAATCACTTACTTATGCTTATGAGTATTCTTCTCGGTGTCTTTACCAGTCCTTCAATTATTACATATATACTGAACCACAAAAGTGCAAAATTTTGTTCTTACAAGATGGTGTTTCTGTTATGATTTTACCGTTTTGTTCACATGTTTTTCAATCCAAAATGACAGTTCTTACCAACATCAGTGTGTTTTCTGATGAAAAAGCATATCGACCAAACGCACTGAAAAAGGCAGATATGGTAATAAGTTCCGTATGACATTCGTGAAAATGAAAATGCACGTGCATGTCGTGACAACCGTACCAATGAAAGCGAGTCCCAAACACGCCTGAAATCATTTTTGTTTTGACACAATCACCATGCCACGACTTACGAGGGATCAGAGGAACCAAGTCTGGGGACGATTGCAAGGTGTCCCGACTGAGGGTAGCCAATCATTTTAATGTTCATGTTAGGACAATCTACCGCTACCGACTGCAGGAGTGGTATCAGGTCACTTTCAGCATCCAAGACCGTCCATGCAGTGGGCGACATTCAGTAACATCACAACGTCAAGACCGACAGATTGTGCGCCACCATCTGCAGGATCGCTTCAGCAGAGCGACGGAAACAGCACGCCAGACCATTGGGACTCACAACAGACCCATCAGTGCCGATACAGTGCGTCAACGTTTGCGCGGAAGAAACCTCTGCTGTCACAGACCATATCGTAGTCCTGTCCTCACCGCTCATCACCGCCCAAACCGACTGCAATGGACAACTCAGCATCGAAATTGGCTATCGACAATGGAGAACTGTGTTTTCATGTCATGAAAGCCGATATTGTGTTTCGACAGTCAATGGCAGAGTGAGAGTATGGTGAAGGCGTGGGGAACTGTTTTCCAATGAGTGTATTGTTGAGACTCGTGGGGTGGCCCAAGCATCATAGTGTGGGGTGCAATCGGTCTGAACCAGTTAGTTGACACCGTGGTGTTCCAGAATCTTGGTCCAGGATGAGGAAGGGATGTGACAGCTGCTCGCTATATTGACCAAGTCATAAGACCCCACGCTGCACCACATTTTGGACGTTGCAAAAATCACATCTTCCAGCAAGACAACACTCGTGCCCACACAGCCAAGAGCAACATTTGACTTCCTAAGACAACATGGCATCTAAACGCTACAATAGCCTGCACTCAGCCCGGATTTAAGTCCAATAAAACACCTTTGGGACGAGATTCAAAGAAGACTGAATGACCTCTAAACAAGGCCGACAACTGCGGCTGGACTCGATCAGGCATTTCGCAGAGTATGGGCCCAAGTGCCTATGGCCTTCATCAACCGGCTAATTCATTCTATGTACAGACGATGCAACGCTTTCATCAATGCCCATGGAGGCCATACACGATACTGTATCATATGGAACTTTGGGGTATCTTAATGGTACCATTTTTGGTGATTTTGTTTGTGTGAACACTAAATGTGATTCCCGAACTCAATCCTACATTTTGGTTGTTAATTAGAGAGAATTAAAGTGTGTGCTTCAAGAAACCGCTATTGGTGCGACATTTCTTTTGTGGTTCAGTATATATGGATAGGTATAATTATCAACATGTTTAATAGAGACCGTTACATTGTTCCACATTTTAAAGCATGGGTCATGGTTTGACTGCTGACTGCTCATTTTGAACAAACACTACTGTGTTTAACACACAGTAAAATATACCGTGAATAAATCACATTCTTCTGAATGACAGGTGTACTGCATTTCTTTCATCAACCGTCATCATATTGAGCTTGGATCATTGGCTTTTTGCAGGGTCTGCGCTGGTACGTTCGGAGATTTTGCTTTATATTCATCTCATCATCAAAATTATCATCATCATCATCATCGCATTTAACTTTTTCTGCCCACATTAAGTCACTTAGTATTCCGTCTTCTTTCTTCTCCTTGGCAGTTGGTTCAGGCCCCAAGTTGACGTAACTTTGACCACATTTAAAAATCAGAAACTAATGAATTACAGTATAAAACAAGAATTTAGTCAGTTAAGAAATAAATATAATACTTACAAATCCTTATTTACAGATGGATCCAAGGATGGTGGCGCTGTAGCTTGTGCCACTGTCATTGGGTCAAAAACAATATCATCACGATTGCCTGGTAACAGCTCTATTTTCACGGCAGAAGCTAACGCCATATTAACAGCTTTAAAATATATTAACTCACACCGTAAATATAAACAATATATAATCTTTTCTGACTCTCTTTCTTGCCTTCAGGCTATTAAAAATCTTTCTTGCAAACATCCACTTTTATTAGAAATTCTTGAATTATATAATGACCTTGCTACTGGCCAATGCGACATCGTCTTTTGTTGGTTACCCAGCCACGTTGGCATTTCTGGGAACACAATGGCCGATCTTGCTGCTAAGGCAGCACTAAACAAATCTGTGACACCACTTCTAATTCCATACTCTGATTACAAAGCAAGCATTCGAACCTACATCCGTGATCTGATGCAAAAGAAGTGGGACACCCAAGTAGGTATTAATAAATTACATGAAATAAAACCCTATATTGGTTACACCTACTTGGGTTGTCAGTCCAGATTTGAAGAGGTCATCATGCGACGATGTCGTATTGGCCACACTAGATATACTCATGAGTACCTATTAAAAGGTGAGGATCCTCCGTTTTGTATCCCTTGTGATGAAAGAATCACGGTCAAGCATGTCCTGCTTGACTGTGTTGATATTCCATCACAAGGGATATTTATTCAACGTAAAAACTATGAAGGATCTTTTAGTCATATAAGTTCTCATTTAATTATTGCCTTTTAAAAAAAAATTAGACTTGCTAACTGATTTGTAAATATAGATATATATTTTATTATTGGTAGTTTAAATTAGTAACTGAGATTGTTAGTGGCTGCAATACCGTAGTGATCACCATCATCATCATCATCATCATCGTCATCATCATCATTATGTGAGTGAGTAAGCTTAGTTAATTCGTAACATTATTCCATTTTTAACACGGCGTTTGAGTGAGTGAGTGAGTGAGTTTAGTTTTACGCCGATTTTAGCAATATTCCAGCAATATCACGGCGGGGAACACCAGAAATGGGCTTCACACATTGTACCCATGTGGGGAATCGAACCCGGGTCTTCAGCGTGACGAGCGAACGCTCACGGCGTTTGAACGCAACGTGGGATGAAAGCTCAAACTGATGCAGGTCTCAGACGTTTGTCACGTGGGTGAAAAGTCTGGACAAGACAATCCAGTGATCAACATCATGAGCATCAAGCTACGCAATTGGGATACGATGACATGTGTCAACCAAGTCAGAGAGCCTGACCACCTGATCCAGTTAGTCACCTCTTACGACAAGCATGGGCTTACTGAAGATCAATTCTAACCCGGATCTTCACGGATTCTGTGTACACTATGTGAAGCACCCTCTTATCATGTACTTCGCTGACATTTTACAAAGCCCATGTGACACACCACATGGGTACAATGTGTGAAGCCCATTCTGGTGTCCCCCGCCGTGATATTGCTGGAATATTGCTTAAAGCGGCGTAAAGCAAAACTCACTCACTCACCCCTTGTGACACCAAAAGGAACATAGGCTTTTTCGTTGAATTTGATTTGTTCTAAGTGTACAATTTTCGAAAAAAATGCCAGATTAGGTTCAATTCTTATAGTTTTATGAAAGCCATCGGCCCATATACAAAATGCATATTCACATTTTCAGTGGTACATGAATCTATCATAGTGTTATTCTTGTAAACCTGCATTTAGATTCCACGGACGATGACCTCATAGTCACGGTCAGCACGCTCAGTCAGCCTCGCGTCAACTTCCTGGATGTTGTCCTATCCACTGCAACAAAGAACGTTGAGCCGAGAGGAGATGGAACATGACCAATAGCTCTTATTTGCTTCCACAAAAACCTCAGCATCAGATGTCATATGCTATTGTCTTGTAGTACGTTTTTTACCAAGATTACAAGCAGGATTGACTACCAGCCTCAGTCAGCCTATGAACTTCAGTTATATGAATATTGTAAGTAGAGAGCTGAGGTACGGCTACTGTCACTGAAAGTTCAGACATGGCATATTATTTCTAAGTTTTTATGCATTCAATAAATCACAATCACTGATGGTTGTCGCAAAACCTTCAATATTCCAAGTTAAAAGCTTAAAAGAAAATGGAATATGTTCCACCTGCTTAATGTTAAATGTCAGATCAATGGGCTAGGCTGTCTAAATCTCCCTTGCTACCATCCATCGAGTGGTAGTTGACGCAGATCCAGCCCAGAGGTGTGTTCAGCTCATATGTCACATGTTTTCGTGAGTCCCCGGGAAGTCTTGTTTCTCAGATAGCCAAGTGGCCATTAGACACGCTGACTTTTAAATCTTATCATGATGCTTGTGAACAGCTATATATATTTTCGCCAGTACTTGAAACAAAGCGGTAAGTGGACGTGGTTTACCCTGGCTTGGTTGTCCACGTCAAATAGGATGCTCCCGTAAAGGTGTTCTATGTCGTAACGTTAAGAAAAGGAACGACTCGTCACTCATCCAGCTAATCCAGCTACAAACTGGAATATGACATTATCCAGTTGATCTCAAAACCTAGTCTGAGCAAGTTTCGTTCAGCCTTTTGAAAATTATCGTTAAGTGAATCAGTATCACTGTATATGGCACCAATGCCACTCATCTATCTTTACTTATTGAGTTTCTCATCTGTTAAGTTATGATGTGTGAGACGTACATTTACTGCATACTGCATCCATCTCGAATCTTTATACTGTACATTGTAACAGGCGCTACATTATTCTTTCGAAAGCTGGATGTTAAATCTAGCCATATTTGCAGGGGTATGGGAGACGACCTATTCCCAACCATGTACACACCGACACGCTCCATTGACCAAGGCCATTGTTTGGGATGTATATATAGCTCAGATAACAAGCAGTGTTCCCTGAAGCCTCAAACCGTATGTCTGTCTGCTGTCACAAACACCTACATCAACTAATGCAATGTGAGTAAGATCGCACAGCGGAATGTGATTCGTGATGGATGTAGATTTCATCGATGGCGACATGCCCACCTGTTGTGTTCCGGGCGGGTGAACAAACTGTCCGATCCTTGCACCATAACTACCTATATCGATCATTTTGTCTTCCCAGTCTGTTCTGGGAGTAATACTTACTTCAGGTACCAGTCTGGCGCATGCTATACAGCTTGCTGATAAATGATTTCAAAATAATTCTGTCATGACAACCTAAAGGAAGGTAGTGCTAAAACAAGGTGATTTGATGGGTCTGAATCTGAGGATCCATGTTTGCTGATACACAGTTGAACGTTCACAGTGATTATAGCAGAATATACTGGACCTGGGTCAAGTAGCTCTTGCTTCTGATTCTTGCGTTACAATTGGATGTGTATGAGGTATTATTGTTTCTGTCATCCAGTCTTAGTTGTAGTAAACCAAGGAAGGAACTGAACTTTAGGATTTTCCAATGACAGGGTATTTAGATTACACCTGCTTGTGCGTGTGCGTGTGCGCGTGCAACCGAGCGGGCGTACGTGCGTATGCGCGCGCGTGTGTACGTGTACACAGCCTGCGAGGTAAATATTCTAAAAATGATTGTGAAAAAGCCTAATCATGTACCCTTAGGTAAAGTAAACAAATATTTCATTTGTTAAAATGATTTCCCCTTGCAACCAGAGCATGGATGTCACGGAAGTAGAAATAAGTTTTATTTATTGCGGGTAATGCACAACTTCAACATTATTGTCGCTTAAAACAACAGGTCCGTAATACATTGTATTAAAATCAATAGCAAGAACGCTACTGTCAGTTAGATACCCTATTCCGCTAAAAGTATGACAGACTAAGTATATGCTTGTGTTAAAGTACTGTCGGCCAAACATACGTGATGCAAATACACGTGAATCTAAATACCTATATTCTCATATTCAAAGAGGCAGTCGTTCTGGAGCTCCGTGTGATACACTCCCGACACACAGGAAAACCTTGAGTTTGTTTATACCAAATTCCTATTTTCGGATAAGGAATTAACACATCTGATCAACAATATAACTGAAAGTTTCTGACTAACAGGAAAACCTTGAGTATGTTTATGCCGAATTCCTATTTTCGCATAAGGGATTAACACATATGTTTACCAATATAACTGAAGGTTCATACATCCACTCCTGACAATTGATAACAAATGAATCATAAACTTCCGTTTTGCCAAAAAGACATGACTGCTTGTTCTTCAGTATGTCCCTTTCTTCTTATTCTTCTTAGAGAAGTCATTTGAATATACCGCTATTGTGAAGTGTGAATGAACCGGTCTTACTCTCTAATATATGGTACATGTATATTCATTGCCTGGGTGTTGTATATGTATGTAAATTGTCAGCGGTGTCTTTTTCATTGGGGTATTCCCATCATTCATATTTTCCAGTTAACCAATGACATTTTCAATCTTATAGTAACTGGTCGGTTATGGTTACCATCGGTTAAGTTCACATGGTTGGCAAATGTCGAAATATTATTACATTTTCAAGGTAAATAAATTCAGTTAAACACCTCTCGTATACTGTTGTAAGTTTTTAAGTCAAGGAAAACACAACATGTACATTTTGCCTATACAGAGCTGTTTGTAGACAAGTAAACAAAGGGGACACATGAGAAAGTTTGGAACTAACATTACAGGGATATTGGATATTACAGGGGTAATATCTGAATCGACAGAAAGCGCCTTCTGACATTGTTATATCACTGTTGCGAAGCGCAGTTAAAACAGTGAAAACATTAAATCAATGCAAAATATGAAAAATATATAACATGACAAATATTTAAATTCTCAGATAATTGTAATTTTGTATTTGATATTCAGAAAACTGTTCCGAGTAAATGCTGATGCCCGGTACAAACACGCTCTAAGGGTACTGTTTGTTTACGCCCTGTTTTATGTACATTCATTTTGTCCAAAGAGATGCAACCTTGTGCTGAGAAGTCAAGAGTCAATAATTTCATGGTTTTAAAAAAAATCAGTTGATCTTACTTCAGTAGTGCTTCAAAATGCACACGAAGTTGTCAATAAAATTAACAGAAGAAATATTTGAAGATTCTGACTCTTTCCCCAAATGAAAAAAACTTGACCATGTCCACTGCGCTGCCAAGGTCACTCGCTGCACATAATAAATATATGCATTTGTTAGAGGTAAGTATCACTATACTATCACTAAGGAGCTCGTTATGCTATCAATTTACAGATGTCGCAATGAGCAGTTTCCACATTTGTGATTTACGCGGCAATAAGGAATGAATAATGTTGGCGAGTTGACTTTAACAGTGAATATTGAACGATCTGTTCCAGATGATATTGTCACGATGGTTTGGGGACTTCATGACGGTAAATATGTTCACTTTAGTGCTAAGGGCACTCTCATTGGTAGAATGTTTCAAAATGCACATGACGTTGTCATTAAAATTAACAGAAGAAATATTGGAAGATTCTGACTCTTTCCCAAAATGAAGAAACTTGACCATGTCTTGTACGCTGCCAAGGTCACTCGCTGCACATACAACATTCGTTAGAGGTAAGTATCACTATATGCACAGTTGAAGGAGCTCGCTATGCGATGCATTTACAGCTGTCGCAATCGTTTCCACATTTGTGATTTACGCAGCAATAAGGAACGAATAATATTGGTGAGTTGACTTTAACAGTGAATATTGAACGATCTGTTCCAGATGATATTGTCACGATGGTTTGAGGACTTCATGACTGTAAATATGTTCACTTTAGTGCTAAGGGCACTCACATTGGTAGAATGTTTTCCTTTGAACAGTTTGTTGACCTGATTTACTGACAGTTAATAACACGCTATTGGATCTCATAATTTGTGTCTGTATCCATTGGCATCCCCGAAACACTTCTGGAGTTAGCTCACTTCTTTTCAGCTGTTATCGAAAACTGAAATTTAATTTTTATTGACTATCTGCCAATCGGAACTGCGGAAATTGGAAAACAAACGCATTTTGTAATCGGCATTGAGTATTGAAGGACATTCGTTCTGTTTAAATCCGTTGCTATGGTGATGGTGTCAGAGAACCGGACAATTGTGATCTTCGGAGAAGCTTCTGAAATGCAGTTCGCTGAAGTACCAGCTCCCAGTCGTTGTTTGACAGCGTTACAAACGCTGAGGCCAGATGAATGCACGTGCATGAGAGCGTTTAGTTATAAAATATTTTTTACCAGTTAATATGGACATTTTAAGTTTTCAAAACATGTCTTGGCAGGCGAATAAAATGTTTATTATATCGTTGTAAAGCATTATTTGAAACCATATGAGATATTAATTCATGCATAAGATGTCCGTAAAAATTGGGTAAAATTGTTTAAATGTTTGTCATAAGCTGCCTACGGTGATACTGAAGCATACAACTTTATAATAACAACGTCTTGTTTATTGCATAGAGCGATTCTTACACCCTTAATAAGTTAAATGTGACTACTCCCATTTGCCATAGCATACTGTGCATATATGTTGTGTAGTCACATTAACGTGTTAACGGTGTACGAATCTCCACCAAAAGGTCTCTCTATGCAATAAACAAGAACTTTTTAGACATAAGGTTGTATGCTTCCCTATTGACTCACAAACATGTAGTGTGCCGATCAAACGATTACCCTGAACAACGATTCTGTTGTATCATCGTAAATGTTCGAGTGGCATACAATACATGTTCTTGCATGTAAACTAAAATACACCTAAATAAATACACACAATCCACCTATATATGTGGTACACAACACACCTTTATAAGAGTGGTACACAATACACGTGCATGAATGTAAATTAAAATACGCATACATACATACATACATACATACATACATACATACATACATACATACATACATACATACATACATACATACATACATACATACATACATACATACATACATACATACATACATACATACATACATACATACATACATACATACATACATACATACATACATACATACATACATACATACATACATACATACATACATACATACATACATACATACATACATACATACATACATACATACATACATACATACATACATACATACATACATACATACGAATCCACGTGTACAGAATACACCTATATAAATGTATGGATGAGTGGGTTAGAAGTTAACGTCCCCTCGATAATATTTCAGCCATATAGTGACAAGAAGATCTAGAGTTATATATACTTAATATCTGTCACAAAGGACAGTAAAATATTAACAACTTACAGCAGCGTATTTATAAAACATGACCATTTCAATTTTTAAAAAAATAATTTAACACATGTTACATTAATACCTTTAATACACGGGCTGTAGGTCTCCAGTACTTGAAGGTAGATCACCATATTAGGGTCGATGTGGACTTTAGTAGTTTTGCTAACTGCATGGACCTTAGCTGGATTTACATCATCTCTTTAGCCACTGGCCATTGAAGTCAAATTTCGCCATCACTATAGATCTAGGCGTTTCAGATTTGATTTCCATTTAGTTTTTATTATGATTAATATTACGCTATATGTCACGATTTCTCTTCGGGTTTGTCTGCAGGGAAATTACTGATGAGTAATCCGAAACAAATTAAAAATCATGAAATACTAAAATTGTTCTGGATCATCCAATATATAGTATCTAAAGTTAATCGCAGGAAGAATCACATTCTACATCATGTACGTAGTTTGAAGACACGAAGTTTTACATTTATTTGCTTTTGTGATTTTAGTTTCACTTTTCAGAAAATCGAGAATGTAATAGTACCTATAGCCAACGCTGTATATCTGTTTCGTTACACAAACAAGAATGTGCGCAAACACCTATGTGTGATTCCAAGGGGAGAAGACCCATAGCGACTGTGGTAATAAGAGAGGTGATCCAGACGAACGTATCCAGCAGCTCTTGTAACTGATCGTGGTGTAAACCATGCGACACATGATGATCACCGCGTCTGTGAAACCGACGCCTGTCTTAGTTGCAGTAAGCCTTGTCAGTTGAACATTATCACAGTTCGATGAGAGTGATCTCCGACATTTTGGGCACTTAGCGCCCTGTGTGATGTATCCCCATGTGGCTCGATGAAAGGCAAACACATGAAAAACGAAGGAGTACAGACGCTGCTTTCCATGTCTTCATCAAGGACAGTAGACGTGTTATTGACCAGAACAATGACAAGCCGAGTGTGCGTCCTTTGGTCGATGGAGCTTCCTATCATTTTCACCGTGACATTTATGCAATGGTGACGTTCAATATAACATTTCAGCGTTTACCAATTATGAATTTAACGCAAATACTTTCAGGGGTACAGGTTGAACATATTGGCACATATCCAATATTCTTTTTCGAAAATTAACTAATCTCCAATCAAGAGAAGTATGGAGCGATTTCACAGTCTTCAAATATAAAAGATTAGTTGACTGTAGAACAATGGGTAAATGCGTGACAGAAAACTGTTAAAATCAAATTTACAAGGGAGCAATTGAGATATGAGAAAAATACCTATTTATGATAATTTTTTTGAGGACACGTGAAGATCCGGGATTGGCCTTTGGCAACCATGTTTGTCGTGAGAGCCGACGAACGGGATTGTTTGGTCAGGATCTCTGACTAGCTGTCATCGTACCCCAATTGGGTAGATCGATGCTTATAATGTCCATCACATAATTGTCTGGCCCTCATTCGAATATTTCTAGATTGCCGTCATAAAATTTGGAATTGCGGAGTGAGGCAATGAACAAGAAACAGAAAAATTAACAAACAAGTTTTTCAGGTGGGTAGACGTAATCATAGACAAGCGTTAAATGTCTACGATTAGATGATTATACTAGTGTGACCAAAAGTGATACATATCAAGGAGACCACTTTTGTTAAAACCAAATAGATAATAGTTCCAGGAAACATAAGGGTGGACCCGTGAAGACCCTTTTTAGAATTGATCTTCAGTAACCCATGCTATCGTAACAGGCGACTAACGCGATCGGGTGGTCAGGCTCGCTGACTTGGGTGACACATGTATGCTGTTGGTCACTGGATTGTCTGGTCCAGATTCACTTATTTACAGACCACCGCCATATATCTGGAAAATTACTGAATGCAACTCATTCACTCATAATAAGGGCGAATGTGGATTGCGTTCTGATGGTCATAACATTCTTGCATGCCTAATCGATGCGACGGAGTAATATGAAGTTTCCACTGCAACGTGTTATTTTCCAAGAAAAAATAGGTTAATTGGAAATCAGTCCCTAAAAGAACTCTGTGTGAAGCCAAAGAAATGTGATATGATTAGCAGTTGTATTCTAAAGTTAACAAAGTCAATACATTAATAAAATCTCCACAAACTTGTTACAAGGGCAATATTAAAGAGAATGTCAACACAAACACAAAGACATTTCTTTGATGGGCATTTTAGCAGTTCAGGTGATGAAGAATGACGATAATTTTATGGATATAAAACTTCTTTATTTTGTGAAAGGCGACGTTTCGCTATAGATTCTATTGATGACATTAGAATCTATGTTGAAACGTCGCCTGTCACGGAATAAAGCAGTATATCAATAAAATTATCATCAATCTTTAAACACAAATGCAGTATAATATTAAAGCAGTGATAAAGCATTGTAATATTGAGAGTGATCATGATATTCACCACACAGCAACAGTCGTCAATCATGTAAAATAGGGTGAGTGAGTTGTTACGCCGCTTTTAGCAATATTCCAGCAATATTACTGCGGGGGGACACCAGAAATGGGCTTCACATGTTGTACCCATGTGGGGAAGCGAACCGGGTCTTCGGCGTGACGAGCGAACGCTTTAACCACTAGGCTACCCTACCGTCCCTGAAAAATAGCCTGTGGCTAAGTATCATCTTGAATGAAAGGCGATCTTTACACAACTGCTGGTCGTCTAGTAACTTGAGATATACTGTGCGATGACCAAGGCAAATGCATGTCCCTATACAGTCTAACCTTTCTGGAACGTTCCATAACATTCTTGAGTAGACGAAGCTGGAACTGCCAAGTGACCTGGGATTGTGGTTCCAGTACTTTCCAGATCTCTCAGTCTAAATATGGCTCCTACTCAATGGCAACACAAACAATGTCATATACTTGTTATACAATTAATAACACTGCCACATAACACAGCTTCTATTTGACATTTTTGGCATCTGCATGGTCCTCGTCGTAATCCAGACAGGACGAAAAAATGTGCTGAAAGATTGATGAAAGGTACAATATTATTCTGTGCAATGAATAATGAACTGACGACTGACAAACTCTTTTTAGTTTGCATTTGACTTGTTATTTTGACTTACCATGGTTGACCAAAACCCGCAGTCTGGGAAGAGAGGGTCTAATTCAACTGCAGACATGCAAGGGCATCACAACGTACTGGAACCAAGTTACATGAAGGTCTTATGCTCATGCGTTGAATTTGAATGATAAATGTGAAAGGGACAATAAACGTCATGTCTCTGTGTATGACCAATAGCTCTTATTTGCTTCCACAAAAACCTCAGCATCAGATGTCACATGCTATTGTCTTGCAGTACGTTTTTTACCAAGATTACAAGCAGGATTGACTACCAGCCTCAGTCAGCCTATGAACTTCAGTTATATGAATATCGTAAGTAGAGAGCTGAGGTACGGCTACTGTCACTGAAAGTTCAGACATAGCATATTATTTCTAAGTTTTTATGTATTCCATAAATCACAATCACTGATGGTTGTCGCAAACCTTCAATATTCCAAGTTAAAAGCTTAAAAGAAAATGGAATATGTTTCACCTGCTAAATGTTAAATGTCAGATCAATGGGCTAGGCTGTCTAAATCTCCCTTGCTACCATCCATCGAGGGGTAGTTGATGCAGATCCAGCCCAGAGGTGTGTTCAGCTCATATGGCACATGTTTTCGTGAGACCCCGGGAAGTCTTGTTTCTCAGATAGCCAAGTGTGGCCCTCTGGTGCTTGGTCAGATCATTAGAAACGCTGACCTTTAAGTCTTATCATGATGCTTGTGAACAGATATATATATTTTCGTCAGTGCTGTAAACAAAGCGGTCAGTGGACGTGGTTTACCCTGGCTTGGGTGTCCACGTAAGATAGGATGCGCCCGCACAAGGTGTTCTTTGTCGTAACGTTAAGAAAAGGAACGACTCGTCACTGATCCAGCTGTTTTGCTACAAACTGGAATATGACATTTTCCAGTCTATCTCAAAACCTAGTCTGGGCAAGTTAGTAATCGTTAAGTGAGTCAGTATCACTGTATATGGCACCAATGTCAGTCATGGCCATCTTTACCTAATCAATTTCTCGTGTCTTAAGTTATGATAGTTGAGACGTACATTTACTATTGGATTTCAATATTGCATCGATCTCGAAACTTTATATTGTTCATTGTCCAGGCTCTAGATTATTCTCACCGAAAAGATTCTACATTATTCTCTTTCGAAAGCTAGACATTAAATCTAACCATATTTGCTGGTATGGGAGACGATGGTATCTGTTCCCAACCATACACACACCGACACGCTCCACTGACTAAGGCCATTGTTTGGGATGTATATATAGCTCAGATAACAAGCAGTGTTCCCTGAAGTCTCCAACCGTATGTCTGTTTGCTGTCACAAACACCTACATCAACAAATGCAATGTGAGTAAGATCACTCAGCGGAATTCGTGATGGATGTAGCTTTCATCGATGGCGTTATGTTTGCATTTACACAATTGAATGTTCACAGTGATTAGATATAGTGGGTCAATTAGCTCTTGCTTCTGATTTTTGCCTATGCTGCGTATGAGGTATATCCTTTGTTGTAGTAAACCTAGGAATTGAACTTAAGGAATTTCTCATGACAGGGTATTTAGATTGTACATGCGTGCGCTGCGTGCGTGTATGGCTGTGTATGAAGGCGTACACAACGTAAATATTCTAAAATATGATTGTTATAAAATGTTATCATGTTACAATAGCTAAAGTAAGGAGATATTTAATTTGATAATATGATATTCCCGTCACAATCAGGACAGGAATGCCGCCGAAGTAGAAATAAGATTTATCAAATGAGGGTAATGTACAACTGAAATATAACACTTCAGCTTTTTTTGACACTTAAAACAACAAGTCGGTAATATTTTGTATTGAAATCAATAGTAAGAACGCTACATTATTAACAGTTGGATTAACGATTAGGCTTAAAGTATGTTGACTTATTAAATGCTTGTGATAAAACTACTGTCGGCAAATACATGTGAATCAAAATCCTTGGACTTTACAAAAGATAATGCTTTGAAAACTACCAACACACGGGAAAACCTTGAGTATCTTTACATTCTATTTTCTATCTTCGGACAAGGAACTAACATTGTTGAACAACGTAACTGAAAGTACACGCATCAACTCCAGACATTGGATGACAAGTGAATCATAATTTTCTCTTTGCCAAAAATACGTGACTGGTTGTTCTTCAGTATTTACCTGTGTTCTTTTTGTTCTCAGGCAGGTCATTTGAATGTTATGCTTTTGTGAGGTGAATGAAACTAGTCTTTCCAGCCTTACTCTCTAATATATGGTACATGTATATTCATTGCCTGGGTGTTGTATATGTATGTAAATTGTCAGCGGTGTGCTTTTCATTGGGGTATTCCCATGGTTCATATTTTCCAGTAAATCACTGACATTCATATTTTTGTCAGCGGTTAATTCCAATATTTTTCCAGTTAACCAATGACATTTTCAATCTTATAGTAACTGGTCGGTTATGTTTACCATCGGTTTAGTTTACATAATTGGCCAAAACCGAAATATTGTTACACTTTCAGTGTATATAAACTCAGTTAAACACCTCTCGTATAGTGTTGTTAGTTTTTTTGAGTCAGTGAAAACACAACATATACGTTTTGGCCTCTACAGAACTGTTAGTAGACATCTTAACAAATTGGACACATGGGAATTTTGAAACTAAGATGACAGGGGTAATATCTGAATGAATCGGCAGTAAGCGCCTTCTGACGTTGTATCACTGTTAAAAAAGTGAAAACATTCAATCAATGCAAAATATGAAAATTATATAACATGACAAATATTTAAATGCTCTGATAATTGTAATTTTGTATTTGATATTCAGAAAAATGTTCCGATTAAATGCTGATGCCCGTTACAAACACGCTCTAAGGGTACTGTTGTTTACGCCCTGTTTTATGTACATTCATTTTGTCCAAAGAGATGCAACTTTGTGCTGAGAAGTCAAGAGTCAATCATTTCATGGTTTTTAAAAAAAATCAGTTGATCTTACTTCAGTAGTGCTTCAAAATGCACATGAAGTTGTCATTAAAATTATCAGAAAAAAATATTTGAAGATTCTGACTCTTTCCCCAAATGAAAAAAACTTGACCATGTCTTCTACGCTGCCAAGGTCACTCGCTGCACATACTACATTCGTTAGAGGTAAGTATCACTATATGCACAGTTGAAGGAGCTCGCTATGCTAAACATTTACAGATGTCGCAATCGTTTCCACATCTGTGAATTACGCGGCAATAAGGAACGAATAATATTGGTGAGTTGACTTTAACACTGAATATTGAACGATCTGTTCCAGCTGATATTGTCACCATGGTTTTGGGACTTCATGACTGTAAATATGTTCACTTTAGTGCTAAGGGCACTCACATTGATAGAATGTTTTCCTTTGAACAGTTTGTTGAACTGATTTACTGATAGTTGATAACACGCTATTGGATCTCATAATTTGTGGATGTATCCATTGGCATCCCCGAAACACTTCTGGAGTTAGCTCACTTCTTTTCAGCTGACTATCTGACTGGAAAACAAACGCATTTTGTAATCGGCATTGAGTATTGAAGGACATTCGTTCTGTTTAAATCCGTTGCTATGGTGATAGTGTCAGCGAACCGGACAATTGGGATCTTCGGAGAAGCTTATGACATGCAGTTCCCTGAAGTACCAGCTCCCAGTCGTTGTTTGACAGCGTTACAAACGCTTAGGCCAGATGAATGCTCGTGCATGAGAGCGTTTAGTTATAGAATATGTTTTACCAGTTAATAAGGACTTTTTACGTTTTCAAAACATGTCTTGGCAGGCAAATAAAATGTTTATCATAACGTTGTAAAGCATTATTTGAAACCATATGAGATGTTAATTCATGCATAAGATGTCCGTAGGAAGTGGGTAGAACTGTTTGAATGTTTGTCATAAGCTGCCTACGGCACTACTGAAGCATACAACTTTATGATAACAGCGTCTTGTTTATTGCATAGAGCAATTCCTACACCCTTAATAAGTTAAATGTGACTAAACCCATTTGTCTTAGCATAATGTGTATATATGTTCTCATCACTTGGGTGTAGTCACATTAACGTGTTAACGGGGAACGAATCTCCACCGAAAGGTCGCCCTGTGCAATAAACAAGAACTTGTTAGCCTTTTGTTTATAGCATAGAGCGATTCTTACACCCTTAACAAGTGAAATGTGACTACTCTCATTTGCTATAGCATACTGTGTATATATGTTGTGTAGTCACATTAACTTGCTAACTGTGTACGAATCTTCACCGAAAGATGTCTCTTTGCAATAAACAAGAACTTTTTAGCCATAAGGATGTATGATTTATTATTGACTCACGAACATCTAGTGTGCCGATCAAAGGATTACCCTGAACAACGATTCTGTTATATCATCGTAAATGTTCGACAGGCATAAACGAGTGACATACAATACACGTGCATGCATGTAAATTAAAATACGCGCACATACATACCCACAATCCACCTATATATGTGACTCACAACACACCTTTATAAGACTGGCATACAATACACGTGCTTGAATGTAAATTAAAGTACGTGTACATACATACACACTACACACAATCCACGTGTATATGTGGCAGAGAATACATCTATAAGAATGTATGGGTGAGTGAGTTGGAATTTAACGTCACCTCGATAATATGTCAGCCATATAGTGGCAAGAAGATCTAGAGTTAAATATACTTAATATCTGTCAAAAAAGGACAGTAAAATATTAACAAATTACAGCAGCGTATTTATATAACATGACCATTTCAATTTTTAAAAATAATAATTTAACACATGTTACATTAATATCTTTAATACACGGGCTGTAGGTCTCCAGTACTTGAAGGTAGATCACCATATTAGGGTCGATGTGGACTTTAGTAGCTTTTTCTAACTGCATAGACCTTAGCTGGATTTACATCATCTCTTTAATTTCGCCATCACTATAGATCTAGGCGTTTCAGATTTGATTTCCATTTAGTTTTTATTATGATTAATATTACGCTATATGTCACGGTTTCTCTTCGGGTTTGTCTGCAGGGGAATTATTGATGAGTAATCCGAAACAAATGGATCATCCAATATATAGTATCTTAAGTTAATCGCCGGAAGAATCACATTCTACATCATGTACGTAGTTTGAAGACACGAAGTTGGCTTTTTCATTTTGTTTGCTTTATGAGTTTAGTTTCACTATTCAAAAAATCGAGAATGTAATAGTATCTATAGCCAACGCTGTATATCCTTTTTGTTACACAAACAAGAATGTGCGCAAAGAACTCTGTGTGATTCCAAGGGGAGAAGACCCGTAGCGGCTGTGGTAATAATAGAGGTGTTCCAGACGAACTTTAGTAGTTTTGCTAACTGCATGGACCTTAGCTGGATTCACATCATCTCTTTAGCCACTGGCCATTGAAGTCAAATTTCGCCATCACTATAGATCTAGGCGTTTCAGATTTGATTTCCATTTAGTTTTTATTATGATTAATATTACGCTATATGTCACGGTTTCTCTTCGGGTTTGTCTGCAGGGGAATTACTGATGAGTTATCCGAAACAAATTACAAATCGTGTAAAACCAAAATTGTTCTGGATCATCCAATATATAGTATCTAAAGTTAATCGCAGTAAGAATGACATTCTACATCATGTACGTAGTTTGAAGACACGAAGTTTTACATTATATCTGCTTCTGTGATTTTAGTTTCACTTTTCAGAAAATCGAGAATGTAATAGTATCTATAGCCAACGCTGTATATCTGTTTCGTTACACAAACAAGCAAGAATGTGCGCAAAGACCTATGTGTGATTTCAAGTTGAGAAGACCCATAGCGGCTGTGGTCATAAGAGAGGCGATCCAGACGAACGTATCCAGCAGCTCTTGTAACTGATCGTGGTGTAAACCATGCGACACATGATGATCACCGCGTCTGTGAAACCGACGCCTGTCTTAGTTGCAGTAAGCCTTGTCAGTTGAACATTATCACAGTTCGATGAGAGTGATCTCCGACATTTTGGGCACTTAACGCCCTGTGTGATGTATCCCCATGTGGCTCGATGAAAGGCAAACACATGAAAAACGAAGGAGTACAGACGCTGCTTTCCATGTCTTCATCAAGGACAGTAGACGTGTTATTGACCAGAACAATGACAAGCCGAGTGTGCGTCCTTTGGTCGATGGAGCTTCCTATCATTTTCACAGTGACATTTATGCAATAGTGACGTTCAATATAACATTTCAGCGTTTACCAATTATGAATTTAACGCAAATACTTTCAGCGGTACAGGTTGAACATACTGGCACATATCCAATATCCTTTATCTAAAATTAACTAATCTCCAATCAAAAGAAGTATGGAGCGATTTCACAGTTTTCAAATTCAAAAGATTAGTTGACTGTAGAACAATGGGTAAATGCGTGACAGAAAACTGTTAAAATCAAATTTACAAGGGAGCAATTGAGATATAAGAATAATATTTGTGATAATTTTTTGAGGACACGTGAAGATCCGGGATCGTCCTTTGGCAACCATGTTTGTCATGAGAGGCGACGAACGGGATTGGATGGTCAGGATCTCTGACTAGCTGTCATCGTACCCCAATTGGGTAGATCGATGCTCATGATTGTCTGGCCCTGATTCGATTATTTCTAGACCGCCGTCATAAAATTGGGAAATTGCGGAGTGAGGCAATGAACAAGAAACAGAAAAATTAACAAACAAGTTTTTCAGGTGGGTAGACGTAATCATTAGACAAGTGTGAAATGTCTACGATTAGATGATTAAATTAGTGTGACCAAAAGTGATACATATCCAGGAGACCACTTTTGTTAAAACCAAATAGATAATAGTTCCAGGTATCATAAGGGTGGACCCGTGAAGACCCTTTTTAGAACTGATCCTCAGTAACCCATGCTATCGTAAAAGGCGACTAACGCGATCGGGTGGTCAGGCTCGCTGACTTGGTTGACACATGTCATCGTATGCTAATATCGTAGATCGATGCTCATGCTGTTAGTCACTGGATTGTCTGGTCCAGATTCGCTTATTTACAGACCGCCGCCATATAGCTTGACAATTACTGAATGCAACTCACTCACTCATAATAAGGGCGAATGTGGATTTCGTTCTGATGGTCATAGCATTCTTGTATGCCTAATCGATGCGACGGAGTAATATGAAGTGTCCACTGCAACGTGTTGTTTTCCAAGAAAAAATAGGTTAATTGGAAATCAGTCCCTAAAAGAACTCTGTGTGAAACCAAAGAAATGTGATATGATTAGCAGTTGTATTCTAAAGTTAACAAAGTCAATACATTAATAAAATCTCCACAAACTTGTTACAATGGCAGTATTAAAGAGAGTGTCAATATCCGCATTTCAGAAGTTGAGGTGATGAAGAATGACGATAATTTTATGGATATAAAACTTCTTTATTTTGTGAAAGGCGACGTTTCGCCATAGATTCTATTGATGACATTAGAATCTATGTTGAAACGTCGCCTTTCACAGAATAAAGCAGTATATCAATAAAATTATCATCAATCTTTAAACACAAATGCAGTATAATATTAAAGCAGTGATAAAGCATTGTAATATTGAGAGTGATCATGATATTCACCACACAGCAACAGTCGTCAATCATGTAAAATATGGTGAGTGAGTGAGTTCAGTTTTACGCCGCTTTTAGCAATGTTCCAGCAATATTACGGCGGGGGACACCAGATAAGGGCTTCACATGTTGTACCCATGTGGGGAATCGAACCGGGTCTTTGGCGTGACGAGCGAACGCTTTAACCACTAGGCTACCCTACCGCCCCTGTAAAATAGGCTGTGGCTAAGTATCATCTTGAATGAAAGGCGATCTTTACACAACTGCTGGTTGTCACGTAACTTGAGATATACTGTGCGATGACCAAGGCAAATGCATGTCCCTATACAGTCTAACCTTTCTGGAACGTTCCATAGCAATATTCTTGAGTAGACAAAGCTGGAACTGCCAAGTGACCTGGGATTGTGGTTCCAGTACTTCCCAGATCTCTCAGTCTAAATATAGCCCCTACTGAATGGCAACACAAACAATGTCATATACTTGTTATACAATTAATAACACTGCCACATAACACAGCTTCTATTTGACATTTTTGGCATCTGCATGGTCCTCGTCGTAATCCAGACAGGACGAACAAATGTGCTGAAACATTGATGAAAGGTACAATATTATTCTGTGCAATAAATAATGAACTGACGACTGACAAACTCTTTTTAGTTTGCATTTGACTTGTTATTTTGACTTACCATGGTTGACCAAAACCGGCTGTGTGGGACGAGAGGGACTAATTGAAGTATACGGCATGGAAGGGCATCACAACGTACTGGAACCAAGTTACACGAAGCTCTTATGCTCATGCGTTGAATTTGAATGATAAATGTGAAAGGGACAATAAACGTTATGTCTCTGTGTATGACCAATAGCTCTTATTTGCTTCCACAAAAACCTCAGCATCAGATGTCACATGCAATTGTCTTGCAGTACGTTTTTTACCAAGATTACAAGCAGGATTGACTACCAGCCTCAGTCAGCCTATGAACTTCAGTTATATGAATATCGTAAGTAGAGAGCTGAGGTACGGCTACTGTCACTGAAAGTTCAGACATAGCATATTATTTCTAAGTTTTTATGTATTCCATAAATCAAAATCACTGATGGTTGTCGCAAACCTTCAATATTCCAAGTTAAAAGCTTAAAAGAAAATGGAATATGTTTCACCTGCTAAATGTTAAATGTCAGATCAATGGGCTAGGCTGTCTAAATCTCCCTTGCTACCATCCATCGAGGGGTAGTTGACGCAGATCCAGCCCAGAGGTGTGTTCGGCTCATATGGTACATGTTTCCGTGAGTCCCCGGAAAGTCTTGTTTACTCAGATAGCCACGTTTTGCCTTCTGGTGCTTGGTCAGGCCATTAGACACGCTGACCTTTGAACAGATATATACATATTTCTTCAGTGCTCGAAGCATAACAGTGAGTTGACGTGGTTTACCCTGGCTTTGGTGTCCACGTCAAATAGGATGCGCCCGTACAAGGTGTTCTTTGTCGTATCGTTAAGAAAAGGAACGACTCGTCACTGATTCAGTTGGTTTGCTACAAACTGGAATATGACCTTTTCCAGTTGATCTCAAAACCTAGTGTTTGCAAGTTAGTTTCAGCCTTTTGAACATTATCGTTAAGTGAATCAGTATCACCTTATGTAGCACCAATGTCAGTTATGGCAATCTTTACCTAATCGATTTCTCATGTCTCAAGTTATGATAGTTGAGACGTACATTTACTGTTGGATTTCAATATTGCATCCATCTCGAAACTTTATATTGTACATTGTAACAGGCTCTAGATTATTCTCACCATCTTTCGAAAGCTAGATATTAAATCTAGCCATATTTGCTGGTTTTGGAGACGATGGTTTCCATTCCCAAACATGCACACACCATTGACCAAGGCCATTGTTTGTGATGTATATATAGTTCAGATAACAAGCAGTGTTCCCTGAAGCCTCCAACCGTATGTCTGTTTGCTGTTACAAACACCTACATCAATTAATGCAATGTGAGTAAGATCGCACAGCGGAATGTGAATCGTGATGGATGTAGCTTTCATCGATGGCGTTAAGTTTGTTTATACACAATTGAATGTTCACAGTGATTATATATAGTGGGTCAGTTAGCTCTTGCTTCTGATTTTTGCCTATGCTGCGTATGAGGTATATCCTTAGTTGTAGTATCATTGTCAGATCGCCAAGATGAACATCAATGCGTTATAATATGAGCATTATCATGTCCAGAGTGGAATCACTCTTATGTGTCATCTGCCACTACGCCGATGTTGAAGTATACTTTAATATCACCTACCCAAACAAACATTAACTGTATGTTGCTAAAGGCATTTCCGTGTGATACACAGCCAACACACGGGAAAACCTTGAGTATCTTTATATTCTATTTTCTATCTTCGGACAAGGAACTAACATTGTTGAACAACGTAACTGAAAGTACTCGCATCAACTCCAGACATTGGATGACAAGTGAATCATAATTTTCTCTTTGCCAAAAATACGTGACTGGTTGTTCTTCAGTATTTACCTGTGTTCTTTTTGTTCTCAGGCAGGACATTTGAATGTTACGTTTTTGTGAGGTAAATGAAACTAGTCTTTCCAGCCTTACTCTCTAATATATGGTAAATTTTCCAGTAAATCACTGCCATTATTTTCATTTTTCGAAACTGGTCGGTTTTGTTTACCATCGGTTAAGTTCACATAATTGGCAAAAACCGAAATATTGTTACAATTTCAATGTAAATAAACTCAGTTAAACACCTCTCGTATAGTGTTGTAGATTTGTAGTTATATCTTTGCTGTTCCAAGTTTGTTTACAAAAGTCCATTGAATCAAGGAATGAAGGTTTTCCTTAAGTTTGTAATGTGGGATAGTTACGTGTTAAAACATCAAATGTTTTGACAGAACGGAACTCGATCCGTTTCTGAGATTCTGAAAAAGTAAAGAAATCCTTTGAGTTTTTGAAAATCCGGATGGTATTAATTCCGCGTGTCTCAAAACTTTTCTATGAATAATGAGAAAGTCCTTCCTTGATAGTATTAAGGATTATGGTTAATCTCTGAGACAGGGATTTGGTGGTACATTTGCTTGAACCAGCAATAAATCTCTCCTTGTATGGATTTGGATGCAGTATTGGAATCCAGTACAACAGAGAAATGAACTAATTACAACTGATTCGTACAGTATTAAGTTAATGAAATGAATAGAAAACATCATTTGTATTAGTTTGGCAAGATAACATTCTCTCCTATGTGAGTAATTAACTCCGTTTAGCTCTTGCACCTGTGTGCTATTATGTGTAGAGCGTGTTGGCACAGCAGAAAGGCTTATCTAACTATTTGTTTAAATTATACACATGCCGATATTTGAAAGCTTTCCTCCTTAATGTGTATCATGCGGAAGAGATGTTCTTTTTAGATCGAGCCATGATATGTAATTATGAATCTCGTTATTACTTTCACCCATTGCTAACAATAACAAGCACCACGTTGCAGACCAAACTGCGAGGTTGTAAACACAGTCATTACAACAATGCAATCTGGTGAATTTACAAAGCAAAACGAATATTAGTTTTGAAAATTCATATGAGTGCAGTAATTATGTTTCATTATATGTCGGTGATAATATCTATTATTATAATCCCATAATATTGTTTTTATTTCTGTTGACATTTGGTTTGATTATGATAAGAAAATATGAAGTATGTGTAGCTACACTGGCTGTTGTTCGATTCCTGCTATCTATTACCTAGTCTAATATCTTCGGCAGACAGCATTTATATTATGGGTGTAAATCTTGTGATCATGGCCAGTCATAGATGGACATTTGCTGCATTCTTCGTTCTCAAGGTATTTTCTCCCTTTTCACTCAATTCCCACAATGTACAGCTAACCAAACATAAATTAAAAGTACCAGATATGTGTATGGTCAAAGGCAAATCTTCAAAAATCGGAGTCGATTGTTCAATTGTGACTATATCACGAGCATATATTTGTACAGCAGTATTACAGCTGTACGATGTTGTTGGTAATGATCGAAAGCAGGTTTCTGACCGCAGAGCAGAAGAATAAATATGAAAAATGTTTACATCAGGATGAGATATTATTGTATCCGACTTATAGTTCGTTATTTGAAACAAATGATGAAATGTCAGATACAGAAATTATTCTCGGTATTTAAATGGAAATCGTTTACTTCCGCGTCGGTGGAACTACAGCCCTATCAAAGGTATCCAGTTACTCTATTTGGTATTTTTTAGCGCAATTCATATATCAGTAGAAATGAGTTACTTGGATTTAGTGATCAATGTTATTTATGCAATGATTTTGAAAGGGAAACTGGATCTCATTTGTTAGGAAAAACATGAAAAAATTGGATTTTGCTATTTGTTAGAAGGTAGAACATCCTCAGAAACATTTAGTGAAATTGTCACTGAAAGGCTAAGGGAAGCATGCATGTTGAAATTGTACGCGTCACCTTTTTAAATCACACAAATTAATATACAAACCCCTTTGGCAACACCACACACATATTACACAAAACGAAAACATAATATATTTGTTTAGATATTTAATTATATGCTCATGGAATACCCTTAACAGTGAAGGCGAATACAGACAAACATAACACAGGAACAAATAATTGGTACATTGTGCTGTAGGCAGGGAAAGAGGAAGGGTACCATTCTGGCTTTGGATGTCCAGCATATTGTCATTCACATATCAAATAGTATCTCCTTGTCTGTGAACGCAACTAAATATTTCAGTCCTACTTTACTGATGTATTCCAAAATTATCAATGTGTTAAAACATGTGACATCGTGTCTATTTCATGCAATGATTTATAGAAAACTATACTTTTGGAAAAATAGGAACAATGCATTTTGGGTTGATATTATTTGGGAGGTTTTTACGATTGTATATGGATTTAGAAAATATTCCATCTCAGCGTGTTATGAATTTCGTGCAGACATTCCAGTGATAAAACGTCCGACCTGAAGGTTGTACTAATATTGTTTTTAAACCAACTAAACGTTATAGGCATGCGACGTCTACCACTTCAGGAACTGCTTCGTGCACAATCACGATATCGACAATCACGACATCAACAGACTTCAAAGTATTCCATGATGGGCGCCAATTGGTGAACAAGACCATTTCACCAGAACGGTTGTGTTACGAAACCTTGGTCAAAGTACCTTTCAAACTGGAGATGAGCTGCGCAGAGCTATTGGTCTTAGAGTGAGTGGACAGAAGGTTTATAATTTGCTACACAGATGGAAACCTGCATGCCTAACGTCTACGTGTTAGTCCACAATTGACGGACCGCCAAATCAATTCAAGACGTCGTTAGTATTAAGAGCCACAGGGATTGGCCAATCGTCGTTGTGCATACGTTATGATTTCGGACGAATCAAGGTGAGAGGTGTACAGATTGTGGCGTAGACGCAATAAACGTTTTCAGATAACTGTAACTGGCAGAACACCCATACATTGTAACAACACCCTAGAAGCACACGTGGTGTCGTCGTGGACGTCGTTTTTTTTTTTCTGGATGACAACGCAAGTACACCCATTGTCCATTGTTTCTGAGTGCCTCCGACACGAGAACATAACCGCCATATTAAGGCCAGTGACCTATTGAACATGTCTGGGATATCACTGACGTGTACGTCAACGTCAACAACCACAGACCACTGTCTGCAGACTTGGTGCTTTCCTGCAGTAAGAATGGAATGAATCAAGTTGACATTGAACATTTGGTTAAGAGTATGCCTCGTGGAATCCAGAATTGTCTTGAAAATAGAAGCTGGTTCATGCGATATTGAGTTTGACATTTCATGGTGTATGACGTGATTGACAGTATGGCGCTTTCCCCAATCATCTGGCAGACTCTTTGGTCATCTGACGTTCAACGACTTCTGCAAATCTCAGTCAGATGTGCTTGTGAAACTATTTATCTCATCGAAAATGTAACATAGCAATAATGGTGACACGTTGTATTGAACATCCTCTACTTTCTAACTAGAATATGTAGTAATAATTTTCTATCCATGTATGAGTCTGAGGATTTTCAGAATACACACTGTCAGAAAAACCTACATTTGGCGTATATGACTGGTAGCCCCTACAAAATACACACAAACATCATACATTTCACGGACAAGACATTCTTGTCGTACTGGGTAAAGATCATATGGGTTACTGGAATATTTACCTGTGGGCATTTCCAAACATGACACATAACTGACAAAATGTAATTCCACATTCCATTTTTACTTTTGACTTGCCTTTGCATGTGTTTATGACCAGTGCACTAGTGGGGCATACTTTCATAAGCACATGCTGACGACATGGTCGGAATTGAACAGTGGACTCTTATGGTTCTGGAGAGGTTTGTTAATGTTGACGTTTCATATTTATATCTATTATTGTCTTCCAACTAGTACGTAGTACTTCACAGTATTTTGAGGGAAAATCTACAAATTTGTACACACTCTAAGAGATGATACTAGTACTTTAAAGTAGTTTGGGGTATATACTCATGTAAAATGTCCTGCGTGTGTCTGTGAGTGATAACACTCCAGTTTATGCTTCATATCACACGGTTATAACATAAAACCGTAATAATAGTATAATATATTATATAGACTAGTGTGGTGTCACTCAAAGACCAAAGTGTGTGTGTATACAGAAATGCAAGGCAGCACGTTTATCATCACCATATTGTTAATGTTTAAAACTCAATTTAAAAACTTAAACTATCTTTTAGACCTCTTTGCTGAGACAATAGAACTTTTATCATCACAAAAAAATGCCCATCGTATACTCTGATCATTGGACACACGTATTACAATATAGAGATGGTATATTGTGCAACATTTATTATTTGTAGGTTGTCTTTTCTTTGTCTAGTATACGATCATTTGCGTATGTAAGATATATCATGTTGCATGTACCAACAAGACCCCTCTTGTTCTTTCATCTAACATACCAAACCCCCCTTGTTCTTTCATCTAACTAACCAATCCCCTCTTGCACTGTCACCAACCAACCCATCCCCTCTACCACTGTCACCAACCAACCCATACCCTCTACCACTGTCACCAACCAACCCATCCCCTCTTGCACTGTCATCAACCAACCCATCCCCTCTGCTCTGTCACCAATCAACCCATCCCCTCTTGCACTGTCATCAACCAACCCATCCTCTCTTGCACTGTCACCAACCAACCCATCCCCTCTACCACTGTCACCAATCAACCCATCCCCTCTACCACTGTCACCAACCAACCCACCCCCTCTTGCACTTTCACCAACTAACCAAACATTTTGAAGTCAGATTGATTGATCAGTCTTGCAGAGGTATAGTGGTCACCGTTGAAATGTTCTGCAACAATGGAAACCCACACTTGACGTCTTTGGTAGTCATCTGTTCTGAAATACACACAACACAACATTACATTAAATTACAGTGTTTTCGGATCATCATAGGGGATGGGATCAAGTGTTTGTAGCGGTGTACACAAACGGTGGTGTATGGTGCAAGGTTGCTAGGGCAACCAGATGGTTCACGATTGTTATGATACATACCTAATGGTTAGGTTTGCTTAATTAAATAACATAGGATACAGCAAACAGGTAGGTTTAACCACTTGTTATACATACTCACAGCATCACGTTCAGGAAGTTAAGTTGCAAACATGTAAGCTTTCACTGACTCTTGAGTGTAAAGTTCCGATACGTTATCCCTTCTCTTTGTTTCGTCTTAAGCTTTTTGTAAGTTTGGGAGAATTAACTTTGAATGTCCGCGTTCTTTTTCACACTCGGAAGAATTCTGAGATACGTATAAGGACATTTCGTGAGTTATGCTCACCAAAGAGGTATAATTCCAGATGAAGGTATCAATGAGCTCTTGTTGCTAATCCAGCTCAAAGCCGTACACAGGCGATTCCTGATCATCACCTCTGTGTACACGACACTCCTAGTAGTTTCAGTAAGCCTGGCCAGGTGGGTTGGGGATGAAAACTTAGATCAGTCTCATTAACAACAGATCTTTAACTCCAATACAACACCTCTTGGCGTAGGTTGCATCGGGAACTCCTGACTGCTGCCTAATGACGTCGTGGTATTTTCTGTTGAAGACATGTGACGCTGTTGTAGTTTCTGAGCGCGGAAAGTTTGTCCTGTCGAAAGTACATTGTCTTCAGTGCGGCAGTACCAGAATACCAGAATTTCAGAATCGATGTGGTAAAAACTGAAAATTACTTGATTATATGTAATAGGCATAATGTCTAGGATATAGAATTTGTAAATACCAAAAATGAATCCATTTTCAAAACGAATTACCATTGGTGAAGACGGTTTTGTTGAGTATTTTGTGAACACTTGAAGTGCTACATGTGGATGCACAGATAATACATCATTACTTGATAAAGAGTTGAATTAGGGAATGCACAAATTTCAAAACTGAAGTCTGTCGTTTTTCACAGCAAAAGTGTAAGAGGTATTTGTTACGTGGGAAGTGTAAGTGGGAAAAATGTAATAAAAATCAAGTCTGGATTCAAGTCAATATCTGAGCTTAGTTTGGATCTATTAAATGGCATATGTAGTGTCAAAGACGTTTTGATTACATAAACGGCCATAGCCATGGAAATGTATAGCAGAAAAATGTATAATAAAAAAACATACTGTTAGACAACCAGGATATCCGTTGTATTTCACTAAGTACAATATGTACTTGCTAGTGGCTTCGAACAGTACTGTAAAGGTGATATCACTTGGCGTTGGACCAAGCTCGCTCTTATGTGTTATGTCATTACATCGACTTGTAGGTGTAGATACTAAGCTCTGGATAATGTGTGCCTTGCTACAAAATTGTAGCAATAATCTTTTACTTCTTTGAGATCTGCTAGTAGACGAAGTGAGGCTGGGGTGATAAACGACAATCCAGTGAAAGATCGCGCCCACAAGGTCTGAATCGTTACTTGAAATCACCTCTTTATCTCAATTCCCCATGGTCCCTTGTATGGTGATCAACCTTCAGTTGCTGGCGATCTACTGCCCGTTTTTATATTGTATTGTTCTGTTTACAAATCCACTTTTA
The DNA here is from genome assembly GCF_003918875.1 of Haliotis rubra. Lineage (NCBI taxonomy): Eukaryota > Metazoa > Mollusca > Gastropoda > Lepetellida > Haliotidae > Haliotis > Haliotis rubra. The sequence goes on along the minus strand of NW_025767412.1, from coordinate 5,285,281 downwards.
GAGTTAGATGCTCGTTTTGTATTCTGGTTCTGTGATATGCTAGTGGGTTTTACTGTCCTTTGTCGACAGGTTGTTATAATTTTAACGTATTTATCATGTATTCAGAGCATTGTTAGTCACCACATAGCTGATTTACTGCCGATATGAAATAATAACCCACTCCCTCTCTCAAGTACTACCGTTTCTGTTAACACATATCGATTATTCAAACCAATGAATAATGAGCATACTTCAAAGCCTGTGATCTTCTTCGTATGTTAAGAAACATTTTGCATTATAAAGTGTAATTTTCCTGATGTTCTTTGCTCGTTTGAGATATTGTCAAGTACATGAAACTTGAATGTTTCAGTTAAACTTGGTATCCTTTAACCTGACATATGTAGCGCGTGGGAGTTAGCCAAATACAGCCACGACGTCTATGCCTACTGCGTCTCGTCAGTTTCTGACTTCAACAGGGACCGAACGGAGGGTTTGCAATGAAGCTTTTTCACGATATAAAATACAGAAGCTTATTATGTGTCGAACACCCTAACTATGTAGCACAGGGATGATTATAGCTATCAGTTGTCATAGTTGTAGCTTGTGTATAAGGATTACCAATTATGTCGTTGTTCGAGGATGCTAAGGCTATAATCCGAACGTGACAAATGTGCTTGGTTATGGATTGTCATCTGTGGCATCAAGAACCCACATCATGATTTCCGTGTGCATTTTTAACTGCCATATTTGTAATGCTATTACAGTTCTGACATCCTCTATACCAATCTAGACAGAAACGACAAAGCCCTTTCAAAATACATAAGAAATCTCGATTGTACAATACTGACTATATGTCATGAGTATGTGTTAATTAGATGCCGCATTCAGCAGGGTCACAGATATAGGACGCAGTCTGTAAACAGTCGAGTCTGACACTAAGAGACACGACGACAGAGCATGGGTTTAGGGATCACTATGATGTGATGGTACCAGGTGTTAATGTTAGCGCATCCTGCCCTACCCAGACTAGTGAACTATTCACCGAAAAACAAATCGGGAACGTATGGAACAAGTAAAATAGGGAATTACATTGGACATAATTCTGTCATAAATCAATCACATTTTGAAATGTGTTCCAGATGTCCTCCATCAAACTTTTCGAATGTTTTAATGCGGCCTCGAAGGAACAACTTCTGATCAACAGTCGTATAACGCTCTTTAAAATCTTGGTGAAAAGGGCATACTCGATTGTACCTAAAGTGTTAGATGTAAACACCAAAGGTTATGCCTGTTGGAATAATGCTTGACATGAAAGGACACTTAAAATCGTACCTTTTGCCATACAGCCTTGTGGAGAATTTGTTGTCACTCAGAATGCTAACGCATACACCTAAATATGAAACAGTTGGGGCGGTCACACTTGTCTTCTTCATTTCAAGCTCTGGTGGGTAAATCAGTGGAAGGGAATTGACTTATTAGATAGTTGTTGAACGATATTAGATCATCGCTATACCCAAAGTTTAAGTTAAACTTCTTGGCCAAATTAATTTGTTTGATTTTGCCAATTCGACCAGACATTCTGATTCATATGTATAAATAAACAGACCTACAAGGCGGGGAACATAGCTGGTCCCCATGGGGATGCTTCCAAGTGTTTTATCCACCAGTTATATAAAGGCGTCATCAATCAGGAAGTCCATCATTTTAAATATTGTTTTCCATTAAACTTTAAATGACATTCGCATTCATTTTTGACAAATTGCCCTGAGCCTCTGAAGATAGAATGCAGGTATATCTTTGTTCACCACATTTATTTGCAAATGCCCCATGGATCAAGGAAAGAACGTTTCCCTTAAGTTTGCCATGTGAAATAGTTGTGTGCAACATTGAAAAATTTAAATTTGAAAAACAATCAAATGCTTTCTGGGAATATAGAGAAAGCCTTTTCTTGATAACGAAGGATGACAAAATATGGATGATCAACATTTATAATACCGTGAGAGCGACTGTACCACATCGCCTACCCACATCATGAGCTAGCCCTGTAAATCACTATGAGATAGTCAGAGGCTGACAGAAACTGATTTGGTTCCTTTGTTTTCTTTTATCAAATAAATACAAACAAAATGAGTCACCATATTCTTCGCGTTTGGCGATATTGAAAATTCATAGAATCTGCTCAATGGTAAAACGCTCTGTGGACATTCATAATACATCCTTACATGATCACATAGGTTTTAAATTTCATTGACTTGACTGAATCCTGACATGTTGCAGAGATTGTTGCTCATGTTCTCGGTGGCTAGTTTGTCTGGTCCAGACTAGATTATTGATAGGAGATGTCGTCTGACTTCAACAACATTCACTGGTTGAAGCAGTTCCCAATGTACAATGCTGCAGCAAGGACTTCATAAACAATTTACGAGTAAATTCCCCGTTCCTTCTTTTGCTGTCATAGCCCGTCAAAAGATACAGATAATTACCACTTGACGGTGAAAGCTACGTCAGCTGGGTATTAAGAGGGAGGACAGTTTCAATCTGCAGTGGCCTTGTCAGCTTAAACTGACACTTTTCACTGCATAAACCCGTCTAACATAATTATTTAGGAATGGTTCTTGCTGGAAGCAGTGTGTACCCACTCAAGCCAGCTGTTTTATTATATGTGCATTCTAATTAGAAGACTCCCATAGCTGAAAAAATAATACAGTGCTGTTTCCAAAATTTGTTACCTCATGTAGATGCATGTAACGCCGCACTGTTCCGGCCGTAGTATTGCAGTATGTATGCACTCGAGTGTGGACAATAGAGTCCATGAGTTGACGAAGACAAAAACTCGGATCTTCAATGGTCGATGGTATACATGTGACATAAATATTACATGCCTTCATGTTGCCTGTTTATAAAGTTTTTGTTATGACGTTTCCTAAATGTAGGAAAATGACACTGCAATGAAGAAATATGTATTTTGCGAAACTCCTTCAAACTTTGTACTTGCCAAGGGCTTGTCAAGGATGACACATGTGTATTGTTATGAGAGCGTGTTTTATGTAATTTCTACTATTATTGATTAAGTGATAGTTATTATGGGTCACAATGTTTAAAGTTTTGAGTGTGGGTTTTGGCTCGCATCTCGCATCATACATGTTCAATGTCAATAGTATTTTTAGCGGCACGCCTTTTTGATGGCACATCGGAGTTGCTTCCTTTGGCAATCTTGTTTATTTACGGCTTTCATCATACCGTGTGTTCCACATGATTCCATATCGTTCCGAGAGGATAATGATGAAGCCTAGCCCTTGCTAGAATGCTCGAGAACTGTGTAAGAGCTATATAGTTGGTTGTTGAGTGGTGCGACACGGGACGTATCACATCACTGGAGTTATGCACGACTGTCTGCCATTGTCAAATTGACCTACATTTCAAGACTGACCGTGCTCGTGTATATTCAACTGTTGCCATTGTAAACAACCTTCAATCAGTATATTTGTTCTCACTGTGAATGTCAAGACTCTGGCGAGTTAATATTTTACATTTGTGACCCAATATTGTAGATTTGTGACTCAATTGCATTGTACTAGATATCTGTATTGTCATTCATTGTAGCTTTCACATTGTTTGCTCAATATATTATTGAGTATTTTAGACTTGTCTGTGTCCTATTTTGCTGGTTCAAAGGGAACTTTTAAACCTTTTGTCCCGGCAAATTATTAACCGTAACAGTATTATCGATGCATTTAGAAATGTGGTGCAAATAACGCATGTTGTGAAGGTGATACAGATGGCACTGATGGTAGTACTGATGTTGTAAGTTAGACAAGACTATGTTAGATCCTGTATCACTCAAGAATGTATCTCTCTTTGAATGTCGATTTTACCATGACTACTCGATTTCTTTGGCTCCTCCTTATATAGAAATGTATGTATGCAGTTTTATGTGACTGAAACGTAAGACATAAACATAAACTTTAAACAGTTCCATGACTACATAGACACAGACAAATCGACGTTTGCTCACTTTGGGAAGGCATTCAAATTAAGTTCAAATAAGGCATTTAGGGCTATATCTTAGTCGTCAGAGCTGACTATAACAGAGTACGCGTGATGATTACACAATACCATTTAAAAAGTGGTCAAATGTGACATGTGTTATATTTGGGATTACACTTTCTTAGTAAAGTACAGATTCTTGTACTTTTGTTGGGTTGAGTCCCATTCCGGGATTAGAACCCAAACCGTCAGAGTCAGGCACCTAATCGGCTGCACACAAAGTCAGCCGCCTCACCCGCTCAGCCACTGCGTAGTCGGCTGACTTTGTGTGCTGGCGATTAGGTGCCTGACTCTGAGGACAGTGTTGTCCTGCAATGGAAAGTGTTCCTCTTCATCATATCAGCTTCTAAATGCCACTAAATGCCAAAAGTTGTCTAGGTTCAATTATCAAATTGCTACCACGATCACACTCTACCGTTGCTGCATAAAAGAACACTTACTCAGTCCATAGGAGACCTCTACGCTGTATATGAACTGACTGTAAAATAACTTTCAATTAAGTGTGAGGAGAAATCAAGGACGCAAGGAGAGGATCTTCATGAACAATACTGCTCTTAGGTGGATCGTCATATGAGCGAAATATTCTCAAGCACGACGTTAAACCCAATTTCACCTCACCTCACCTCTTGGATGGACAATTTTGTATTTCAGGTCAAGCGCGTTGGGAAATTTGTTATTAAGTTTGTCTGCATCGACAATTGTTTAACGTCATTCAATGTGAAACAGCACCAAAAGGGATATTTCAATATCTTGTGTTGCAAAAACGACAGGATTTTAACTTGTATCCTCTTGTTACGGCTGGTAACGACATTAAGCATTGAAGACTGAAGCCTGAACACCGTGATACCACTATAACAAGCAGTTGCTTTATTCAGAGTCACGCTTTCGTTTAGAAAGAGTAAACATATCGGGTTGATTCATCAGTCATGTCTGGCATATTGGACTGCCTCTTTCATCTTGCACGGTGATGCAATAACGTATTTATTGTAACATATATTCTCATGTGATGTAAATACGATTTTCTTTTTTGATACTTAAAACCATGAATATGTTTAACACGCCATTGGCAATATTGATTGATAAGATGACATTTACAACACCGGATGAGGATCTGGACAGTATTTCAGTTCTGTCATGCATGGCATCAGTCAACTCATCACATGTTGTAGACGGACCCGTGTAGATCCGGGTTAGAATAGGTCTTCAGGAGCCCATGCTTGACTAACGGAATTGGGTGGTCATGCTCGCTGACTTGGTTGACACATGTCATCGTATCCCAATTGTGTATCCTTTGAGTGAAACACGCTGACGGCCGTGTTTTAGAGTGGAAGCAAATGCAGAATCCAAACTCACGAACAGTAAACTCGTATTAAAGGAGCTCTTATCCCTGATGATTCACTGTTAAGTCTATGGGGCGAGATGGGCGAGATTGTATGAGGACTTTTTTCTTTCCTTATATACCCTGATGATATACCAGAAATCTTACGTTCGCGACTTATACTGCGCATTGGCCCACTTCATCAAAAGAATAAATTTCGTCACATTAATCAATAAAACAAATAGATTGCTGTCTTAGCATTAACAATGCAATGTAGGGATCTTCGAGTGTATTGGTGACGAAGGTTGGATGCGTAACCTTGGTATTGCTATATACCCAAGACACACACGTGAGTGAGTTCAGGTTGACGCTGCTTTTAGCAATATCCCAGAAATGGGCTTCACACATTGTATCTATGTGGGGATTCGAAGCCGGGTCTTCAGTGTGACGAGCAAAAGAATTAATCACTAGGCTACCCCACCGTCCCACAAGACACAAGAAATGCCATATACGTGCCATTTGCTATGTACCCAAGACACACTCAGAGGTAGAGCTGAATGAAACTGATCTATTTTGCATCGTCATCATCAGCTAATCTGTTCGACAACACTCGAGCAATAATTATACTTGTAGTAAAGTGATTACCATAGCACCACGCAGTTGAAAACAAATACACCTGTGTATCGGGAAACCAAATCAACCTTCACGGGTTAAACATAACATGAGTCATGCTACGGTAATCTGTTATACAACATGCCTCCACGTCTTAAATCAATTACAAAACAAATTTAATAGCACGTCAAAAACGTCAGTGAACTTGTATGCAGCAGTTTGTGAAAGACCAAAGTAATGGCTTCTATAAGTGTTTGATCAATCTGGCTGTGTAATCTAGTGGGAGGACTGCTGGCAAACGTGTAACACTTAATCAAATGGAATACAAAAATATTGGAATGTTATAAAATTTTGCTGTGCTGCTGGCGCTGGTGCGAATTCGAAACAAGCGACCTGAATTAACTTACTAGATGACAAGGGGCTATGTTTTATCTCTAGAGATACTTACAGTAAGAGAATTAATAACGTATACCTCGGGGACCTCGTTAATTCGAGAAACATCTTAGCAAATGGTTGTATGTATTCCATGCCATAAATACCATCATGTATCCCTGTAGCTTCAGGGACAACGAGATACATTGTAAACCAATGTAGGAGTGTGTACGGCGGCTTTGATCTATACTTGCCACTCAGTTTGAAACCTATCATTGATATGGATATGTTTTTCCCGATCGCAGATTGGATTTATACATGTATTGTGGAATGGATTCTGCAGTCAATGTTGACAACCTAACACATATATGTAGATCTGTATATCTATACCTATAAGTGGATGTGTGTGTGTGTGTGCGTGAGCGCGCGTTATCAAAACAATCGGCAGAACACGACAAACTCGTCCAGCAGTATGTATTAATTAGAATATATATTTGGACTTTATCTATATATATATACACACACACACACACACATTTTTTATATTATTACCAATAATTTGAATACAAACATACAGAAGAGTATGTGTACATGCCAGCTTGTGGGCTCAACAGAGATATATACATTTAATATCAATATCTACAGCAATGTGGTCTCGTTAAATAGTTATTCAGTATTTAATCCTGAATAACTGACTGACTGACTGAGTTTGGTTTTACGCCGCTTTTAGCAATATTCCAGCAACATCACGGCGGGGGACACCAGAAATGGGCTTCACACATTGTACCCATGTGGGGAATCGAACCCATATCTTCGGCGTGACGAGCGAACGCTTTAACCACTAGGCTACCCCACCGCCCAAAATCTGAAGAAGCACATTAGAATACATAAACACATACGAAAGTCGTGGTTATGGAAAGTTTCATATTCTTATTATATAATAAATACCATTAAACGATCATATTTGTATAGTTATATTAACTCATGAAAGAGTGCAACCAAGTGACAATATTCATATTTCTGTCTGGACTTTCGTACGTGGCATTTCAAGTTCATTGATTTCTTTGACATATACAGAGTAAGTATACATGATTCAATATCAACTCCACATTGAAGACTGCTTGGAACAAATATCACTAACATTTGTAATTAGTTTATATTCACATTGGTAGTGGGATATCAATGACTTCAACATTAAGAGCCATTTGTATTATATTTACTATTAATGGGCAGTGTTATACGCCGCGCAAACATGTTTCAACTGTTACATATTGTACTTATAGAGTGAGTGAGTTTAGTTTTACGTCGCACTTCCATATGTTGAGATATTGTCAAGTACATGAAACTTGAATGTTTCAGTTAAACTTTCAGTATTATTTAACCTGACATATGTAGCGCGTTGGAGTTCACAAAATACAGCCACGACCTCTACGCCTACTGATTCTCGTCAGTTTCTGACTTTAACAGGGACGCAACAGATGGTTTGAAGTGAGTGAGTGAGTTTAAGTTTACGACGCACTCAGCAATATACCAGCTATATGGTGGCGGTCTGTAAATAATCGAGTGGTCGACATCATGAACATCGATCTACGCAGTTGGGATACGATGACATGTGTCAACCACCCGATTCCGCTAGTCGCCTCTTACGACAAGCACGGGTTACTGAAGATCAATTCTAACCCGGATCTTCACGGGCCAGTACTTAGAGAATCAGTAAGGGGCAGTAATGTGCTATATTTAGACTTAGTAGTAGATTTAGACGGATTGAACTGGGAATGGCTTGAAGGACCTTATTCACGAATCACCTACCTTAAAGGTGAGGTGAGGTGAAACTGGGTTTAACCTCGTGCTTGAGAATATTTCGCTCATATGACAACGTGCATGCGTGTGTACGTGTATGTGCGGCTGCTTGTACTAGCCCAGACTGAAGCTGGTTTTATAGTGCTAGCCCACTGGGATACCATGCCACAGTGAAGCATGAATACCCCACTCAGACACATTATATTGACTCCGAGCCGACCAGTCCTTGTTGTACCCATTAATGCCGAGCGCCAGGCAGGGACCAACAAGTACCACATTTTAACGTCTTTTGGAATGACACGGTCGGGGATCGAACCAGCGACCATCCGCTCTCCGGGCGGACGCTCTAACCACTACACCACGGAGGTGGTCTCAGCAGAAAGGGTAGGAGTGCCAGATATGTGTCAGATATGAGTACACAAAACAATATTAGAAGATAGTCTCCAATCGGATACTTAAAATAATATCCCGTTCTTTTTTAACAAACGTGTTCATATTTTCTCTTTATCAATATATATACATAAATAGATTACCTGAATGTCATGGTATTCCAGAAATGGCGACAATAATACCCTTCAGCCCAAATGACGACGCGACACGGCTTTGTATGGGAGACGACAGCCTGGCGTCCAGATATCCTGATATGCAGGTTTGGGCTCTATTTTGGTACTAGTGAATACACATGATAACATTTTACAGTAGACAACGTACGATACATCTTACACATATATGTATGTACTTGTCAACTATTACATGCAGGGGAAATAATGTACATTGCGCTGAGATTTCAGGCGATGGAAGTAGCACACACAACATAATCTCCTCTCTGTGTCTCCATAGCTCACGCACAAATCCACTTCATTTCTCCTTGGGATTTCTGGGAAGCTTTTACATCTTTACTTGATTAATTAGTATCATTGTCAGGATATGACGTGTTTCGAAGATTTACAGATTTGGGCTGAGATGCGGGGTGTTAGTGTTCAATCGACATTCGGCATTTTCTGAAGGCTGGCGCTTCTTCTGGGAATATGAAGTTTATCCTTCTATCACAGAGCTTCCGGTCTCAACTTAAGAAAAAAGGTATCATTCAAAGATCAAGATGACGGACTCCATTCATTTGCCTGTAAAAGGTTGAAGTGTACACGGTGAACATCTTACTCAATAACTGTTATGACAAAATTGCAGCCACTGTCTTGATTCTGTCTTCACCATACCACCAATAAAAATGAGATGATATCGTTGACCTATTTGTTTCTCAACACAAACTATATTTGTATATTTCTGTGAATTTCACAGACCCCGGTTCAAAGAGCTCTAAAGTAGCCGACTCCTTTTGCACGCTTACTGTTCGATTAATAATGGACACATGGACATATGTATACTCCCCAGGGAGTTGAGATTAATAATACGATGTGCCATTGAGATTGACATCCAATGATCGAGGGAAAAAATATCAGCGCCTTGAGCAAGCACTAGTTGCCTGGATATGTGCGCTATATAAGTATCCTATAATAATAATAATAAAAAAAATAATATTATGTATTATCCATAAAATACGATGGTAGATTTCTTCTTATTCCCTAATGAAGAAAAAAATATAGTCTAAACAAACTTACTGTAATTATGTGAAACTTGTAAGTGTGATTGGTGAGTGAATGTGTTGTGGGGTCTTGTCATGTTGTTGTTTTGTGCTTTGTTAAACAACATGTAAAAAAACAAGGTTTTCTTGCAAAAGACTCTTGAGTCCCCTGGCTTTATTGCCTTTTACTGAAACAGGGAAAACAGGAAATAAAGATTGTCTATAATGAAAATAATACGATGGTAGATAGTAGTACTTGAACTCTTTAAGGTGAGTGAGTGAGTGGCTGTAAGCCGCACCAGCAATCTTTGAGCAATTCTGGGCTTAAAATAAACTCACGGGCGAAAGAAACGTGACCAATATGATTTTTTTAACAAATAAACTTCTAAAAAACGTGATGACGAAGATCACAACAACTCAGACAATTATTACAGGAAACACTAAAAACTGACATTCAGAAGTTAACCTCTACATCTTATCATATGGTTTCATTTTCTTCAAATACGCTAAAATTGTTTGAAACGGTATTGAAAAGTTCAGACAGGCTGAACAGTGTAAAATTGTTGACGAATGAGCGAAATACCCACACATTCTAACAAAACGTGCCTCACGGTCATAGGAGTGTGACAAGAAATGCATTGAGGGGGATTCTCTCCTCTTGGAGATGAAAACAGACAGGCAGCAGCTGGTGCATGGACGATTTACGTCATAGACGAGAAGACTATAACTCACAAAGTCCAACACGTGAGGCCGACCAGTTCCTTGGGTGCATATAGACTGTCTGCCAGAAGTGTGTCACAGCAAAAGACGTCATAAGATGGTACCCTGCATGACGCACGACATTTAGGGGATCACACAAGGACCGATCGTCACGTAGTCATTGGTACACGCATCCTTTCTCTGAGTGGGGTATCCATGCTATAGTTCCAAATGGTATTCCAGTGACCGTCAGTATGAACAGACATTAGTCCGGACTAGTATTCATTCTCTCCGGTTTGTTTCTATGAGAATTTAATATTTTAATTGTGGCCACGAAATCAGAATTATACGTCTTACGGGATCACGATGTGACAGCCAGTTCCCGAATCATGGATGAATTGTTTAAATACGTTTAAATCACAAAAAGGTTGCTGAAGTGATTGCAGGAACTTGGCAAAAACATATGAAAATTGGTTGCACCATCTAATCAACAATAATTAAATTGTATTGCCTGTCACTGATTTTTTTGGCAACAGAGTTCATCAAGGACTGCCTAACGGTTGAACCTCGTGGAACTATTTGAACAAGATCAACGAAGAAATCTAGCGTACCATACACATAGCTAATCGAATCCCGAGGCACATTCTCATGACCATTGAGGGCTTTTGCTATTTCTATTTAGTTGGTTGGTTGGTTGTTGTTTAACGCCGCTCTCAGCAATATTCAAGCTATATGGTGGCGGTCTGTAAATAATCGCGTCTGGACCAGACAATCCAGTGATAAATTCAGGGATATGATGACGTGCGTCAACCAAGTCAGCGAGCCTGACCACCCGATCCCGTTAGTCGCCTCTTACGACAAGAATGGTTTGCTGAAGACCAATTCTCACCCGGATCTTCACGGGTTTTCTGTTTAGAGATCAACGGCATGAAACGTTGCGTCATGTTATTGTTGCTGCAACGTGGGTATGACGTCATATTCATTGTTGTTACAATGTTACATGCTACAATTCTACAATTTTACAATTCTAGGCGAAAGTAAGCCATTCTTAAGGTATTACTCAACTCATTAAACTTCACAACGCTTCTTTGATCATGACGTCCATGGGTATGCAGATTCTCTTCAATTCATTCCTGACAAATGAGTCCTGTAATTATTTAGGCAATACTGCAAAACCCAACGATTTCTGAATGGTTATCAGACATTGTACAAGGTCTTTCTGTCTTGATTTCATAGTGATTTAAAAAAAATACGTTGTCACCAATGACTACGTTATCTGAAGAGGCGTTTATGGCGAAAGATCTTATAAAGGACTCTCGAATAACATACATGTTTACATATGGCAAAAAGGCGATTTAAAGTACATCACATTGCGGCGTTTATAAAGTACTCTTACCATACCAGGTCGAAGATATGATTTTCCTGTAAGGAGATGTCTACTTTTCCTAAGTTTCTAAAGCGATGAAGCAACAGTCAGCCACAAACTCACAAAGCTGCATCGTAAACCTCACCATACATATTATTGTCCCTATAATGAACTTTATTTCGACTGCTGACCCTATCCTTTTGAATAAAAAATACACCGTTGACGAGTGAGTGAGTGAGTGAGTTTAATTTTACACCGCTTTCAGTAATATTCCAGCAATATGTATTTAACCGCTAGGCTACCCCACATCCCCTCCCCGTTAACGAAGACTAAATTAGGTAATTAGTGTTCTCGCAATATTGAATAAAAGGGACGCTAGGGCTTACTGTTGAATCCTATCACATTACACTGTTGTACTGAAACCTTGACAGACGTCGGTCATATAAATCCCATGGCTATTCCATATATGTCATCAACTATTACGATGTATTTAAAGGCTTCCGTAATAAAGCTAACAGTACATGTCCTCCATATGACTACCAAATTACAGTTTTGAAAGTTTACTGACGACTTGAATATTGAAGCCTTGTTTGAAGAACTTCTGGGCAAAACTCTTTATAAAAAGAGCATGTTAGATTGAAAACTTTAACCGTCACCTCAAAACCTTTCTCTACAAAAATTCCTATGGACTTCAAGAATGCCTTAATGATTGTTAGCGTTATGAGCATACCTGGTGTGGAGTTTGGCGTTATATAAATGGACACATTATATTATTATTATTATTATAAAGAGTTGTGAAATGTAAACACCAAAGGCTGGAGCTGTTGGAATATTGCTCGACATGAATGGAAGGTTGGCTGTTGGAAAGTTGAAGTCATCCCTGTTCTCATAGACTTGTTGAGCATTCCTTATACTTAGATAAAATATGAAACACACGAAGCCGGCTCACTAGTCTCCTTTCAATGGGTGAATCCATATTGCTGCTGCCACTTTTGTGACCCTTTCAGTTATCTTGCAAGTTTTCACTGGGAACCTAATGTTGTGGTTTGTAAAGGTAATTTGCTGATTGTTCGTGTTGCCATTTATTCTTTTCAGAGCTTCGTTCAGTACAAACCAATTTCTGGGTTAACCTTTCCGTTTCAATTTGAAAGTCATTTCGCTCCCGTATTAGCTTCCAAATTGATGTTCAATCGGGATTTATGTCGTGTTAAGCATTATCTCATTTATACAGCGGCATAAATGCGTGTGTGTATTTTTGTGTGTGGCTCTTGTCGTCCAGATTAATGCTGAGTTAATAGCATTGCTCACAGAGATAAGATATGCTGCAGTATACGTCACTCGGACACAGTTGAATCCTCGTTAATGCCGAGCGTCAGGCAGACGCAGCGCAACAAGAGTGAATGAGTGGGTGAGTATTTTTCCCCGATACTTTTAGCAATATTCCACCAGAAATGGCATCACACATTGTACCCATCTGAGGAATCGAACCCGACGTGATGCGCCAGCGCTTTAACCACTTTTAATCTTACCTCAACAATATACCTGTATCCCAATGTTGTCGTTCTTTTTGTTCCGTCTTGATTTGTAAAGGTCTCAATGCTGATTATGAATGACGGGATGAGTGGGCTGCAAATTATTCTAATTGTTAATTTCATTGTTATTAGTTTAAAGTGAGTGATTGAGTTTAGCATTAAGCCACTTTTTTGCAATATTCCACGAATATCTCGGCGGGGGACACCAGAAATGGGCTTGACGCACATTACCCATGTGGGGAATCGAACCCTAGTCTTTGGCGTGACTATTGCTTTACCTATTAGGCTACCCCACCTCCCCTTATTCTTAAGGCAGCTGTTGCGTATACATACCATCTGTACACGCCTAATGTTCCTGCCTGTAATAACCTGCTTGTGTGGGTACCTTTTGGTTCGTTTTTAACGCTGCTTGCAGCAGTATTCCAGCTTTATAACAGTGGCCCCTAAGGAATCAAGTCTGGACCAGATAAACTCAGCTTTGGGAATTTTAGCACCTCTAATTATGAAATAAAACCTTCTCCCACTATTCAGAAGGTACAGTGTCACACCCTCTCCCACATGTTATTGACATAAAGAAAGGAAGTGTGTCAGAAATATGTTAGCAACCTATCCTCATCCATTATTGCGAAAACGTACTTGGCACAAAGAGGTCAAACACGAATACGAAGATTAACAATATTAGATGTATAAAAACAATATCTTGACTTTCGGTAACAAGGCCTCGGAGGTTGAATCCTTTTTCATTCAAAAGTTTCAATCTTTGAACTGTTTCTTCCTTGCTTTGAGTGTGTTTGGCAAAGACACGAATTTGCTACTTCATCACACTCCCTAAGAGGTAATGAAAAATATGAATTGTGTTAAATGCGTCATCATCTTATCAATAAAAATACATATTTTTGAAAATGAAATAAAGTCACGAACATTGTTGCCAAGCAACAAAGATAAGTGAGTCATGGCGTTATAGTCATTCTGTGGACTACTTTTTAAAATTATTAGAATACTTTAGATCGAGCATGCTCTTTTTACCACGATTTCAAAGAGCGTCAAACGATTCTTTGCCAGAAGTCGTTCGATCAAGGTTACAACATTAATGGCCTCAGTAAAGCTTACAAAACTTTTTATGATAGACATGTGGAGGCAATTTCAAAATGTGATGTATCAGTGATAAACACGATTACTTCAGGTGAACAGTTGACTACACTTTCTATATGGCGGGTGCCACCGGTGAGACAGGATACGCTAACCTTTTCGCGAGCAGCTGCATTGTGATTCATAAACAAATTTCCTGTCCTCGTATCTAGGATGTGTACCACTGGATTGTCTGGTCCAGACTCGATTATTTACAGACCGCCATCATACAGCTGTAGTGTCATTGTGTATGTAAACATAGAAATAAACAAACAAACACACGCTCATAACATAGTCGGAAGTGTTAAATCAACTCTGGTTTTAGCAAAGGTCTCTTATCGATGTGGAAAGGGTTCTGTTGCTTTTATTTAGATAGAGATTAGCATCATCACATCTTTTGTGTCAGTGCAAGCTATGCTTTCCGAACTGGTCATAGGACACAGTGTAAGCACATAGGACACATAGTTAACATTCCTGTTAAATTGATCATGGAAAGCAATACAAAGGGAGTTATGTGAAGCAGATCATACGAGTAGCGGTCGTGTATATGTGATTATCACTTGGATGCTGACAGTTACGAGTATGTCATACGTTTATGCTTTTAGGCAAAACAATGACAAAACATTCTTTCGTGGATACTTTTGAAAACCTGTTGAGATGCAGGTACCCTGTGTTATCAGAAGCTGTTGGACGTGGAACAATCTCCATCACGAACTGATTTCCGCAATTCATTGTACATGTTTCTGTCCAATCTCCTGAACGATTATTTTATCAATAGCTTGCACATTTTGAAAAGGGATGAAGGAGTTGAATCTTCACGCCTCATAAAGGAGCAAGAATTGAAACGTCTCTGAAACGTCGTATAATGAATAAAAAGAAGGTGTTGTCCACAGAGACGTATCATGGATTCAATCTTCACAGCGTTACTGTCATGACATTGGTATGGTAAGAATGTATTTTGAGCAAAATACCAATTCATTTTATGCTCCTGCAGCCTGCTCCCCACACCATTGAGGGAACACAATATGATACGACAACTATTTCCACTTGAGGCGATTTGGGTTCGCTATCTGTCAGCCCCATTCCCGTGACGGAGCGTTTCAACACAGTGGTGAACGTCACATCAGGTATTCAGTGATAACACTGCTTAAAGGAGCAAACTTGCTCACCCACAGTCGAACCACTGGAGTGAGTACCCATCTCCGCCGATATATATCTCATGTCATTATTCTACCTAACATTGCATCCAACAGCACATAGCACATTATAGGTTCTAAGTGGTTCAAACGTTCAATACTACTTTCATCGAGATGTGATCAGGTGAAACTTGCTAAGCTCACTTCCTTTGAGTCTATACCGTCGTAAAATTGGAGAGTGATGCGATAGTTCTATAATAGTTCTATTTGTTAGACACATATGTTCTCTGTCAACTGAACTAAGAAGTAAGATTGTGATATCAATATCGTATCTCTTCCTTGACGTAGTGTTTGTCTGGGGGTTCTTTTGCACTGGAGATTTCTATTTACATGATGAGTTATATGTGGGATTACACTTTCTCAGTTATATTTGTCGTCCGATTTTAATGTCAACACTTTCTGGTTGTTTTACATACAAACATCATACAAATAATAATAATAATAATAAAAATCATAATAATCAACAGTGCAGAGGGATACCATCCCGGACCTCCTCAGCAGAGATCACCAACACCGCTTACTCATCTCCTTTATATGGATGACATCGAGCTCTTTGCCAAAAGAGTTACCAATTTGAAAGAACAGGTTCTCCTTGTCGAGGCCTTTTCTAATGATAATGGCATGACATTTGGACTCGACAAATGTAATACTCTTCATTTAAAACGTGGCAAGGTAGTTAATGGTGGATCGGTCAAGTTACAGGGGGGAGGAGTTATTGAGCATCTTGTGGAAGATCAGGCCTACACCTATCTTGGTATGCAAGCTCGAGACAAGCTCCAGAATGCCCAAATTCAAGACAAACTTCGGGCCGAGTACAAATCTCGCTTAAAGAAAATCTGGAGCTCAGAGCTAAATGCTCGAAACAAGGTCAAGGCCACCAATACCTTTGCTGTGCCAGTCCTCTCCTATTCCTTTGGAGTAGTTGATTGGACGAAACAAGACATTCAGAGTTTTGACCGCCTGACCAGAAGGATCATGTCTGATAACAGAGCCCACCACCCTCGTTCTTCTCTTAACTGTTTCTATATGCCAATCAATTCTGGAGGTCGGGGTTTGATTAATGTGGAGGCTCTTCATGATAGAATGTTATTGTGTACTTTTGCACATATTTATTTATCGGATGATCCTCTGGTGATGCATGTCAAGACTCATGATGAAAGCAAGGAATTCCACATCTATTTTAAGCGTGCCAAGGTTGTTGGACAGAATCTGAAATTTAAGGTTGATTTTGCTGATGGCGATGTACTGCTGGATGGTACAGCGATGGGAGTAAACCAGGTGAAGTCCTTCACCAAGTCTGCCCAGAGTCTGTCATTTGTGGAGAAGCTTTCTGAGAAGCCATTGCATCGTGTGTACATGCAGTGTGTGGAACAGAATAGCAATCTCACCGACTCCTTAGCCTGGATGAAGTCGGCTGGTCTCAAATGTGAAACTGAGGGCTTCCTTTTTTGCTGCTCAGGACAAGTCACTTCCCACTCGTAATCGCCAAAATGTGATTCTTAAAAAAATATCAATATGAAATGTCGACTATGTAATGAATTTACAGAGACTGTCCAACATCTTGTCAGTGGATCTCCTTCCTTGGCACAAACATAATATCTTAAGAGACATGATAGCATGGCTCGTTGCTTTTACTACCGTCTTCGCCATGCCTGTGGCTTTGACTCCGAGGTCCATCCATGGCACGACCATGAACATGTCCAGGGCGTCATGGAAAATGATGCTTTCAAACTACTGTGGAATAGGCCCATATACAGCCTCAGAAGAATTCCAGCAAACAAACCTGATCTTGTCCCTTTTTGATAAAGCCAATGAATTGAAAATTCTGTCCGTTTTGACAGCAACGTGATTAGCAAGATTCAGGAAAAGCATGATAAATATGCGGACTTCGCCTTTGAAATGTCTCGCTTGCATCCCAAGTACACTGTCGTCAGGCTCCCCAATGTTCTCGGTGCCCTTGGTTTGGTACCTCCTGATCTCTTGGCGCAGATCAGGAGAGTGCCCGGGTTCTCCACCGGGAGCACAGCCCTTCTGACACTCTGGGTAATGCAGAAGGCTGCAGTGTTGGGGAGTCTACATATTCTCCGGAAAGTTCTTGGTGGGTTCAACTAGGCAGTGTTTCCTGGGAGAAGTCCCATTCGCTGTCTGGGCTGCGTGTAGAGGGGGCGAGGGCCCTGAGCTGATGATGAGCCTAACCAGCCTGAACCCTCTCTGCTGCATTTTCATCCTTAATCTGTAAAACATAACAATACTAATGAGAATATTTATAACGCGCCTAGATATCCTGCTCAAAGCACACAATCTGATCATTATTACCCCCGGATAACCCAAGCTGTCTGTTAGGCGCAAGAAGGTTAATAGTCTCACGACTTACTTCATCGAGTACCCATTTTCTGCTGGGTGAACAGAGGCAATTTTGAACAAACTCACTTGCCTAAGATATGTGAAGACGATTTCTGGTGTCCCTCGCCGTGATATTGCTGGAATATTGCTGAGAGCGGCGTAAATCCATACTCACTCACTCACTTGCCTAAGATGAGACCACATGTATCACATATGCTTCGTTGTGGGGCTGGACTGAAGTCCAAGAAATTCTCAGGAGTTAAGCTGCCAAACACGGTGACCCATTGATATGCTCTACGAGCCTAACGTTGCTTAACTTCAACTGAATGTGACCTGAGCGCTATGCACAGGACCAGACCCCACTAAATGTTACATGACCACGTCATATATATACAAAATCTCACCCAAGTGTCTACTGATATCAATGATATCAACACGAGTTGATAAAGTTATTTTTATGTTTATCAGCGAGTGTTGATATATTTGATATCAGTAGACACGAGGGTGAGATTCTATTTATCATAAAAATCACTCTTCATTGGTTTTCAATGAAAATGTTCATCTCTGAACACGGTACTGCCATTAGACTTGCAGTACAGCGATGTCATAGCATTGTCACGTCATCAGGTTTTCACGTCATATCATTGTGAGTCATGCAATTGATGACGTCAGGACATTGTACAAAATCTACTGTCATATCTCTTTGGAGATATCGTTTAGTCTGACACAAGCAATATATGTAGTGGAGCAGGGTTTTGGATAATAGTGAGTGTGTGAGTGAGTTAACATTTAACGTCACATTTTGGATAATATAACTGCTTTATGAGGTTGTAGTTCAGCACTTACATAAAGTCTTGAAACAGTGCTACTAACAGCAAGATGACCTTATTCCTGTCTGGTGATAGATAATGTATTAAACAGTATGAGTTTACAGTTATGTGAGAGCGTATATTGCACGCTTATTTCTGATGATTGTAAGTTGCAGCTAAATTGAGAATTATCGACCCTTAAGTCGATAGTGGGCTAGGCTCGGACGTAATGTTTGAGAAATGTCTCGGGGCTGTCTGTTCCTTTATAGGAGTAAGGCGGGGGCGGTTTAAGGCCTTCAGCGGTCGGACTTGCGACATATTTACCTGCTAAGCTCGGACGAGATTCGGTAAGCTTGACATTATTCGGTATCACTATTACCAAAAGATATGGCTTTCTCGAAGATATTTTTTCACTTTTACTTAACGATCTTTGCTGTTCAGAAGTAGTGATGTTTAAACAACTAATGTCATCTCTCCATCTGACCTGTGGATGAGATTGTATACGTTAAGCATTGAATGACAACTATATCACGGACCATTCACGTTAAAGACAAATACTTGTACGAAAGAATCCCCATGGCCTGTGTGTGCATTGTAGTATAGTAATACTTATACACTGTAATATACTTTAAGTGCGTTATTTAGTAATACCTTAATTGTACAATGTCTGTGTTTGGAAGTATGAATTCAAATTTGTAAACATGTCCAATACTACGCACAACTTACATCGTGTTGTTGTCTATGACGCTGTGTGCTATGCTGTGTATGATTAATGTTGTAAATTATTATATATGGGTTTAATATCCTATACTCTGTGAGATTGGTGCATGCAGTTGCATGCTGCATTGTGTGTAATTGGCTAGGAATGAAGCATGATACGTTTGTTGAATGCTTATAAATCCTATGAATTTCAACTGTGCAATCGATATATAACAGTAAAGCTACAGAAAAAGATATCACTTCTAATAACGTCCTACGTATTGTTCCAGTAAAAGTAGATGGATTTCTCTGACCTTTACAGTGCAGTGATATCTGACTTTATGTAACTTCCAGTCACACATTAAAACGCGAGGACACATATCAATAACATTTGCAATTGGTTTCAATTGGTCTGTATTATGTTATATGAACTACTCAAATTGTCAGAAACGAATTAAAGCTGGTGTAATTTTTAACTGAGATTGTCGTTAATAATAAATATGAACCGTATTATTACGTCAATTGTTTATTCCGTTATATTAGAAACCAGAGACAGTCAACGCGGAGAGGCGGAGGAATGGTCTGAGCCAACCGAAGACACAGTCCTTTCATGGATTCATGGATATAGTGATGAGATCAGAAGTGGAAGGACAATATCTAACACATCAAATTGACAGGAGCTGATGACTAAAGAACCGATCTTCGATATTCTGGTGCAGTTTCTAACATTTGTATTAAGCAAGTGATGTACCGTTATTTAAAGGGTTATATCCTGCACAGATCAGGAGAGTGCCCGGGTTCTCCACCGGGAGAACAGCCCTTCTGACACTCTGGGTAATGCAGAAGGCTGCAGTGTTGGGGAGTCTACATATTCTCCGGAAAGTTCTTGGTGGGTTCAACTAGGCAGTGTTTCCTGGGAGAAGTCCCATTCGCTGTCTGGGCTGCGTGTAGAGGGGGCGAGGGCCCTGAGCTGATGATGAGCCTAACCAGCCTGAACCCTCTCTGCTGCATTTTCATCCTTAATCTGTAAAACATAACAATACTAATGAGAATATTTATAACGCGCCTAGATATCCTGCTCAAAGCACACAATCTGATCATTATTACCCCCGGATAACCCATGCTGTCTGTTAGGCGCAAGAAGGTTAATAGTCTCACGACTTACACAACTGAATGTGACCTGAGCGCTATGCACAGGACCAGACCCCACTAAATGTTACATGACCACGTCATATATATACAAAATCTCACCCAAGTGTCTACTGATATCAATGATATCAACACGAGTTGATAAAGTTATTTTTATGTTTATCAACGAGTGTTGATATATTTGATATCAGTAGACACGAGGGTGAGATTCTATTTATCATAAAAAATCACTCTTCATTGGTTTTCAATGAAAAATGTTCATCTCTGAACACGGTACTGCCATTAGACTTGCAGTGCAGCGATGTCATAGCATTGTCACGTCATCGGGTTTTGACGTCATAGCATTGTGAGTCATGCAATTGATGACGTCAGAACATTGTACAAAATCTACTGTCATATCTCCTTGGAGATATCGTTTAGTCTGACACAAGCAATATATGTAGTGGAGCAGGGTTTTGGATAATAGTGAGTGTGTGAGTGAGTTAATATTTAACGTCACATTTTGGAAAATATAACTGCTATATGAGGTTGTAGTTCAGCACTTACATAAAGTCTTGAAACAGTGCTACTAACAGCAAGATGACCTTATTCCTGTCTGGTGATAGATAATGTATTAAACAGTATGAGTTTACAGTTATGTGAGAGCGTATATTGCACGCTTATTTCTGATGATTGTAAGTTGCAGCTAAATTGAGAATTATCGACCCTTAAGTCGATAGTGGACTAGGCTCGGACGTAATGTTTGAGAAATGTCTCGGGGCTGTCTGTTCCTTTATAGGAGTAAGGCGGGGGCGGTTTAAGGCCTTCAGCGGTCGGACTTACGACATATTTACCTGCTAAGCTCGGACGAGATTCGGTAAGCTTGACATTATTCGGTATCACTATTACCAAAAGATATGGCTTTCTCGAAGATATTTTTTCACTTTTACTTAAGGATCTTTGCTGTTCAGAAGTAGTGATGTTTAAACAACTAATGTCATCTCTCCATCTGACCTGTGGATGAGATTGTATACGTTAAGCATTGAATGACAACTATATCACGGACCATTCGCGTTAAAGACAAATACTTGTACGAAAGAATCCTCATGGCCTGTGTGTGTATTGTAGTATAGTAATACTTATACACTGTAATATACTTTAAGTGCGTTATTTAGTAATACCTTAATTGTACAATGTCTGTGTTTGGAAGTATGAATTCAAATTTGTAAACATGTCCAATACTACGCACAACTTACATCGTGTTGTTGTCTATGACGCTGTGTGCTACGCTGTGTATGATTAATGTTGTAAATTATTATATATGGGTTTAATATCCTATACTCTGTGAGATTGGTGCATGCAGTTGCATGCTGCATTGTGTGTAATTGGCTAGGTATGAAGCATGATACGTTTGTTGAATGCTTATAAATCCTATGAATTTCAACTGTGCAATCGATATATAACAGTAAAGCTACAGAAAAAGATATCACTTCTAATAACGTCCTACGTATTGTTCCAGTAAAAGTAGATGGATTTCTCTGACCTTTACAGTGCAGTGATATCTGACTCTATGTAACTTCCAGTCACACATTAAAACGCGAGGACACATATCAATAACATTTGCAATTGGTTCAATTGGTCTTTATTATGTTATATGAACTACTCAAATTGTCAGAAATGAATTAAAGCTGGTGTAATTTTAAACTGAGATTGTCGTTAATAATAAATATGAACCATATTATTACGTCAATTGTTTATTCCGTTATATTAGAAACCAGAGACAGTCAACGCGGAGAGGCGGAGGAATGGTCTGAGCCAACCGAAGACACAGTCCTTTCATGGATTCATGGATATAGTGATGAGATCAGAAGTGGAAGGACAATATCTGACACATCAAATTGAGAGGAGCTGATGACTAAAGAACGATCTTCGATATTCTGATGCAGTTTCTAACATTTGTATTAAGCAAGTGATGTACCGTTATTTAAAGGGTATATCCATATGGATGTATACTGTGATAAGTGTGTCATTGGATTTTAATCGCTGATAGAGTGACGGGTATAATGTAAAAGCAACAGCTTTACTATGTCTTGCGAGATTCAACAATGTATGATAACATTCAAACTCCATTAAACTGAGAAAATGTGACAGTGACATCCAGTATTAAGATCCAACTATCATACCGCATGGTTAGTGCATCTACAAATTGGTGGAATCCTGTGAATCCTACAGAACTATATTATAGGCAAGGGGATCATGCATACAAGAGATAAATAGTTAGCCTTACGAGGAAGAGTATAAAGGAACGCACACATGATAAAGATCGTAAATATAAACCTACTTTCTGCCTCATCTGTTTACATCTTTATACGCATCTTTTTGGTTGTGCCAGCTCTGTCTTTTAAGACATTTGTAAACTTGACACTCCCTGGTGGTAGAACACATTACTAACAGAATTTACATCAACAGTTTGTTGCCTTAGGCTACATATCAGCACTGTTGCCTAAAATTAAAGATAAAAAGAAACGACAAACAGATCAAGCAATGTACATGTACGGGACAACAAAAAGAGATGTAGTCTCATAGACAACAGGATGTGTATATCATCACAATGATGTCTGCAGTTATACATCAGCCAGAAAACAGACACTAGACAACCAACCACACATCACTTACTGACTTCCACCATCGTCCTTCGAGCATCAGCTATCGACTAACCGCAGGCTTCTTGCTCACTGACCCAATCTAAAAAGTTTTAAGGTGAGGTAATTTCATGGAATTTCTCAATGAATAACAATTCTATATCAATCAAATTGAACCAAAGCGACAGTAAGTGACAGTTAGACTATCGAAACTACAGAAGCCAAGCTGAGTGGTTTACGTCTTGACCTCTCAGCATCAATAGCTGTTTGTTTAAAATGAAGTTGACACGTACAGCGTGCGTCCTGTCATTAGCCTCATGGGAGGATGAGGTTTTTATTAAAACATCATAAATGTCCAACATTTAATTTGCAGCCCCTCAGAGGACGTATGTGCTATTTTATCTTCACCTGACAGCCAGTTTATGAGCAAAACAGTTTCTACAAAGCAACTCACGAAAATAGATATACATGTACATCACTGTTGAAATGGATCCATTGCCGATAAGGATGGTTTCAGAATACAATTTTAGTTCACAATTCTAGGTGTAGGAACCGACGAGTGAGAATCAGGAGGTAACATCGCAACCTGTAGTCATCTGAAGGTATCTTTCACCAATTAAATTTTTGACTAATAATGATCTTCATTTTATGGACACCTCCACTCAATATAAGTATTAAAAAAAGGCAAGGGGGAAGACTCAGAAACGTTTTACTTTTCTTCATTTCTCATGTCTTTCTTCTAGCGTTGCAAAGAACGTCTTCAGTATGAAAAATCACTTAAGACGATGAATGTATCAGATACATTTATAACATTTCGTGACTTTAAGTGACAAAGGCGTAGGCTTTAATCGACATAGAGGTGATTTTCATACACCGATTTGGAGTGCAGTATCCAATTGCCTAAGAGTATTTGGCAAAGGCCACCATAGGCCTACTGTTATGATTTGTGTTGCATATGTCATAACATCTGTCAAACGAGGCATACTGTTACGGTTTCCTTCAAATCCGAAGTGTTGAAAACAGTTGAAGGCACCCCATAATTTCCTGCATGCTGGCGAGGGCCCTGAGCTGATGATGAGCCTAACCAGCCTGACTGTGCCAGGATCACCCGAACCCTCTCTGCTGCATTTTCATCTTTAATCTGTAAAACATAATAATGGGAATATTTATAACGCGCTTTTTCCAGACTACATATCCTGCTCAAAGCGCACAATCTGATCATTATTACCCCGGATAACCCAAGCTGCCTAATATTCTCACGACTTATTTCACCGGGTACCCATTTTCTGCTGGGTGAACAGAGGCAATTTTGAACAAACTCACTTGCCTAAGATGTGTGAAGACGATTTCTGGCATCCCCCACCGTGATATTGCTGGAATATTTGCTAAAAGCGGCGTAAAACCATACTCACTCACTCGCTTGCCTAAAGTGAGACCACATGTATCACATATGCTTCG
This sequence comes from Haliotis rubra, assembly GCF_003918875.1. Taxonomy (NCBI): domain Eukaryota; kingdom Metazoa; phylum Mollusca; class Gastropoda; order Lepetellida; family Haliotidae; genus Haliotis; species Haliotis rubra. The sequence continues at coordinate 5,260,574 of NW_025767412.1, read as the reverse complement.
ATGTGGGGCAGGACTGAAGTCCAAGAAATTCTCAGGAGTTAAAAATGCCAAACACGGTGACCCATTGATATGCTCTACGAGCCTAACGTTGCTTAACTTCAACTGATTGTGACTGTGATTGTGTGATGTATCACACGCCACCAAATGTTACATGACCACGTCATATACAATGTATATACAAAATCTCACCCAAGTGTCTACTGATATCAATGATTTTTTTGATCAGCGAGTGTTGATATATTTGATATAAGTAGACACGAGGGTGAGATTCTATTTATTATAAAAATCAATCTTCATTGGTTTTTAATGAAAAATGTTCATCTCTGAACACGGTACGGCAATTAGACTTGCAAGTACAGCGATGTCATAACATTGTTCCGTCATCAGATTTTCACTTCATAGCATTGTGAATTTGATGACGCCAGGACATTGTACAAAATCTACTGTCAAAACGATATCTCCTTGGAGATATCGTTTGATCTCACACAAGCAATATGTGTAGTGGAGCACGGTTTGGGATTATAAAACTGCTTTATGAGGTTGTAGTTCAGCACTTACATAAAGTCTTGAAACAGTGCTACTAACAGCAAGATGACCTTAATCCTGTCTGGTGATAGATAATGTATTAAGCAGTATGAGTTTACAGTTATGTGACAGCGTATATTGCACGTTTATTTCTGATGATTGTAAGTTGCAGCTAAATTGAGAATTATCGACCCTTAAGTCGATACTGGACTAGGCGCGGACGCAATGTTTGAGAAATGTCTCGGGGGCTGTCTGTTCCTTTATAGGAACAGGGAGGGGGCGGTTCGGGGCCTTCAGCGGTCGGACTTACGACATATTTACCTGCTAAGCTCGGACGAGATTCGGTAAGCTTGACATTATTACAAAAGAAATGGCCTTCTCGAAAACGTTTGTATCACTTTTACTTAACGATCTTTGCTATTCAGAAGTATTGATGTTTAAACAACTAATGTCCTATTAACATCTGACCTGTGGATGAGAATTTATACGCTAAGCATTGATTGACAATGAGGTCAATGTATGTTTAACGCTGAAGACAAATACCTGTACGAAAGAAGCCTCAAGGCCCGTGTGTGCACTGTAGTATAGTAATACTTATATAACTTAATATACGTTAGGTACGTTATTTAGTACCTCAATTGTACAATGTGTGTGCTTGGAAATATGAATACAAATTTGTAAAGAATTCAAATACTACGTACAACTTACAGCGTGAATTTCAACTGTGCAATCGATATATAACAGTAAAGCTACAGAAAAGGATACCACTTATAATAACGTCCTACGTATTGTTCCATTTTAAGTAGATGGGTTTCTATGTCATTTACATTGCAGCGATATCTGACTCTATGTGGCTTCCAGCCACACATTAAAATGCGGGGACACGTATCAATAACATTTGCAATTAGTTTCAATTGGTCTTTATTATGTTATACGAACTACTCAAATTGTCAGAAATTACATTTCGAAATATCCACTGTATTTGCTGCCACAGAACCATTTATTACCTTATCTCCATCATATGAAATAAAGCTGGTGTAATTTTGAACTGATACCGGATCGTAGTTAATACCAAATATGAACCATATTGTTACGTCAATTGTGTATTCCGTTATATTAGAAACCAGAGACAGACAAAGCGGGCAGGTGGAGGAATGGTTACATCCAACCAAAGATACAGTCGTTTTCATGGATTCATAGATATAGTCGTGAGATCAGAAGTGGAAATACAGTCTATGTACAGATGTGTTAAAGGTTATATATATATGGATGTATACTGTGATAGGTGTATATAAGATGTTTACTTGTTGACCTCTCAGCATTAACTGCTGTATATTTATAATGAAGTTGACGCGTACAACGTGCGTCCTATTATTAGCCTGATGGGAGTATCGGAGGTTCGATAGATTTTTAGTTTGTCTCATCAAAACATCATAAATGTCCAACATTTAATAAGCAACACTAGGAGGAATTATATGCTATTTTGTCCCTACCTAACAGCCAGTTTAGGAGCAAAACATTTTCTACAAATGAATTCACGAAAATAAATATACATCTCAGTTGAAATGGATCTATTGCAGAGGTGGGTGATTTCAGAATACAATTTTGGCTCACGAATCTAGCTGCAGGAACAGACCAGTGAGAACCTGCAGTCAGTTGAAGGTATATTTCACCATTATTAATTTTGAATAATAAGGATCATTGTTTTATAGACAACTTCACTCTATATGAGTTTCATAAAAGGCAAAGAAAAGAACTCAAAACTTGTCTTCATGAAGAAGTTGTGTTCCATTTTCTCATGTCTTTCTTCTAGCATTGCGAAGAACGTCTTCAAACAACAGTCTCATCTTTTCCCATCTTTATACTCATCTTTCTGGTTGTGCTAGCTCTGCCCTCTTAGACAATGGCCATCTTGACCTTCCCTACCGGTAGCATACACCACTAACAGAATTTACGCAAACGTACGTTTTTGTTGCCTTACGCTACATATCAGCACTGCTACCTAAACTACAAGATAAAAAGAGACGACGAACAGATCAAGCATGTTCTGGACAACAAAAAGAGTTCGGATCAAGCACAACAGAATGTGTACTAACTGGCATCAAGCCGAGAATATCATCCATCACAATGATGTCTCATATCAGTCATAAAACAGACACTAGACAACCAACCACACATCACTTACTCACTTCCACCATCGTCCTCAGATCATCAGCTGTCGACTAACCACATACCGCTCATTTGCTCCCCTGCCCAAAAATACACACATTTTTGAGGTGACGTAATTTCATGGAATTTGCGGAGTTCGGAAGGTCGCAGGTTCGATCAACGACCGCGTCATACCATAAGACGTTAAAATATGGTACTTGTTGGTTCCTGCCTGGCACTCGGCTTTAATGGGTACAACAAGGACTGGTCGGCTCGGAGTCAGTATAATGTGTCTGAGTGGGGTATTCCTGCTTCACTGCGGCATGGTATTTCAGTGGGCTAGCACTATAAAACCAGCTTCAGTCTGGGCTAGTACAAGCAGCCGCTCATACACATACACACGCATGCACGTCGTCATATGAGCGAAATATTCTCAAGTACGACGTTAAACCCTATTTCACCTCACCTCATGGAATTTGCAATGAATAACAATTCTATCACAATCATTTTGATCCAAAACGACAGTAAGTGACAGTGAAACCATCCAAACTACAGAAGCCAAGCTGACTTGTTTACTTCTTGGCCTCTCAGCATTAATAGCTGTTTGTTTAAAATGAAGTTGACACGTAAAACGTGAGTCCTATCATTAGCCTCAGGGGAGGATGGGGGGTTTCATTAAAACATCATATAGATGTCCAACATTTAATTTGCAGCACTCAGAGGACGTATGTGCTATTCTATCTTCACCTGACTGCCAGTTTATAGAAAAACATTTTCTACAAATAAACTCACGAAAATAGATATACATCACTGTTGAAATGGATCCATTGCTGATAAAGATGGTTTCAGAATACAATTTTAGTTCACAATTCTAGCTGTAGGATTCGACTAGTGAGAACCAGGTCGTGACACCGTTACACACACACACACACACACGCACGCACGCACGCACGCACGCACGCACGCACGCACGCGCGCGCGCACACACACTGACCGACTGAAGTATAGTCATCAGTAGCTGAACGTTTGCGAAGTGGTGATAATGAATGTGAGTCATCGTATTGCTCCCGTTGTTTATTCTTATATCTAAGCAACCAGGCAGTGAGAAAAACAACAAGTGAAAACATTAACACTGCAAACCAAATAACACATTCCATATTTAACCTAATACTCACCTCTGATGGGCATGCAGTTGGAGGTCCATACAAGTGACAGGGATCGGCACATTCGTATTATAAAGTGAAATTATTCACTAGTTCAAATCATAATCTATTAGATTATAGGATCTCGTAGGGAATTAAACAACGTCAGTATTGAAAGCTCTTTGCACAGGGATGTGACCCGACATGCACAAGCTATAGTTTGAGTTTCGTTACAATATGTAGTTTACATTACTGAATAGTTAACAATAACGCTAGTGAACCTGCAGCCCCCATCGCCGATTACATCAAGCAATCCGTGGGATAAAAACTTTATGAGACGTTTTCCCCTTGCTTCTTATGTCAGTAAAAGTGTTTGTTAAAAGCAAAAAGATTTCCTGCTCAACGTCCACACCCGCCTATAATTCAATTTGTATCAAAAACGCAAGTGCCTGTCAGTTCTCCCACCAAACTATGTCGGACTGCATACGACAGATCACGACCAGATCATTTAGTGATGCGAAAGCAGAGATACGACCCTAAAATCAACTTTCTATGCAGCGAAGTCCTGCCAGACAAACGTAGGCAGGCAGGTAGGCGCTTGTAGTTTCCCATAATGTAGGTAGAAGCGACACAGTCTTCCAAAGGTCCTCAAGAGTTGAGTTGTTGAGTCGGGCTTTACGTCACATCGGCATTATTCCAGCCATTTAGTAACGAGAACAAAGTCTGATTTAATGAAAATTGTACACAAGAAATCTCCGCAAAAAACATACGGTTCCGACTATATCATAAGCATGTGTTAATGAGTGAGTGAGTGAGTTAAAATTTAACGTCACATCGGCAATATTTCAGATGTGTAGTAGTGATCGGAATAGTAGTGATCGGAATAGGTGTTCGCAGAATATGACACTCTTCATAAACAAATACAAAAGCTGGTCAATAGTTGATGACATAACACTAGACATAACAAAGGCAAAACAACAAAACAACAAACCTAAACAATAAACAGCAATACAAAAACACGGAACATACGGTACATGTCAAATCATAGTACATTTCCAAATTATCTGTAGATCTTCAGTGCTGTACACACAGATATTGACTGATAATGCTAACTCAATGCTTGTCGTACTAATATGTTGTGTTATCGTATATTCAAAGCAAAGCAAATTAATGAAAAAGAGCATTGAACTCTCACGTGCCCTCGTTAAGTGACTAGCATACCATTACTGTAATATTGTATATTAACAGATATTTTATATGGTGAAAAGGTACTTCGTTAATTGGCCATAATGGACTCGTTCAGAGAGCAAACGTAAAATATCCTACGTCGTTGTTTAGGTATAGCTTACTGGGGCGGTGGGGTAGCCTAGTGGGTAAAGCGTTCGCCCGTCACGCCGAAGGCCCAGGTTCGATTCCCCTCATGGGTAAAATCTGTGAAGCCCATTTCTGGTGTCCCCCGCCGTGATATTGCTGGAATATTGCTAAAAGCGGCGTAAAATCAAACTCACTCACTCAAGTATAGCTTACTAGTAGTTGGCAAAGCCTATAAACATGTAGATATGGCCAAGCTATGTATGTCACACGGTATGCATGTTTCCTTCCGTGGAATCTAGAATCTTTGGCCAGTATTGGATTATTTACAAACGAGTAACTGCTAACATGAGCATCGGTTTACGTACGCCACTGAGATGCGATGACATGCATCAACCAAGTCAGCGAGTCAAAGATACCTACTGACTCTTGTAACAAATAATAATAATAATGGATATTTTTAGCGCGCCATTTTCCACATACATTGCATACAGAGGATAAAATAGTAAAATAAGTATACATTGAAATTGATGACAGAAAGATTGATTTTAGGGATAGGCTTTGGAAAAAAAGAAAGTCTTCGACTTAATTTTGAAAGTTTCCAATGTGGGAGACTGCTTTATATGGAGAGGGAGAGAATTCCACAGAGTATGGCCAGCGTACTGGAAAGACCTCTTGCCAAAGGAAGAAAGGGGAACTTTAGGAATGGAGAGAAGACATTGGTGTTGAGATCTGAGAGTTCTGGTAGGGGCGTACACAGTGAGAAGTTCAGAGAGATATGAAGGAGCTTGATTCTGCAATTATTTATGCACAATGCAAAGAAGTTTGAAGTCTATCCGGAACTTGATTGGAAGCCAGTGTAATGATGAGAGTACAGGGGTGATATGGTCTCGTTTAGTGGTAAGGGATATAATACGTGCTGCAGTATTTTGGACTTTTTGTAGTTTATTGAGATGTCCGTTGGTGGGTCCGTATAGAAGGCTATTACTGTAATCCAATCGGGATGATACAAGTCATCTCACAAGAGTATGGGCACGTTCCATTGTGGTGCGCTTCCTAATCGTCCAATAAGTCTGAGGTGGTAATAGCAGGTATGACAACAACTTATCCACATGCGAATCTAGAGACAGGCCCGAATCAATATAAGCACCAAGATCTTTAATCTCAGGTGACGGTGTGATGTTAGCTGAACCAATCTTCTCACTATCGATGTTCAATTTCTCCAAGCTCTTGCCATTAGGATTTCTTTTCCAATATTAATAATACAGGCCCCCAAGCCGAACAGCCCGCACTTTGAAATTATAATTTGATTTATGTGATATAGACATAATGAGATATTTCATTTGTCTTATCTTCGAGACATATTTCTCGTTCATGTTACACAAGAAAATAGGATAGACTCTTAAGTAGATTTGATATCCTTGGCTGCGAACAATACCTTAATGATTGGAATTTCACACTGCGCATGTTATCCTGTGTGACTAGCATTAATCTGTGCACAGATAACAGAGACACTTTTGCGGCAGTCTGTGTTCCGCATGGCCAACAGATACTACCGGAGATCTGTTGGTGTCACATGAATATGAGAACTGTTCCACGAACGCCCAGATCTGGCACTGACTGTACATATGCCCAACGACTATTGCTTGAGAAATTATATGTAATTATTTTATTGTATATATATTATGATACCCTTGTACTATTCACACTGGAGGAAATAAATATTATATAAAATATTATATACATTGCATCGTTTGCACCCTCAACTTAAGCAGAATTAACCCTTTTAATAGCAGTTTTAAGCAAGTCAGAATATGTTTCACTGATTTTAAAAATCCAGTCGACAGGTAGTCGTTAGCGAGCTTTTCGAACATTGCTGGAATATTGCTGTAAATCCATACTAACTCACTCACTTGCCTAAGGTGAGACCAAATGTATCACATATGCTTCGTTGTGGGGCAGGACTGAAGTCCAAGAAATTCTCAGGAGTTAAAGCTGCCAAACACGGTGACCCATTGATATGTTCTACGAGCCTAACGTTGCTTAACTTCAACTGATTGTGACCTGAGCCCTATGCGCAGGACCAAACCCCACCAAATGTTAAATAACCACGTCATATATATACAGAATCTCACCCAAGTGTCTACTGATATCAATGATATCAACCCGAGTTGATAAAGTTAAAAATAATTATCAGCGAGTGGTGATATATTTGATATAAGTAGACACGAGGGTGAGGTTCTATTTATTATAAAAATCAATCTTCATTGGTTTTTAATGAAAAATGTTCATCTCTGAACACGGTACTGCCATTAGACTTGCAGGACAGCGATGTCATAACATTGTGACGTCATCAGATTTTCACGTCATAGCATTGTGAATTTGATGACGTCAGGACATTGTACAAAATCAACTGTCAAAACGATATCTCCTTGGAGATATCGTTTGATCTCACACAAGCAATATATGTAGTGGAGCACGGTTTGGGATTATAAAACTGCTTTATCAGGTTGTAGTTCAGCACTTACATAAAGTCTTGAAACAGTGCTACTAACAGCAAGATGACCTTATTCCTGTCTGGTGATAGATAATGTATTAAGCAGTATGAGTTTACAGTTATGTGACAGTGTATATTGCACGCTTATTTCTGATGATTGTAAGTTGAGAATGATCGACCCTTAAGTCGATACTGGGCTAGGCGCGGACACAATGTTTGAGAAATGTCTCGGGGCTGTCTGTTCATTTATAGGAACAGGGAGGGGGCGGTTCGGGGCCTTCAGCGGTCGGACTTGCGACATATTTACCTGTTAAGCTCGGACGAGATTCGGTAAGCTAGACATTTTTCGGTATCATTATTACCAAAAGAAATGGCCTTCTCGAAGACGTTGGTATCACTTTTACTTAACGATCTTTGCTGTTCAGAAGTATTGATGTTTAAACAACTACTGTCCTATTACCATCTGACCCGTGGATGAGAATTTATACGTTAAGCATTGATTGTCAATGAGGTCAATGTATGTTTAACGCTGAAGACAAATACTTGTACGAAAGAAGCCTCCAGGCCCGTGTGTGCACTGTAGTATAGTAATACTTATATACTGTAATATACGTTAGGTACGTTATTTAGTACCTAAATTGTACAAAGTTTGTGCTTGGAAATATGAATACAAATTTGTAAAGAATTCAAATACTACGTACAACTTACAGCGTGAATTTCAACTCTGCAATCGATATATAACAGTAAAGCTACAGAAAAAGATATCACTTATAATAACGTTCTACGTATTGTTCCATTTAAAGTAGGTGGATTTCTATGACATTTACAGCGCAGTGATATCTGACTCTATGTGGCTTCCAGCCACACATTAAAATGCGGGGAAACATATCAATAACATTTGCAATTAGTTTCAATTGGTCTTTATTATGTTATATGAACTACTCAAATTGTCAGAAATTACATTTCGAAATATTCACTGCATCTGCTGTCACAAAACCATTTATTACCTTATCTCCATCATATGAAATAAAGCTGGTGTAATTTTGAACTGATACCAGATCGTAGTTAATACCTAAATATGAACCATATTGTTACGTCAATTGTGTATTCCGTTATATTAGAAACCAGAGACAGACAAAGCGGGCAGGTGGAGGAATGGTTACATCCAACCAAAGACACAGTCGTTTTCATGGATTCATGGATATAGTCATGAGATCAGAAGTGGAAATACAGTCGATGTACAGATGTGTTATTGGATGTATACTGTGATAGGTGTATATAAGATGTTTACTTGTTGACCTCTCAGCATCAATAGCTGTAAAATGTAGTTGACACGTACAACGTGCGTCCTATTATGAGCCTCATGGGAGGATGGGAGTTTCGATAGCTTTTTAGTTTTGTCTCATTGAAAACATCATAAATGTCCAACATTTAATAAGCAGCACTAGGATTATATGCTATTTTGTCCCTACCTAACAGCCAGTTTAGGAGCAAAACATTTTCTAGAAATGAATTCACGAAAATATATATACATCTCAGTTGAAATGGATCTATTGCAGAGGTGGGTGGTTTCAGAATACAATTTTGGCTCACGAATCTAGCTGTAGGAACAGACCAGTGAGAACCTGCAGTCAGTTGAAGGTATTTTTCACCATTATTATTTTTGAATAATAATGATCATTGTTTTATAGACAACTTCACTCTATATCAGTTTCATAAAAGGCAAAGAAAAGTACTCAAAACGTTTTACTTTTATTCATGAAGAAGTTGTGTTCCATTTCTCATGCCTTTCTTGTAGCATTGCGAAGAACGTCTTCAAACAACAGTCTCATCTTTTCCCATCTTTATACTCATCTTTTTGGTTGTGCTAACTCTGCCCTCTTAGACAATGGTCATCTTGACCTTCCTACTGGTACATACACCACTAACAGAATTTACACAAACGTACGTTTTTGTTGCCTTACGCTACATATCAGCACTGCTACCTAAACTACAAGATAAAAAGAGACGACGAACAGATCAAGCATGTTCTGGACAACAAAAGAGTTCGGATCAAGCACAACAGAATGTGTACTAACTGGCATCAAGCCGAGAATTTCATCCATCACAATGATGCCTCGTATCAGTCATAAAACAGACACTAGACAACCAACCACACATCACTTACTAACTTCCACCATCGTCCTCAGAGCATCAGCTGTCGACTAACCACAAACCGCTCATTTGCTCCCTGCCCAAAAATACACACATTTTTGAGGTGACGTAATTTCATGGAATTTGCAACGAATAACAATTCTATCTCAATCATTTTGATCCAAAACGACAGTAAGTGAGAGTGAAACCATCCAAACTACAGAAGCCAAGCTGAGTTGTTTACTTCTTGACCTCTCAGCATCAATAGCTGTTTGTTTAAAATGAAGTTGACACGTACAACGTGCGTCCTATCATTAGCCTCATGGGAGGATGATCAGTTGTTGGCTATCTATAGCCCGTGTTTTATATTGTATTGTCTTCTTTAATTGGAATGTTTTAGCTTTGCTCGCTAGTTTTATATTATATCTGTGATTATCTAGTATTTTTACTGTCCATCGTCGACAGGTTTTAATCTTTACAATGTTTTCACTTTTTACTGTATAAATTATTTTCGTCACGACATGGCTGAGTTATGCCGATGTGACGTTAAATGTTAACTCACTCACTCATGGGAGGATGAGGGTTTGGACAAACGTTTAGTTATGTCTCATCAAAACATCATATAGATGTCCAACATTTAGTTTGCAGCACTCAGAGGACGTATGTACTATTCTATCTTCACCTGACTGCCAGTTTATAGAAAAACATTTTCTACAAATAAACTCACGAAAATAGATATACATCACTGTTGAAATGGATCTATTGCAGAGGTGGGTGGTTTCAGAATACAATTTTGGCTCACGAATCTAGCTGTAGGAACAGACCAGTGAGAACCTACAGTCAGTTGAAGGTATATTTCACCATTATTATTTTTGAATGATAATTGTTTTATAGACAACTTCACTCTATATATAGAGACGCACACACACGCACGCACGCACGCACACATACACTGACCGACTGAAGTATAGTCATCAGTAGCTGAACGTTTGCGAAGTGGTGATAATGAATGTGAGTCATCGTATTGCTCCCGTTGTTTATTCTTATATCTAAGCAACCAGGCAGTGAGAAAAATAACAAGTGAAAACATTAACACTGCAAACCAAATAACACATTCCATATTTAACCTAATACTCCCCTCTGATGGGCATGCAGTTGGAGGTCAATACAAGTGACAGGGGTCGGCATATTCGTATTATAAAGTGAAATTATTCACTAGTTCAAATCATCTACCGGCTCGGGTGACACTGCTACAAAGAGGCGTACATCGGACCGTATTACCCTCGAGAGAAGCAAACAACTTATATTGTAAACGTTTTGCTTATATCCCAGTGACATTTAACGGAAGGTGGTTTACTGCACAACGTAAAAGCGATAACAAATTGTTACTCTATTCTGGAAAATAATATCAAGCATAAATACTGTTCATTTGTGTGAATGAATGAATGAATGAATGAATGAATGAATGAATATTCTTCATTTCCCCAATGATTTGCAGAGTACACAAAACGTTAAGAGCTAAAAAATATTCAAATTAAATAAACTACATTAGTTACTGTAGTTCACAATCTTATTGAATGTCATGTAACTTTGAACAGATGAGAACTTCAGGCAATTCATAGCGAACATAGGGTCAATATTTTGTGAGTATTGGCTCATTCTTCTGGTGTTGCTGTGAATTGTCGACAAGGTATGTTGGGTTGTGTGTCAAGTAATTACGCGTGTTTCGGTAGTACGTAAAACCGATCACCAAGCCTGGTACTCTAAGGTTGTGAGAAAATCTTTTACACGATCAATATTGACAATCGGATTTCCGAGAAAGTCATTGAGAGGGGAAAATGGATTTTGGTTTTCATTCATGTGTGCAGCGATCACATACATGAGCATACTTCTATTGAAAGCATTGCAGATTGAATAATGTGAAAAAATTGTTTAGGTAGTTGGCAGACTTGACGCAAATGTCAATATATGAAGCCTCCATAATCCTGGAATACCCTTCAGCTGAGACATCATGGGCTACAACCCAGGCATGACCGTTGTCAGGTATGTAATACCAGTTGGACATAGCTGATTCAAGAGCAAACAGTCCTATTTCATCAATACCGAATTGTTATTCATCACGGGGGTATCAGCGCACGCAGCGCAACATGCATGAATATATATTTTACGTGACATACACCTGGAGCCAATTGATAATGATCAATTGTTTATAAATGGCAACTTAATACGTGCCAATTGTGATCGCCTTCACTTTGCAACTCATCATCTGTTGTATGACACTGGGATAGGCGAACGGTTTACATTAGTTTCTTAATCTAATTAATGATATCTATTTTTAATTCAGAACGCTTACTGTTTCCCAAAACGAGACCGCCTCCGTGGTGTAGTGGATAGAGCTTCCGCCCGGAGAGCGGAAGGTCGCGGGTTCGATCCCTGACCGCGTCATACCAAAAGACGTTAAAATATGGTACCTCTTGGTCCCTGCCTGGCGCTCGGCATTAATGGGTACAACAAGGACTGGTCGGCTCGGAGTCAGTATAATGTGTCTGAGTGGGGTATTCATGCTTCACTGCGGCATGGTATCTCAGTGGGCTAGCACTATAAAACAAGCTTCAGTCTGGGCTAGTACACGGAGACTCACATACAGACACACACGCATGCACGTCGTCATATGAACGAAATATTCTCAAGCACGACGTTAAACCCAATTTCACCTCACCTCACCTTACCTCACCCAAAACGATGTTTTAAATAATCCGTGGAATATATATTCTTCCCATGGGTCTAATAAGATACTTATATTAGGCTGTAATTTGGATTGGGTATTAAGAACAAAACTTGCTGCTAGGATAAGATAGGACTTACAGTTTGCAGTTTGTCGGATACTGCTCTCAACCTAGGATAACGTCGAGATTTTGCAAATTTACTTTCGAATCTGTGCTATACTCTTGTGTAAAATGATAGAGAAATATTTCTTGGCGATAAGACGATGGACATATCTCGTGAATGTCTATATCACATAAATTTAATGACAACGCTTCAAAACTGTAAGATTTAATTTCAAAGTGTTGGCTGGTAGGCTTGGGGGTCCATTCTATTTATATTGGAAATCAAATCCCTATGACATTTGTTACAAGAGTAAGTAGGGATCTTTTACAGCGCGTGACAGCCTATATTCACATCGCTTGAGGCGGAACAGCTTACATTAAAAAAAACAGAGATTTCACACTTGACGACGCCATAGAGTTTATTGCTAATCAAAATAAGTTATTATCGTATGAAATGTGAAATATTAACTGAGTACAGCAAGTACTTATATAAAACATACCGAACACTTCATGTCTGAGACCTTTATTATTTGGTGGTCTATTTCGAATTAGACTTCTAGTTCTAACTGAATTTGTTTGGCCAGTCAAATGATACTTTGTGTAGAGCTTTGAAGTTATATATTTACTTAATATTTCCAGACGTTTAAATTTATATTTAATCTTTTCAGACTTCATTCACATTACACGATGTCATGCAATAGAGTTACAGTGAACTGTGATGATATTGCTTGGTAACGATACAAATGTATCATGAAAGCACACAATTGTCTAAGGAATTCTGTTACCCATAGGTGCGACACGAGTGATCTCGTTAGTGGTTCGACGTTTATCTATCAGCATCCCATGCTCCACTCGCTGACTTGGTTGATGCATGTCATCGCATCTCAGTGGCGTACGTACACCGATGATCATGTTGGCAGCCACTCGTTTGTGAAAAACCTGGTACTGGATTCCAACAGGAACCTAACATTCTAGATTGCAGGGAAGGAAACATACGTATTTACCTACCGTGTAACAGACATAGCTTGGCATTGTCTACATGTTCAAAGTTGTTACCTACAACTAGTAAGCTATATCCAGACTCGATTATTTACAGACCGCCACCATATAGCTGGAATATTGCTGAGTGCGGCGTAAAACTAAACTCACTCACTCACTCACTAGTAAGCTATACCTAAACAATGACGTAGTTTATATTAAGGTTGCTATCTAAACGACAGTCCATTATGGACAATTTGCGAAATACCTTTTCACCATTGCCGTTGTGTCAATCAACTGAAGGGTAAAACCTTCTTCTGTTATACTATATTACAGTACTGGTATACCAGTCACTTAAAGAGCGACACGTAAGCGTTCAGTACGCTTTAACGGCGTTTTGCTTTGTAGCTTAGAATTTACGAAAGGACAACGTATTAGTACGACAATAAAGGAAGTATTGACTTAGCACGACGATTATCAGTCAATATCTGTGTGTACAGCATTGAAGGTCTAAGGAAAGCTTTGAAAATGGGTTATGATAGACATGCTGTGGGCGTTTCCAAATGTGACGCATTTGTGACAAAATTCCCTATTTTGACATGCACCATATGTTCCGTTTTTGTATTACTATGTTTTGTTTAGTTTTGTCGTTGTCTTGTCGTTTTTGGTATTTGGATTTTGTCGTTTTCGGGGATTCATTAGTTTTTGCATATGTTAATGACGGGTATCACATTTTGTGAATACCTGTCACGATCAGTACTTGATAGTGATCATTAACACATGCTTATGATATAATCAGAATCGTATGCTTTTGAAGAGAAAGGACGGTATGGCTTCTATCCACAATACGGGAAACTAGAGGCGCCTTCCTGTCCACCTACGTTTGTCTGGCAGGACTTCGCTGCACAGAAAGTGGATTTTAGAGTCATATCTTTGCTTTCGCACCACTGAATTATCTGGTTGTGATTCCGGCCAACATAATTTGGTGGGACAACTGACAGACACTTGCGGTTTTCATACAAATCGAATTATAGGCAGGTACTGAAGATGCGCAGATCTTTTCTGTTTTTTTGACAAACACCTAATGTCTTTTCTGACAAGGGGAAACATTTCATAAGGTTTTCACCGTGGGCTTGCTTTTAGTGCTTGATTTAATCGGCGATGGGGGCTGCAGGTTCACTAGCGTTATTGTTCAATATTCTCAAATGTAAACTGCATATTGTAACGAAACTCAAACTATAGCTTGTGCATGTTAGGTCACATCTCTGTGCAGGGAGCTTTCAATACTGACGCTGTTTAATTCCCTACGAGATTTTATAATCTAATAGATTATGATTTGATCAAGTAAATAATTTCACTTTATAATACGAATGTGCCGATCCCCGTCACTTGTATGGACCTCCAACTGGATGCCCATCAGAGGGGAGCATTAGGTTAAATATGGAATGTGTCATTTGGTTTGCAGTGTTATTGTTTCCACTTGTTGTTTTTTCTCACTGCCTGGTTGCTTAGATATAAGAATAAACAACGGGAGCAATACGATGACTCACATTCATTATCACCACTTCGCAAACGTTCAGCTACTGATGACTGTACTTCAGTCGGTCAGTGTGTGTGTGCGTGTGTCCGTGCGTGCGTGCGTGCATGCGTGTGTGTGTGTGTGTGTGTGTGTGTCACGACCTGGTTCTCACTAGTCGAATCCTACAGCTAGAATTGTGAACTAAAATTGTATTCTGAAACCATCTTTATCAGCAATGGATCCATTTCAACAGTGATGTATATCTATTTTCGTGAGTTTATTTGTAGAAAATGTTTTTCTATAAACTGGCAGTCAGGTGAAGATAGAATAGCACATACGTCCTCTGAGTGCTGCACATTAAATGTTGGACATCTATGATGTTTTGATGAGACATAACTAAAAGTTTGTCCAAACCCTCATCCTCAATTAATTAACAAGGATAAGTTAGTAAGTGATGTGTGGTTGGTTGTCTAGTGTCTGTTTTATGACTGATACGAGACATCATTGTGATGGATGATATTCTCGGCTTGATGACAGTTAGTACACATTCTGTTTTGCTTGATCCTAACTCTTTTTGTTGTCCAGAACATGCTTGATCTGTTCGTCGTCTCATTTTATCTTGTAGTTTAGGTAGCAGTGCTGATATGTAGCGTAAGGCAACAAAAACGTACGTTTGTGTAAATACTGTTAGTGGTGTATGCTACCAGTAGGGAAGGTCAAGATGACCATTGTCTAAGAGGGCAGAGCACAACCAAAAAGATTAGTAGCACTGTTGTTTGAACCAAAGAGAGTGAGTTAAAATATAAAGTCAGAATGGGTGAAAAACTAGATGAAGGGCATGAAAAAATGGAGACACAACCTCTTCAGGTTTTTGATATTTACCATCTGTGAAACTCATATGGAGTGCATTCTATAAAACATGAATAAAAAAAAATAATGAAAGAATATTGCATGTTCTCATTGTCTCTCAACATGTGGGAAAGGATGACGTAGGTTTATATTTACGATCTGTAATTCCATTACAATAAAAATGAATAATATTGTATGTAACGTCTCTCTCAACATGGATAATGACGCCTCTTTTAATGGTAATAGCAACACCGACATATATACATCGACAGAAGATAATGCTTCTAATATTTTTGCAAAGTTTGGCCTTGTTGTCCTCTAAATCATCCATTTTTTGTGACCCCTGCATAACAACTCACAATTTACACAAGTATCGCGTAACCATTGTATTTATTGGTGTAAATACACTTTCTCAAAAAAGAAACGCATATGTGTTATTGATATATGAAATTTCAAATATCTTTCAAAATTAGTGTTTGCTTGTTACAATGTCGATATTATAATGCTGGTTTGTGTACATGGAACGATTGCTCAGCGCAATACACATCTTCGGAAACTTTAATGTACGTTTACGTTCGAAAGTGTCAGCTTTCATCGAAATGTCACAGAGAAAATAATCGTTCGCAATATGCACGTGTTGTGTGCAGGGACATTGTCTATATAATGCCGTTTTGCTTTTAGACGGCCATTGGCATTTTCTGGCTACTGGAAATAATATCGTTATGCCGGGACTTTCTGCTGTCAATCGAAACATTTCCATTGAAGGTCTGGAGGCTGGGGCGTCTCAATCTGCTGTTGCACGTCACATCTATGTTCACAAGAGTAGCATAAGTCGTTTATGGGATTAATATCAAGAAACCAATTTCACACAATCGGCCTCGGAGTGGTAGACCTCGAATTACACTGCAGTGCAGGATAGGTGCATGCAGATGCTTTATTTGCGCAATCGAACTCTCACAGCAACCGCATGTTGTCTGGTTTCAGGAGAGTGTCAGTGCAAAGCAGTCGTAATCGTTTACAAGAACCTGGCTAGCATTTCTCGAAACGTAGCCCTACGAACTCCTTAAGCGCATTCTTAACACATTGGCTACGATCAAATTTAAGAATTCTTAGGGCGTACGTACACCGATGCTCATGTTTGCAGCCACTCGTTTGTAAAAAACCTGGTACTGGATTCCAACAGGAACCTAACATTCTAGATTTCAGGGAAGGAAACATACGCATTGAGCTACCGTGTAACAGACATAGCTTGGCATTGTCTACATGTTCAAAGTTGTTACCTACAACGAGTAAGCTATATCCAGACTCGATTATTTACAGCCCGCCGCCATATAGCTGGAATATTGCTGAGTGCGGCGTAAAACTAAACTCACTCACTTACTAGTAAGCTATACCTAAACAATGACGTAGTTTGTATTAAGGTTGCGCTATCTAAACGACAGTCCACTATGGACAATTTGCGAAATACGTTTTCACCCATTGCCGTTGTGTCAATCAACTGAAGGTAAAAACCTACCAGTTATACTATATTGCAGTACTGGTATACCAGTCACTTAAAAGAGCGACACGAAAGCGTTCAGTATGCTTTAACGATGTTTTGCTTTGTAGCTTAGGAATGTACGAAAGGACAACGCTATTAGTATGACAATAAAGGGTATTGATTTAGCACAACGATTATCAATCAATATCTGTGTGATGTACGGCATTGAAGGTCTAAGGAAAGCTTTGAAAAATGTGTTATGATAGACATGCTGTGGGCGTTTCCAAATGTGACGCATTTGTGACAAAATTCCCTATTTTGACATGCACCATATGTTCCGGGTTTTTTGTATTGCTATGTTTTGTTTAGTTTTGTCGTTGTCTTGTCGTTTTTGGTATTTGGATTTTGTGGTTTTCGGGGATTCATTAGTTTTTGCATATGTTAATGACGGGTATCACATTTTGTGAATACCTGTCACGATCAGTACTTGACAGTGATCATTAACACATGCTTATGATATAATCAGAATCGTATGCTTTTGAAGAGAAAGGACGGTATGGCTTCTATCCACAATACGGGAAACTAGAGGCGCCTTCCTGTCCACCTACGTTTGTCTGGCAGGACTTCGCTGCACAGAAAGTGGATTTTAGGGTCATATCTTTGCTTTCGCACCACTGAATTATCTGGTTGTGATACCGGCCAACATAATGGTGGTGGGACTGACAGACGACTTGCGGTTTTCATACAAAATCGAATTATAGGCAGGTACTGAAGATGCGCAGATCTTTTCTGTTTTTTGACAAACACCTAATGTCTTTTCTGACAAGGGGAAACATTTCATAAGGTTTTCACCGTGGGCTTGCTTTTAGTGCTTGATTTAATCGGCGATGGGGGCTGCAGGTTCACTAGCGTTATTGTTCAATATTCTCAAATGTAAACTGCATATTGTAACGAAACTCAAACTATAGCTTGTGCATGTTAGGTCACATCCCTGTGCAGGGAGCTTTCAATACTGACGCTGTTTAATTCCCTACGAGATTTTATAATCTAATAGATTATGATTTGATCAAGTAAATAATTTCACTTTATAATACGAATGTGCCGATCCCCGTCACTTGTATGGACCTCCAACTGGATGCCCATCAGAGGGGAGCATTAGGTTAACCATGGAATGTGTCATTTTATTGGTTTTGCAGTGTTATTGTTTCCACTTGTTGTTTTTCTCACCGCCTGGCTGCTTAGATATAAGAACAAACAACGGAGCAATACGATGACTCACATTCATTATCACCACTTCGCAAACGTTCAGCTTACTGATGACTGTACTTCAGTCGGTCATTGTGTGTGTGCGTGCGTATCGTGCATGCGATGCGTGCGATGCATGCGTGTGATGATGTGTGTGTGTGTGTGTGTGTGTCACGACCTGGTTCTCACTAGTCGAATCCTTACAGCTAGGAATTGTGAACTAAAGTTGTATTCTGAAACCATCTTATCAGCAATGGATCCATTTCAACAGTGACGTATATCTATTTTCGTGAGTTTATTTGTAGAAAATGTTTTTCTATAAACTGGCAGTCATACGTCCTCTGAGTGCTGCACATTAAATGTTGGACATCTATGATGTTTTGATGAGACATAACTAAAAGTTTATCCAAACCCATCATCCTCAATTAATTAACAAAAGGATAAGTTAGTAAGTGATGTGGGATTTGGCTGGTCTTAGCAGTTCGTTTTATGACTGATACGAGACATCATTGTGATGGATGATATTCTCGGTTTGATGACAGTTAGTACACATTCTGTTGTGCTTGATCCCAGCACTCTTTTGTTGTCCAAATTGCATGCTTGATCTGTTCGTCGTAGTCTCATTTTATCTTGTAGTTTAGGTAGCGGTGCTGATATGTAGCGTAAGGCAACAAAAACGTACGTTTGTGTAAATTCTGTTAGTGGTGTATGCTACCAGTAGGGAAGGTCAAGATGACCACTGTCTAAGAGGGCAGAGCTAGCACAACTAAAGAGATGAGTATAGAGGATGGGAAAAGATGAGGCAGAAAGTAGGTTTGATATTTACGATCTGTATCGTTATGTGCATTCCATAATAAAAAAATGAATAATGTTATGTAAGTCTCAACATGTACGGCAAGAATATAATGACGCCTCTTTTATGGTAATAGCAACACCGACATATATACATCGACAGAAGATAATGCTTCTATAATATTTTTTGCAAAGTTTGGCCTTGTTGTCCTCTAAATCATCCATTTTTGTGACCCCTGCATAACAACTCACAATTTACAAAGTATCGCGTAACCATTGTATTTATTGGTGTAAATACACTTTCTCAAAAAAGAAACGCATATGTGTTATTGATATATGAAATTTCAAATATCTTTCAAAATTAGTGTTTGCTTGTTACAATGTCGATATTATAATGCTGGTTTGTGTACATGGAACGATTGCTCAGCCCAACACGCATCTTCGGAAACTTTAATGTACGTTTACGTTCGAAAGTGTCAGCTTTCATCGAAATGTCACAGAGAAAATAATCGTTCGCAATATGCACGTGTTGTGTGCAGGGACATTGTCTATATAATGCCGTTTTGCTTTTAGACGGCCATCGGCATTTTCTGGCTACTTGAAATAATATCGTTATGCCGGGACTTTCTGCTGTAAATCGAAACATTTCCATTGAAGGTCTGGAGGCTGGGGCGTCTCAATCTGCTGTTGCACGTCACATCTATGTTCACAAGAGTAGCATAAGTCGTTTATGGGATTAATATCAAGAAACCAATTTCACACAATCGGCCTCGGAGTGGTAGACCTCGAATTACACTGCAGTGCAGGATAGGGTGCATGCAGATGTGCTTTATTTGCGCACCGAACTCCTCACAGTAACCGCGTGTTTCAATCCATGGTTCCAGGAGAGTGCCAGTGCAAAGCAGCCGTAATCGCTTTACAAAGAACCTGGCTAGCATTTCTCCGAAACGTAGCCCTACGAACTCGCTTAAGCGCATCTCCTAACACGGTGGCTCGATCAAATTTAAGTGTTCCTTAGGGCGTACGTACACCGATGATCATGTTGGCAGCCACTCGTTTGTAAAAACCTGGTACTGGATTCCAACAGGAACCTAACATTCTAGATTGCAGGAAGGAAACATACGTATTTACCTACCGTGTAACAGACATAGCTTGGCATTGTCTACATGTTCAAAGTTGTTACCTACAACTAGTAAGCTATATCCAGACTCGATTATTTACAGACCGCCACCATATAGCTGGAATATTGCTGAGTGCGGCGTAAAACTAAACTCACTCACTCACTCACTAGTAAGCTATACCTAAACAATGACGTAGTTTATATTAAGGTTGCTATCTAAACGACAGTCCATTATGGACAATTTGCGACAATACCTTTTCACCATTGCCGTTGTGTCAATCAACTGAAGGGTAAAATCTTCTGTTATACTATATTACAGTACTGGTATACCAGTCACTTAAAGAGCGACACGTAAGCGTTCAGTACGCTTTAACGGCGTTTTGCTTTGTAGCTTAGAATTTACGAAAGGACAACGTATTAGTACGACAATAAAGGAAGTATTGACTTAGCACGACGATTATCAGTCAATATCTGTGTGTACAGCATTGAAGGTCTAAGGAAAGCTTTGAAAATGGGTTATGATAGACATGCTGTGGGCGTTTCCAAATGTGACGCATTTGTGAGAAAATTCCCTATTTTGACATGTACCATATGGTCCCGGGTTTTTCTTAGTTTTGTTGTTTTGTCGTTGTTTTGTCGTTTTTGGTATTTGGATTTTGTCGTTTTCGGGGATTCATTAGTTTTTGCATATGTTAATGACGGGTATCACATTTTGTGAATACCTGTTACGATCAGTACTTGATAGTGATCATTAACACATGCTTATGATATAATCAGAATCGTATGCTTTTTGAAGAGAAAGGACTGTATGGCTTCTATCCACAATACGGGAAACTAGAGGCGCCTTCCTGTCCACCTACGTTTGTCTGGCAGGACTTCGCTGCACAGAAAGTGGATTTTAGGGTCATATCTTTGCTTTCGCACCACTGAATTATCTGGTTGTGATTCCGGCCAACATAATTTGGTGGGACAACTGACAGACACTTGCGGTTTTCATACAAATCGAATTATAGGCAGGTACTGAAGATGCGCCGATCTTTTCTGTATTTTGACAAACACCTAATGTCTTTTCTGACAAGGGGAAACATTTCATAAGGTTTTTACCGTGGGCTTGCTTTTAGTGCTTGATTTAATCGGCGATGGGGGCTGCAGGTTCACTAGCGTTATTGTTAAATATTTAGTAATGTAAACTGCATATTGTAACGAAACTCAAACTATAGCTTTTGCATGTTAGGTCACATCCCTGTGCAGGGAGCTTTCAATACTGACGCTGTTTAATTCCCTACGAGATTTTGTAATCTAATAGATTATGATTTGATCAAGTAAATAATTTCACTTTATAATACGAATGTGCCGATCCCCGTCACTTGTATGGACCTCCAACTGGATGCCTATCCTAGGTGAGTATTAGGTTAAATATGGAATGTGTTTTTTGGTTTGCAGTGTTATTGTTTCCACCTGTTGTTTTTCTCACTGCCTGGTTGCTTAGATATAAGAATAATCAACGGGAGCAATACGATGACTCACATTCATTATCACCACTTCGCAAACGTTCAGCTACTGATGACTATACTTCAGTCGGTCAGTGTATGTGTGCGTGCGTGCGTGTGCGTGCGTGTGTGTGTGTGTTACGGTGTCACGACCTGGTTCTCACTAGTCGAATCCTACAGCTAGAATTGTGAACTAAAATTGTATTCTGAAACGATCTTTATCAGCAATGGATCCATTTCGACAGTGATGTATATCTATTTTCGTGAGTTTATTTGTAGAAAATGTTTTTCTATAAACTGAAGATAAAATAGCACATACGTCCTCTGAGTGCTGCAAACTAAATGTTGGACATCTATAATGTTTTAATGAGACATAACTAAAAGTTTGTCCAAACCCTCATCCTCAATTAATTAACAACGGTACGTTAGTAAGTGATGTGTGGTTGGTTGTCTAGTGTCTGTTTTATGACTGATACGAGACATCATTGTGATGGATGATATTCTCGGCTTGATGCCAGTTAGTATACATTCTGTTGTACTTGATCCGAACTCTTTTTGTTGTCCAGAACATGCTTGATCTGTTCGTCGTCTCTTTTTATCTTGTAGTTTAGGCAGCAGTACTGATATGTAGTGTAAGGCAACAAAAACGTACGTTTGTGTAAATTCTGATAGTGGTGTATGCTACCAGTAGTGAAGGTCAAGATGACCATTGTCTAAGAGGGCAGAGCTAGCACAACCAAAAAGATGAGTATAAAGATGGGAAAAGATGAGACTGTTGTTTGAAGACGTTCTTCGCAACGCTAGAGTGAGTGAGTGAGTTAAAATTTAAAGTCACATCGGCAATATGTCAGCCATATCGTGACTAAAACTAGTTCGCAACGCTAGAAGAAAGGCATGAGAAAATGGAACACAACCTCTTCATGAAGAAAGGTAAAACGTTTTGAGTTCTTTTCTTTGCCTTTTATGAAACTCAAATGGAGTGAAGTTGTCTATAAAACAATGATCATTGTTATTAAAAAAAAATAATGGTGAAAGATACCTTCAACTGACTGCAGGTTCTCACTGGAGGGCAGAGCTAGCACAACCAAAGGGGTGATTATTAAGATGGGAAAGGATGAGGCAGAAAGTAGGTTTATATTTACGATCTGTATCGCGTGTGCATTCCATTACAATAAAAAAATGAATAATATTGTATGTAACGTCTCTCAACATGGACGGCAAGAATATAATGACGCCTCTTTTAATGGTAATGGCAACACCGACATATATACACCGACAGAAGATAATGCTTCTAATATTTTTGCAAAGTTTGGCTTTGTTGTCCTCTAAATCATCCATTTTTTGTGACCCCTGCATAACAACTCACAATTTACAAAGTATCGCGTAACCATTGTATTTATTGGTGTAAATATACTCTCTCAAAAAAGAAACGCAGATGTGTTATTGATATATGAAATTTCAAATATCTTTCAAAATTAGTGTTTGCTTGTTACAATGTCGATATTATAATGCTGGTTTGTGTACATGGAACGATTGCACAGCGCAAAACGCATCTTCGGAAACTTTAATGTTACGTTTACGTTCGAAAGTGTCAGCTTTCATGGAAATGTCATAGAGAAAAAATCGTTCGCAATATGCACGTGTTCTGAGAAATCGTGAGCAGGAACATTATCTCTATAAGGCCGTTTTGCTTTTAGACGGCCATTGGCATTTTCTGAATATCGTTATGCCGGGACTCTCTGCTGTAAATCGAAACATTTCAATTGAAGGTCTGGAGGCTGGGGCGTCTCTATCTGCTGTTGCACGTCACATCTATGTTCTCAAGAGTAGCATCAGTCGTTTATGGGATTAATATCAAGAAACCAATTTCACACAAATCGGCCTCGGAGCGATAGACCTCGAATTACACTGCAGCGCAGGATAGGTGCATGCAGATGCTTCATTTGCGCAATCGAACTCTCACAGCAACTGCATGTTGCCTGGTTTTAGGAGAGTGTCAGTGCAAAGCAGTCGTAATCGTTTACAAGAACCTGGCTAGCTATTCTCGAAACGTAGCCCTACGAACTCCTTAAGTGCATTCTTAACACATTGGCTACGATCAAATTTAAGAATTCTTAGGGCTACGAACGTTTCGAGAATAAGGTCTTAGGACTTCACGCCAGAAGATCCTATTTTGGCTCTGTGCTGCGACGAATTCATCGATGTCGTGGTGCAATAATGTTCGATTCTGGAATCTACAAAACTGGCGACGTGTATGGTTTAGTGACGAATCACGCTTTCTGCTTCAGTGCCGTGACGGAAGATTTCGTTCTATCGACGCCGAAATGAACGTTGTGCCCAGAATTGCGTCGCCCAGGTTGACCGATATGGTGGTGGGATGGTTATCCTACAAGTGGCAATCAAACTTTGTGCCTCACAGAGCACATGTCACTATTCTTCACATATTTTATCACATGTCTTCAGAATGGAAACACTACAGTACAGGTACTCTAAGGTTGAGAGAAAATCTTTTACACGATCAATATTGACAATCGGATTTCCGAGATAGTCATTGAGAGGGGAATATGGATTTTGGTTTTCATTCATGTGTGCAGCGATCACATACATGAGCATACCTCCTTGAAACCATTGCAGATTGAATAATGTGAGGAAATTGTTTTGGGTAGTTGGCAGACTTGACGCAAATGTCAATATATGAAGCCTCCATAAACCTGGAATACCCTTCAGCTGAGACATCATGTTCTACAAAGCAGGCATGACCGTTGTCAGGTGTGTAATACCAGTTGGACATAGCTGATTCAGAACAAACAGTCCTGGTTTCATCAATACCTAATTGTTGTTCATCACGGGGGTATCAGCGCACGCAGCGCAACATGCATGAATATATATTTTACGTAACATACACCTGGAGCCAATTGATTATGATCAATTGTTTATAAATGTCCGGCAACTTAATACGTGCCAATTGTGATCGCCTTCACTTTGCAACTCATCATCTGTTGTATGATACTGGGATACGCGAACGGTTTACATTAGTTTCTTAACCAATCTAATTAATGTTATCTATTTTTATTTCAGAACACTTACTGTTTCCCAAAACGAGACCGCCTCCGTGGTGTAGTGGTTAGAGCGTCCGCCCGGAGAGCGGAAGGTCGCGGGTTCGATCCCTGACCGCGTCATACCAAAAGACGTTAAAATATGGTACTTGTTGGTTGTCACTGCCTGGCGCTCGGCATTAATGGGTACAACAAGAACTGGTCGGCTCGGAGTAAGTATAATGTGTCTGAGTGGGGTATTCCTGCTTCACTGCGGCATGGTATCTCAGTGGGCTAGCACTATAAAACCAGCTTCAGTCTGGGCTAGTACAAGGAGCCACACATACAGACACACACGCATGCACGTCGTCATATGAACGAAATATTCTCAAACACGACGTTAAACCCAATTTCACCTCACCTCACCTTACCTCACCCAAAACGATGTTTTAAATAATCCGTGGAATATATATTCTTCCCATGGGTCTAATAAGATACTTATATTAGGCTGTAATTTGGATTGGGTATTAAGAACAAAACTTGCTGCTAGGATAGGACTTACAGTTTGCAGTTTGTCGGATACTGTTCTCAACCTAGGATAACGTCCAGATTTTGCAAATTTACTTTCGAGTCTGTGCTATACACTTGTGTAAAATGATAGAGAAATATTTCTTGGCGATAAGACGATGGAAATATCTCGTGAATGTCTATATCACATAACTTTAATGACAACGCTTCAAAACTGAAAGATTTAATTTCAAAGTGTTGGCTGGTAGGCTTGGGGGTCCATTCTATTAATATTGGAAATCAAATCCCTATGACATTTGTTACAAGAGTAAGTAGGGATCTTTTACAGCGCGTGACAGCCTATATTCAAAGAGCTTGAGGCGGAACAGTTACATTAAAAAAAACACAGAGATCTCACACTGGACGACGCCATAGAGTTTATTGCTAATCAAAATACGTTATTATCGTATGAAATGTGAAATATTAACTGGGTACAGCAAGTACTTACATAAAACATACCGAACACTTCATGTCTGAGACCTTTATCATTTGGTGGTCTAATTCGAATTCGAGTTCTAGTTCTAATTGAATTTGTTTGGCCAGTCAAATGATACTTTGTGTAGAGCTTTGAAGTTATATATTTACTTAATATTTCCAGACGTTTAAATTTATATTTAATCTTTTCAGACTTCATTCACATTACACGATGTCATGCAATAGAGTTACAGTGAACTGTGATGATATTGCTTGGTAACGATACAAATGTATCATGAAAGCACACAATTGTCTAAGGAATTCTGTTACCCATAGGTGCGACACGAGTGATCTCGTTAGTGGTTCGACGTTTATCTATCAGCATCCCATGCTCCACTCGCTGACTTGGTTGATGCATGTCATCGCATCTCAGTGGCGTACGTACACCGATGCTCATGTTGGCAGCCACTCGTTTGTAAAAAACCTGGTACTGGATTCCAACAGGAACCTAACATTCTAGATTGCAGGGAAGGAAACATACGTATTTACCTACCGTGTAACAGACATAGCTTGGCATTGTCTACATGTTCAAAGTTGTTACCTACAACTAGTAAGCTATACCCAGACTCGATTATTTACAGACCGCCACCATATAGCTGGAATATTGCTGAGTGCGGCGTAAAACTAAACTCACTCACTCACTAGTAAGCTATACCTCAACAATGACGTAGTTTGTATTAAGGTTGCTATCTAAACGACAGTCCATTATGGACAATTTGCGAAATACCTTTTCACCATTGCCGTTGTGTCAATCAACTGAAGGGTAAAACCTAATGTTATACTATATTACAGTACTGGTATGCCAGTCACTTAAAGAGCGACACGAAAGCGTTCAGTACGCTTTAACGATGTTTTGTTTTGTAGCTTAGAATTTACGAAAGGACAACGTATTAGTACGACAATAAAGGAAGTATTGACTTAGCACGACGATTATCAGTCAATATCTGTGTGTACAGCATTGAAGGTCTAAGGAAACTTTGAAAATGGGTTATGATAGACATGGTGTGGGCGTTTCCAAATGTGACCATTTGTGACAAAATTCCCTATTTTGACATGTACCATATGGTCCCGGGTTTTTCTTAGTTTTGTTGTTTTGTCGTTTTTGTGTATTTGGATTTTGTCGTTTTCGGGGATTCATTAGTTTTTGCATATGTTTATGACGGGTATCACATTTTGTGAACACCTGTTACGATCAGTACTTGACAGTGATCATTAACACATGCTTATGATATAATCAGAATCGTATGCTTTTTGAAGAGAAAGGACTGTATGGCTTCTATCCACAATACGGGAAACTAGAGGCGCCTTCCTGTCCACCTACGTTTGTCTGGCAGGACTTCGCTGCACAGAAAGTGGATTTTAGGGTCATATCTTTGCTTTCGCACCACTGAATTATCTGGTTGTGATTCCGGCCAACATAATTTGGTGGGACAACTGACAGACACTTGCGGTTTTCATACAAATCGAATTATAGGCAGGTACTGAAGATGCGCCGATCTTTTCTGTTTTTGACAAACACCTAATGTCTTTTCTGACAAGGGGAAACATTTCATAAGGTTTTCACCGTGGGCTTGCTTTTAGTGCTTGATTTAATCGGCGATGGGGGCTGCAGGTTCACTAGCGTTATTGTTAAATATTTAGTAATGTAAACTGCATATTGTAACGAAACTCAAACTATAGCTTTTGCATGTTAGGTCCCTGTGCAGGGAGCTTTCAATACTGACGCTGTTTAATTCCCTACGAGATTTTATAATCTAATAGATTATGATTTGATCAAGTAAATACTTTCACTTTATAATACGAATGTGCCGATCCCCGTCACTTGTATGGACCTCCAACTGGATGCCTATCCTAGGTGAGTATTAGGTTAAATATGGAATGTGTTATTTGGTTTGCAGTGTTATTGTTTCCACTTGTTGTTTTTCTCACTGCCTGGTTGCTTAGATATAAGAATAAACAACGGGAGCAATACGATGACTCACATTCATTATCACCACTTCGCAAACGTTCAGCTACTGATGACTATACTTCAGTCGGTCAGTGTATGTGTGCGTGCGTGCGTGTGCGTGCGTGTGTGTGTGTGTTACGGTGTCACGACCTGGTTCTCACTAGTCGAATCCTACAGCTAGAATTGTGAACTAAAATTGTATTCTGAAACGATCTTTATCAGCAATGGATCCATTTCAACAGTGATGTATATCTATTTTCGTGAGTTTATTTGTAGAAAATGTTTTTCTATAAACTGGCAGTCAGGTGAAGATAGAATAGCACATACGTCCTCTGAGTGCTGCAAAATAAATGTTGGACATCTATGATGTTTTGATGAGACATAACTAAAGGTTTGTCCAAACCCTCATCCTCAATTAATTAACGGTACGTTAGTAAGTGATGTGTGGTTGGTTGTCTAGTGTCTGTTTTATGACTGATACGAGACATCATTGTGATGGATGATATTCTCGGCTTGATGCCAGTTAGTACACATTCTGTTGTGCTTGATCCGAACTCTTTTTGTTGTCCAGAACATGCTTGATCTGTTCGTCGTCTCTTTTTTATCTTGTAGTTAAGTAGCAGTGCTGATATGTAGCGTAAGGCAACAAAAAACGTACGTTTGTGTAAATTCTGTTAGTGGTGTATGCTATCGGTAGGGAAGGTCAAGATGACCATTGTCTAAGAGGGCAGAGCTGGCACAACTAAAGAGATGAGTATAAAGATGGGAAAAGATGAGGCAGAAAGTAGGTTTATATTTACGATCTGTATCATGTGTGCATTCCATTACAATAAAAAAATGAATAATGTTGTATGTAACGTCTCTCAACATGTACGGCAAGAATATAATGAAGCCTCTTTTTATGGTAATAGCAACACCGACATATATACACCGACAGAAGATAATGCTTCTAATATTTTTGCAAAGTTTGGCTTTGTTGTCCTCTAAATCATCCATTTTTTGTGACCCCTGCATAACAACTCACAATTTACAAAGTATCGCGTAACTATTGTATTTATTGGTGTAAATATACTCTCTCAAAAAAAGAAACGCATTTGTGTTATTGATATATGAAATTTCAAATATCTTTCAAAATTAATGTTTGCTTGTTATAATGTCGATATTATAATGCTGGTTTGTGTACATGGAACGATTGCACAGCGCAAAACGCATCTTCGGAAACTTTAATGTACGTTTACGTTCGAAAGTGTCAGCTTTCATGGAAATGTTATAGAGAAAAAAATCGTTCCCAATATGCACGTGTTGTTCTGGGAAATCGTGAGCAGGGACATTGTCTATATAAGGCCCTTTTGCTTTTAGACGGCCATTGGCATTTTCTGGCTACTTGAAAGAATATCGTTATGCCGGCACTTTCTGCTGTTAACCGAAACATTTCCATTGAAGGTCTGGAGGCTGGGGCGTATCAATCTGCTGTTGCACGTCACATCTATGTTCACAAGAGTAGCATAAGTCGTTTATCGGATTAATATCAACAACCCAATTTCACACAAATCGGCCTCGGAGTGGTAGACATCGAATTACACTGCAGCGCAGGATAGGTGCATGCTATCGAACTCTCACAGCAACTGCATGTTGCCTGGTTTTAAGAGAGTGTCAGTGCAAAGCAGTCGTAATCGTTTACAAGAACCTGGCTAGCTATTCTCGAAACGTAGCCCTACAACTCCTTTAGCGCATTGGCTACGATCAAATTGAAGAATTCTTAGGGCTACGAACGTTTCGAGAATAAGGTCCCAGGACTTCACGCCAGAAGACCCTATTTTGGCTCTGTGCTGCGGCGAATTCATCGATGTCGTGGTGCAATAATGTTCGATTCTGGAATCTACAAAACTGGCGACGTGTATGGTTCAGTGGCGAATCACGCTTTCTGCTTCAGTACCGTGACGGAAGATTTCGTTCTATCGACGCCGAAATGAACGTTGTGTCCAGAATTGCGTCGCCCAGGTTGACCGATATGGTGGTGGGATGGTTATCCTACAAGTGAAAATCAAACTTTGTGCCTCACAGAGCACATGTCACTATTCTTCACATATTTTATCACATGTCTTCAGAATGGAAACACTACAGTGCTTCCATGGCCTTCCAACTCGCCCGACTTCAATCTCATCGATCATTTGTAGGATGACCTCGCCCGTAACGTAAAGATCCACTGTAGCAGGCATTGCAGGAGGAATGGGCCAGAGTTCCACAAGGTCTAATTCACAGACCATGCAGGGCAGTTTTACATGTGTTATATCACTTCACAGTCAGCTAAGACAATACTTATCGTTATTGGATCTAGTGGTTGTGTACTCGCTGTGGTTGTGACCTTCCTAGATCGATGACAATGATGGAAATCAGTGGATTGTCTTGTCCAGATTTGTTTCTTCAGCGACTGTCGTCATAATGCTGGAATATTGCTGAGTGAACAACAGCAGCTAAAAACAGCAAAATGAAAACATTGTACTATCATTGACCTGAAATGAATGTACTATATTCATTTCTCAAAATGCAGAACGGAAACTGTGATCAAAGAAAAACATGATTCATATTCCAAGATGAAACGGATTTAGAAACAAACCAGCTTAGTCCATCGGACGATTCATAATCAATAAATAACCTTTCGAAATGTCACTTCCTGACAAGGATGCTAATGAATCAAATAGAAATCTTCCAAGGAGAAGTGGATTTTGACAGAGAGTTTACGTTAGTGCATGTATGTGTCCTCTTCCTCCGGAAATCATAATAGCTCTAAACATTTTCCTTTCACAGAAGTCATTTCAAAACAGGTTCCAAAAAGCAAATTGCGTAGCAACAAAGTACACTTGGTTAGGTGTCAATTGAACATTTATCATAAGCAATTGTTGTCCGATGCTATCTGATTCATTTGTTGACGGGTTCTGGCTGTTTGAGGTGGTGTGCAATTAATCACGACCAGATACTCCAGTGTCTGACATCATGAGCATCGTAATCTGGTACGGTGACAGGCATCAACCAAGTCAACAAGGCAGACAATACATTAGACGCTTCTTACGGTTAGCATCGGTTGCTGAAGACCAATTCTAATACCCCGGTTGTTCATGTTTGTTTTCTTTCACCGTATATTTTCTTTAGGTGTCTCTTCAGAGAATAATAAATTGTAACTTTGTAATGTAAATAACGAATTCTTGCTTTTGAAATTGGTGCTATGACATTTTCTGTTTTTAAATAACAGTGTAATGAATATATGTGTTTTTAACTTAAAACTCATTTGGACTTTGTACTTAAAATGTTCGTGAATTTAGACTTGATCTCGTCACTATAAGGCTGGTATAATGCCGGTGTGACGTAAAGCCCAACTCAAGTCAACTCAACTTCAGAGAATAACCTATCAAGGATATTCGCGTGCAACAGATCTCACTGCGCATAAAGGTTCATTCGCTGTGACAATTATATGAATGGATCATTGATCATGAAAATCAGAGATGACCCGTGACGATCTCGTAAAGGGTATTCCTGACTTGTCCTACCGGAAGCACCAGCCACCCACACAACTTGTCTATTAAAGAAGAAATGTTTTTCCTGTCGCTGTACAGGTGTAAATCAGGTATTGCTGTGTAAGTCTTTGAAGGAACAAGCTCCGTTCATAATCATTGTGTTTTGAATTCCTAAGTGGTTAGTGAGTGAGTTTAGTTTTACGCCGCACTCAGCAATATTCCAGCTATATGGCGGCGGTCTGTAAATAATCGAGTCTGGACCAGACAATCCAGTGATCAACAGCATGAGCATCGATCGGCGCAATTGGGAACCGATGACATGTGTCAACCAAGTCAGCGAGACTGACCACCCGATCCCGTTAGTCGCCTCTTACGACAAGCGTAGTCGCCTTTTTGTGGCAAGCATGGGTTGCTGAAGACCTATTCTACCACGGGTCCCTAAGTGGTTAGTTGCAATGTTGTTGAGAACTATCTGGACATTGCATCATATCACAGATCAACGTGTCCTCACGCTCGAAATGTACGTTGAAGAAGAAATCCAATTGTCGCAGGAATAGTATTAGTTCCCATGTAAAAATGGTGATTTGACGTCACAGAGTTTCAACACAGTACACATTCTGCATCAGTCTGCAGAATGAAGACGGATGTCACTAACTTACGCGTGGTCTGCCTGAGGACAACGCTGAGCCGCTACCCTAAGAGGCCCTAGGCATTAGGCTATTATTAGCCGGGTATCATGGGAGTAGTAAGCTCCGGCAGACTTTTCGAGTCAATCGTCTATTCCTTACGATCACTGTGTGAATGTGGCATTTTAAGATTTATGTTGATCCAAAGCTTTATAACAACTTCTTTGAGTGGCATATTAGAAGTTGGGAAGCACAATATAGAACAAACTTTATGGGTAACAACTTCTTTTTGTCGTGAGTGCGACGTTTCGATACAGATTCTTGTACCGTTGTCAGGCATAATGGAACATGAAGAAGGGGGAAGTGTGTATATATACTGGATGTAACAACGTAACAAAGAAAACAACATAATCAACATAATTGGCTTGGCAGTAAGCTGATGAAGCCAGAGAGTAGACAAAGGACAGGCGTGGAAGCCAATGATGTACAAATAATAATGAGATGTTTATACAGCATGACATGTATCAGCGAGTCTGACCACTCTGAAACAGGCCACATTCGGTAAAATGCAATGTATCCCGAATGAATTCGGTAACTGGCCACGCTTCCTTGAATATATTCGGTAATAAGCAATACTTTCTTGAATAAATTTTTGAATATGCTATGTTTCCATGTATATACGTACGCTGTACATAATGGACCAAGTATTCTAAGTATAAAGTGCTAAAGTCCATATCTCCTGATTAATATAGGTAAAAGTAGTAAGCATTATTAACATAATGTGATATGGACATATATGAGATATTACATCGTCAATAAATATTTTTCAATCATTATACACAGTATACGACAGACTCGAAAGGTAGACGTGAACTTTCGGGCAAAGGAACGTATACACAGGAAAATTATGCTTGAAAAAATCTCAAACATTCTCATTCTCTTAGGCTGAGAATAGTGGCAAACAGTATTTAACAGAACTATGATTTCATATCAAATACATCTTTCTCTCTTGGTTGGAGTTTTCGCCAGGATTACACATGTGTGCATGCTCTTTTTTGCTCAACAGTTGGTGTTAGGTTTGACAATGGGAAGGATCTAAGAACGATATACGTCCTCATGGATTTCACGAATGTGTTTAAGGTCTGACGACTATTGTCAGGTAACTGGAATAGTGTCAAAAGCCCAATCACTCACTCAGTAAAACCCCACCAATCAATGGGCAGAACAGAACAGAACTTGTGTTACGTTCAGGCCGGGGTACTTGGCATAATAGGTACAAATATACACTTAACAGTACATAGGATGGCGGGATGGTTTACATAGAAGATTGTACAATTTCATGATGGTATCACAGAACATACATTTTTTTTTCAAATTACTTATTTTTGTACAGTTAAACAATTTGTTAAATTCCAACACATTGGGTTTTTTTTAAATAATGGTGTAGAATATAAGTTTTCCGATGATGTTTAAAGATAGGGCAGAGATGAAATGCATCGCCAGTATCACAGGTGTCGCAGTTACACATTCTAATCTCAGGTGGAATTTTGTGCCACGTACCTACTTCTTGTTTATATGCTATCCAATTTACAGCTTGAATCCTATTAGTATTTTGAGACCCATGGAAAGTTAATGGATTCAGTGGATTACTAATATCATCGCTTAGGGAAATTATAACGATTCTAAATTGAAAAAATAATAATTAAGTTAGTTTGGTTACACTATCGTGAGGTTTCCGCTTATTCCAATGACCTGAGAAAGTAAAAGTGATCACATGATGTTACTGTATTTTTTAAATTTAAAGTAATTATCAAGCATAAAACTTGTTCATTTGTGTCGTACTCATATACTTAGCATTGAACCAACTTTAAGAGATACAAAAACAAAAATATTTAAATTTAATAAATTCCAGAAAGGTTGCTGCAGCTTCTAATTTTATTGACTGACACGTACCTGAACAGATGAGAAACAATTACGAGCAACCATAATGTCAGTATTTTGCAAATAATATATGACTTGTCACTGAGTTATCCTGTCCATTTCTCTGGTGCAAAGGTTGCAATTGTTATGAATTGTCGACAAGTAATCTTAGGTTCTATATCATGCCATCATGCATGTGTTTTTATCGTTGATAAAAGTGACTTTCAAGCCTATTTGCACATGTGTGTCTGAAGGGGCGGGACGAAGGGGCAGTGAAGAAGCCTGGGTTTGAAATCGTTCAATGTGTGATGCCCAGTGTTTGTGCAAGCTCTCTTGATATTGGTGCAATAAGACCGACACATCCAGCGCACGAAACACAGGCATGAATTTATAATTTATGTAATAGCTAAAGCCATCTTATTGTAATCAATTGTTTCTAAGATCCTGCAACTTACTATATGCAGTGTAATGAATATAGAACTGGAATGAATGCACAATTGAAATGTATTTCGTGAAAATAAAAATACACTGATAACTGCTTGTTCTAATAAATGTTCTTCGATCATCCACGTAGTGTATGCAATACACAACAGAAGTATGTATTTGTGTATTTGACCTTCAGAATTTTCTTCTCATTCAATATGGCTTTTATACATTAATTCCGTAGGCAAAGTATAACCTCAAACTAGGACTTCCCTTAGTTAATTCGAAATGTGTTTACAGAGAGTGCACACAGGGGCGGATACAGCTTTTTGAGGAGGGGTGCGCAGTTTAGAAAGGGGGGGGGAGGTTGCACAGTTCATTTTCACCCATTTTCTCCAGTTTCTATGGTCATGCAATAAACTTTCAGGATCATGTTAATTACTTACCTTTTCTGTCACTATTTCGTTTGTCCCAGTGGATCGTAATCCGATCTGTTTAGTTTATACAAGTAGATTTCGGCACATTCATTCCCAACACTGTTGTATTCCATTGCATTTGTCGGATGGGATCATCAACTTCTTCATTTTCAGCATGAATGTCAGGTTGAGCGTAGGCGGCTGTGTCTCCTATAATTGAATATGTTTGTCGTATTTACCGTGAGAGGTCTGAGATCGGATAATTGGATTCACATTAAACATTGAAAACCAAAAGGTCGTCGAGCGTCTTCCAGAGGCTGAATGGTGGTGATTGCATGTGTTTAAAGAACCGTCGACTGCAAAGGGTCCAGGTCCCTTGAATGTCATAGAACGTACTTGACCATTTTGATTGAATTCGGTAATTTCTTTCGAAACGTTTCCTTAACTCCTCAAAGATGCGAAAGCCGACGTATATTTTATGTTCCAATGGGTACTTTCCTATACGGGAAAAATACTGTTGTGGTTGCAAGATTAATACACATTCGTACGGAACTGGATGAGTTGGGTCACAGGAGATGATCTCATGAGTTCGTTCACTTTCAGCAGATATAGCGGCTTGAATGGAAATGTAGGAAGCTTTAAAGTGAATCTGAATGTCATGTTTGCTGTGAACTCAAGTGGGACATTAGGATTGATATTGGCTTATTCTATAATAGGTCATTTCTAACGGGTCAATATCTATATCTTCCTGGATCCCTGACTGAATTGGGGAGAGTCTTTGTGTTCCTGTGTACATTCGGTACAGGCCAGGTGTCCTAAGTGAATTCACTTATAGAACCGCGTGGTTGGTAAACGACAAGGTATGACCTGTCCCCTGAAGACATTAGCATGGGGCCAGTTGTCATGACAACATTCAGTAGTATTAAGTCTTCGTCCATTGTAGCCGCTTCTATTACTGCATTCTGGCAAGGGGCGGTGGGGTAGTCTAGTGGTTAAAGCGTTCGCTCGTCACGCCGAAGGCCCGGGTTCGATACCCCACATGGGTACAACTTGTGAAGCCCATTTGTGGTGTCCCCCCGCCGTGATATTGCTGGAATATTGCTAAAAACGGCGTAAAACCTTACTCAGCCAGTCAGTCAACAGCATTCTGGCAAACAGGTGAAGAATCGTTGGGAAGCTGAGAATTGAAGCTGCTTCCAGATCAGCATGCCAAAATTAAAGTTTGTTATTGTTTGTAATCACATCGCGTCTGGTCAGTACGTCACAGATTTGAAAAGTAGTCCCTTGGTTGTGGCGTCGAACATGGTGATCAATGTGTAGTTATATTCCACCAAATTATATTTGTTCAACTGAAGTCCAAAGATGAATTGCTATGTGCAATATTATGAAACCACTGCGTGTAAAACTGCTATCATCCAGGTAACAATATGGAAATATGACAATATACTCCGGCATCATGGTATTATAATGCATGCCGTTTCATGACAAATACACCCCACCAAAAAGGTCACAACAATGGTAACTTCCTAGGGCGATCTTGACAGCAACACAACGTCTGGAGTTGATTCATTAGCTGTTGCCATCCCCTTATCGGCGCATGCTAAATGTGTTTGAACATGTTCAGGTGTGAGAAATGGGAAGGCTAGTCCATGACCGTAACGCTGGTCAGTACTGCTGTATTACGCATACAAAGGACAGTCGAGGACCATGTAGTTGCACGAACGGCGAAGGAACTGGTATCAAAACTTGGTCCCGATACGGTATACCTGTGACTCTCCCATGAGCGCTTATCAACAGAATAGCATAAAATGCTTCCAAAACCATTTCCCCTCCATGTCGGTCATCCTCACGAAAACAATGTCACCTATAATGTGTGTGTTACGTTTCTGATTTTGACAGTATGTAGAATTGTGAAAAGGGAAGAATGTATTATGTTGATAACTTCTAGGCGTGTGAAATTTCCTATTCTCGCTCTCTAAACGTCAAGGGATATTCCCATCGGTAACGGTGACTTTACAACACTTTAATAAACCAATATGTCCTGTCAGGTGTTACTCACAGCTTTTGGTTTGGCTTTTGTCGGGTGCTTTAGCGAGAGCGTGTACACACACACGTCTTGTCAGTATGGGCAGGTAACTCAGTTATGTTCCAAATTTAAACAGCTCCGCTTGAACCTTTACCTAAAACCTATTGTACCAATTCAAGTAAAGCAATTTCAAACTCTTCATGTCATCACCAGATTGTAAACTCATAAATAACTTAACTAGCTTTATCTATCATGCAATGTATCTAAGATGTTAAAATTATCAATTTATACTGTACACACCATGTTTTGCCATGCACAATGCTACTTATGTAGTTATGGGCCGATGGCCTACATTTTGTAATAAAAGAATTGAATTGAACT
Source organism: Haliotis rubra (assembly GCF_003918875.1). Classification (NCBI taxonomy): domain Eukaryota; kingdom Metazoa; phylum Mollusca; class Gastropoda; order Lepetellida; family Haliotidae; genus Haliotis; species Haliotis rubra. The sequence goes on along the minus strand of NW_025767412.1, from coordinate 5,223,189 downwards.
TCTAGGCGAACGATTGCAGTGATGTATGTGTCACTATCATTAATGTTGCTGAGCGTCAAAACATTTCACTTGTAATAGAATACATACTGATTCGACCTCAGATTGCTTGCTGAGATTCCGAACTGGACAAATTGTACATAACCTTCTCCGAAATCCAATGCATAATTATATACCTTTTTAGTAAACCCGTTTACAAACAACATCATACAGCTGTAATGCTGCAGTTAAAAAATATCTGCTCATGATATAGTTAAAACTGTACAATCGACTCTGCTTTAGCAGAGCTTTCTTATGAATGCAGAACGGGTTTTGTCGCTCCTATTTCTATAAATTAAGAACCAAAGGTTATATACATCTGTGTTCATTGAGAAAAAACTTGCTTCAGATTATCAGACCTGTACCTGAGCAGGCAAAGCATTACAAACGGCAATTCAAGATATTTGAGTAAGGTTACTCTCATTTGGTGTACTGATATTAAGAAAATTGTTTTTCAAATCTGTTTTAACTGTCATTTTTATTGAATTCTAATAGAATCATACAAGTGCGCAATCCTGTTTGAACGTGGATCCACTGTCCCTCTTTGGACCTCCTCATTCATCTGACGGTCACCCGGAAGCATACATGGTGTTATCCCTGAGCAGATAGCGTCACTTTGAAGCAGGAATGGCTACCCAAATGGGCAGATATCCAAAAGCTGTCCAAAATCGCCTGAAAGCAGCAGGCTTCCAAGCCAGACAGCAAGTTAGACGTCCTTTGCTGACAGCTGACCAAGAGGCTCGTCTGGCCTGGTATCGTGTAGTGAGAATGGAAGAGAGTCGGTGCCTCCTCTTCATGGCAGGTCCCACATAAACCAAGTTGAACACGCGGTGGACATTTTAACCAGCACCATTCGACAGAGACAACTTACAGTTAAAGGCTCCTTTTCATTTGGAACCAATTGCCCCCAAAGTATATCCAACGGCGTATTTCGTCAATGAGAATACAGATTGCTGCAGTTGTTTCGGATAATAGAGGCTACTATTCAACTACTGATGTTCTTTCTTGTCATTTGACACGTGACCAACTGAACCTTGATGTCATGCCCACAGGTTTTCAGGAACCTGATTTGTCAATTGTGTACCCTGCTTTGACATGGCTTTTGTTAAATGACAAAGTCTCTAAATTTATTTTTCTTAGTTCAATGATAACGGATATTACCATAAATAAGATTACAGCCACATAATTCGCAACTGCTGTTGCAAAAACATATTTCCAAATGCATACTTCGCAGAAACAACACGTAAGCAGTGTCAACGTGCTATATTCCACTAAAATCTTAATAACTATATAATGGACAGTTTGATCATACTAATCTATTTCAGATTCCTTGATATTAAAGTCCCGCGAAGCGTACACGAAACTATCTAGGCAACTATGGATAGAATATCAATCAATGAAAGATACAATATATGCTTTGAAAAAAGGAATTATTTTAATTGTTACCCGATACTATTGTCATTTGTTGACAGGCCTTGTTACAGAGCAACTTAAAAAAACACCACACATTTGTTTTGTTTATTTGTTTAACAGCGTGGTCTGAACTATACTGGCTGTTTGAGGTGTTGTGTAATTAATTATTACTGGATCAGATCCGTCAATACTAAAATCATGAGCATCACAATCTGCTACGACAGGCATCAACCTAATCAGCAAGTCATATCACCAATTAGTCGCTTCTTATGAGAAGCATTAGTTATTGGAGACCAATTCTAATGCCCCGAATGCTCGTGGGGCCTCAGTACTTGACCCTTCAGTACAGCCTACAGGTACTTCGGACTGATAAAATCAAATTTAAACAGACATAGCCTGATCACACATTACCTTCCAGGACATACTGTCATTGCTTTCCATCACCATGTACACGTGTGCCGTGAGCATGGTCTGCAATCTCATATTGACAACACAAATCATCACGATATTATTCCCTACTTTGTGCGTTTCATATATGATATGACCATATTGCTGTTGAGGAAAACAAATTTCACTCCAGTCTATTGATACCGAGGGAACAATTAGTGTGTGGATGGTCTGTGTTTAGATAATGATAATTTTACTGTTGACGACTCTGGTTAGCCTTGTTACATTGCTGTTTATCACACATAATTGATTGTACTCCTCATTGTCCTAATATTCTTCTGTTTCACATTTCTTGTCATTAAATCACGAAATATTTACGTTAACATACTGTCTCGTCAGATAATAACTGATTCTGTAGTAGATTTCATTGACAGTAAAGGCCAAATAGCAGTGGAAAGAATATACATGGATCGCTGATAATGAAATTCAGCGATGACTCGTGATGATTACGAGAAGAGTAAGGATGACTTGTTCTACTGGCAGCCCCAGCCTTTCACACAACTTGATCTAAAAGGAAGTGTTTTGCTTGTACCTGCGTAAAAAGGCATTGCTGTGAACGTCCTTAAGGAACCATCTCTGCACATTTTTATTGTGTTTTGAAACCCCAAATGGTTAGTTGTTGTTGAGAACTATTTGGATATAACATCAGGTCACAGATCAAGATGTCCTTTCTTTCAAATATACTTTCAGAAAAAAAGAAATATTTTTGTCGCATGAATATATCAGTTTAAAAGTATACGTGAAGGAGCGAGTTAAGATTTACAGTCATATCGTGACTAAAACAAGTTATGAATGTATGATAAATATTGTTTAATTATCAACAACAACAACAACAACAACAACAAAAAGAAACTGTCGACGAAGGACTGTTAAATAACTCACAGATACAGAATTATAACTAGCATGTAACTTTAAATTTAAACCACTATTAAGGACAATACAAAATATAAAAAAGGCTGGAGATCGCCAGCAACTGAAGGACCATCACCATACCAGGGACCATGCGGACATACAGTACTTTTGCTACCTGCATAAATGGTGATTTGACGTCCATGGGTTTAGTGTAGCAGATATTCCCCATCAACCTGCCATACGGGAGACAAACCAATGACAGCATTTCATTTCTCAGATAATTGGAGAGGGATTTCGCTGCCGACACTTACTACTGAGGACAACATAGAAGCACTTTCCTATGTTTGTAAGCCTATTGCCATTGGTCTCACGAGAGTAGAAGGCTCTGGTCGACTACTCACGTCAATCGTTCATTCCTAACGAACACTTTGTGAACGTGGCATCATAATGTCAATAGATGTGTTTTGATCCAGAGCTTAACATACGACCAATCTTGTGCTTTTCATCACATAGTCTGTTTCCTGGTATGAAGTGTACATTGTGTTTCTTCCTGTTTATTATCCAGCAAGGTCCATGCAGGTAGCAAAAGTAATGTAAGTCCCCATGGTCCCTAGTATGGTGATCTCCCTTCAGTTGTTGGCGATCTATAGCCCATTTTTACATTGTATTGTCCTAACATGCTTTTCTACTTTTAAAGATATATGCTAGCAAGTTTTAACTCAATCTGTGATACTCTAGTAATTTTACTGTCCTTCGTTGATAGGGTTTTATATATTATATGTATGTATTATGAATTTAGAACTAGTTTTAGTCACGATATGGCTGAAATATTGCCAATGTGACTTTAAATTTTAACTCACTCACTCACCCACTCCAGTAAGAGTGGTGGGGTAGCTTAGTGGTTAAAGCGTTCGCTCGTCACGCCGAAGACCCGTATTCGATTCCCAACATAGGTACTATAGTCTGTTTGCAGTGAAAACGTACCGATGAATGTCACTTTAAACCGAAAAGTAAAACAAATAAAGTGAAATTAAGACTGCGAATCCTCATGAATTTACCTTGCCAATTGAACATTTAAATCTCAGAAATTTTTTCGACTTAGGATAAAAGTTGTTTAACAAACGATCATAGTTTCACATGGCTATTATTGGTTTGTATTACAAGTTTGTATGCACATCAAATGAAACACCGAAAACGACAAGGGTTGTTATAAGTTAACGCTCTTCACGTACCGCACGTGCATTTGTTTCACTGTTCCAACTACTGCGCTTACCCCATTGTAATACAAACCAGTAATAGCGATTTGAATCTATGATCGTTTGTTAAACAACTTTTATCCTAATTTGAATAAATTTTTGAGATTTAAATGTTCAATTGGCAAGGTAAAATTATGAGGATTCGCAGTCTTAATTTCACTTTATTTGTTTTACCTTTTTGTTTAAAGTGAAATTCATCGGTACGTTTTCACTGCAAACAGACTATCTGTGTGAAGCCCGTTTCTGTTGTCCCCCGCCTTGACATTAGTGGAATATTGCTAAAACGCATTGTGTAAAAACGTACTCACTCATGTACTCACTCGTTATCCAATATGTCACTTGTTTAGGACGGACGTGAAAATTGTTTTCGTCAATATCATTCGTGAAATGTTTGGGGAATCTCAGTGAAATCATTTTGTTTTGTTTTTTATATTAATGGTTACAGCAGAATTAGAACAGATTTCAGAATGAGAACATATATTTTGAAATTGTCATGCCAAGAATTGTCTGCAAATTGGATGACAATTAATCACAAAGGTCGGAATATTCTTAAATAAACCCTGCAACACCATCAATCGAAATCACCCTCTTCAGCTGCAAGGTTAAACTGTAGGATAGACCTATACATCCCAATAATCTTGGGAGATGTCAACGATATGTATCTACTACTCATACATTTGTTTACACTCAACTCTCTAAACGCAGCAGGCGCTGAAACATGCAGTCCTGGTACACCTCTCATAACACGCATTTAGATATGTCTTGGGAATACAGTGTAGTCTGTAACTTGGTAATGCATTCCTGTCAGTACCAATAACGAATATTAATACTGATTAATCTGATATGGAGATCCTGAAGCTCAAAATATGCAAAACGGGAAATAGTGCTTACGTAAAGTATTACTCAGAGTTTCCTCTCGTGAAGTAAATACTTTTTATAAATCTAAATGTCAACATACGTATTTCACATAATGTGTTGTAAAAATGCCACATCCTTGGTAATTCGTTCCAAAAATTTTGTGTGTCTCACACAAGACAAAGCAATAGTGGTTTAACACATGTTGTTTGTCCTTGAAACATTATGTTGCTCCCCCAAGATGTGAAATGTATATTTTATATTGCGATGGATTCTTTGCTGAACCATGCTTCCTATTTACATTAGATTTTTGTTGGTTGTTGTTTAACGCCGCACTGAGCAATATTCTAGCTATATGGCGGCGGTCTGTAAATAATCAAGTCTAGACATGACAATCCAGTGATCAACATCACGAGCATTGATCTTCGCAGTTGGGATGCGATGACACGTGTCAACCAAGCTGATTTTGGTCAGTTACGTCGAGGTCGTATAATATGTAAAAATAATATATCGCAATTTCAGGGTGTATCGATAATCTAATGTCGTTCAATGATGGTCTGTAACCCATGCCTTGCATCCGGTTTAACCAACGTTTATATTTACGCATAACGATTCAGAGTGACAAAAAATGTCTTTATGATGGTGTCTATAAGTAGAAGCGACAAAACCCTTTCCACATTCACAAGAAATCTCTGCCAAAAGCAATTGTGTACAATTGTGACTGTATCATGAGCATATGTTTGTTTCCCCAGTATTACAGCTCTGTGATGTTGTTTGTAAACAAATCGGGTTTGAACCAGACAATCCAGTGATTGTCACCATGCGATACGAGCATGTGTTTATGAATCACTATGATATAGTGGTGTTCGTGAAAAGGTGAGCTTATCCTGCCCCACCGGTGGCACCCGTCATAAACAGATGCTAAGTCTAGTCAATTGTTCACCTGAAATAATTCGGGAACATATGGTATAAGTCAAAATAGGAAACTGCATTAGACGTAATTTTTTGTCACTGATGCATCCAATTTGGAAATTTCCTCTACCAACTTCTGAGCAAGAGTGGCATGACGCCCTTTGAAATCCTGATAAAAAGAGCACGCTCGATTGTACCTCAAACGTTGTGAAATGTAAACATCAAAAGCTGGAGCTGTTGGAATTTTGCTCGACATGAAAGGGAAGTTGACTATAAGAAAGTTGAAATCATCCCTTTTGTCATACAGCTTTGTGGAGATTATCTTGTCTCTCTGAATCATTATGCACAGATCTAAATATGAAACAGTTGAGGCGGTTTCACTTGTCTCCTTAGTTTCAGTTTCAGGTGGGTAAATCAGTGGAAGGCACTTGGCTATTTGTTGGTTATTTAACGATATTAAATCATCGATGTACCGGAAGCTTATTTTAAACTTCTTTTGTTTTTATTATTGTTAAAGTTCCTGGCCAAATTACATTGTTTTGATTGTGTTAAGTAACCCTAAACTGATTGATTCTATTAACCATCAAGGTCTGAGACTATGTCATGGCTCTTTCCGAACGTCACCAGTTGACAGTCTTTACGTTGAAGTTGACGAACCATCGCTAAAGCAACGCCGAATTATACTCCCTTTACAGTACATAACCAAGTTATGTTCTAATAAGTCCAAGCCTGCCTACAATTGTATATTTTATCCTTTGTATGAAGATCTTTACAGTAAAAGAAATCGCTTATTCCACCTCTGGGAATAACAATTTAACCTTTCATATCAGCTGCTAATATTGAACTCAATCCTAATGATATCTCCTTTCCGCCTGCTCTCTCTCCGCCTAGGCAATTGGTAAAGCCAAGACTTGACATGACTTTAACCAAACTAAAGAAATCAGAAACAAATCAGTACATATTATGCCTACAAATCTATATTAACAGATGGATCCAAGGATGTTGGCGCAGTTGCTAGTGCCACTGTCATTAGATCCAAAACATTATCAAATAAATTACCAGATAACGCTTCCACTTTTACAGCCGAATTAAAAGTCAGTTTAACAACTCTCAGATATGTCAAACAGTCTAAGCTTAAGGAATTCATCATATTTTCGGACTCGCTGTCCTGTCTTCAAGCAATTAAAAACAATTCGCGTCAGCATCCTGTTTTACTTGGCATAATTGAACTACATAAGAATCTTGCAACTGGCCAATACGACATTGTCTTTGGTTGGCTGGCCAACAATGTTGGAAACACTTTTTTCACTGGAAACACTATGGCTGATGCTTCTGCAAAAACAGCTCTCAACACACCTGTGACACCACTTCTTATCCCATACACTGATTGTATACCTGTTATTAGATCGCGCATCCGCGATCTAATGCAAAAGAAATGGGACACCCAAGTAGGTATAAATAATTTACATGAAATGTAACCAACCATTAGTTATGTACCTACTTGGGTTGTCAGTCCAGATTGGAAGTGGTCATTTTCAGACGATGCCGTATTGGCCACACTAGATATACACACGAGTACGTACTGAAAGCTGAGGATCCTCCATCTTGCATCCCTTGTGGTGAAAGAATCACGGTCAATCATGTCGTGTTTGACTGTATTGATTTTTCCATCACAAGAGATAAATATTTCAAATCATATTCTGTGAAGGATGTTTTAATAGTATTTGTTCTCATTTAGTCATTGCCTTCCTAGAAGAAACAGAATCAATTGATAAATGTTGGTGTTATTTCACATATAGGTTTTAAATTTGATTATGAAATAAGATTGACTGTAGCTACACCCTTGATGGGGTTGAAGTACCATAAACCTATTCTCTCCCCGAGTAAATAATATTCTATTCTAATACCGTTTTAATCGTAGTGTATTTGTGTATTTTAGTTATATGGGTAACATTGTGTACAATTGCTAGCAGCTAAAGGGATGGTATAAATCCTGCGAGGGAACAGTGAGGAAGCAGAAGCAGTAAGTCCCCACGGTCCATAGTATTTTTGCCTCACTTTAGTTGCTTGCGATCTCTAGCCCACTTTATTGTATTTGTAAATGAATTGCTTAATATTCGTTTTTCTCAAATTAGTTTTAATAATATATATATATATATGTGATATCCTAGTAATTATACGGTCCTTCGATGACAGATTTTTATAAAGTATTCTAAGATTTATTCTTAATTTACGAATTTCTGTCGTCACGCTATGGTTGAAATATTGCCGATGTGACGTGATGTATTAACTCACTCACTCCCTTTTATCACTTGTGCCATATAATCCAGTTTTTTCAAGTGACCAAATGACAGGCATTTGCAAACAAATTTTATTGGACCAAATCACATGCGGAATGTATATGAGAAAGGATTCGTGTAAAGCAGTTTTGTATATATTTTACCCGATACACTACCGATAAACTCAACTGCACATGCCATATTTGTCAGCTACAATAAAATCTATGGTACACGACGTTTAGTGTGAAATCTCTGTTTGGGGGGTGAGCTGCTCGGTCCCAAGTTCTTTGAATATAATCCATCACACGCTGTACAAGATCCCTACTTACTCTGGTAGGAAATGTCATGGATTCGTTCCCAATATTATCAGAACAGACCTCCAAGCCTAACAGCCAGTACTTTGAAATCACAAATCTTGCAGTTTCTACGTGTGATCATTAAAACTAAAGAAAGGGTCTACATGGAAATTTTTTTTTTCACCTGAAAAATTCAAACGTTATAAAATATGTTCTAGACTGAGAACAGTATCCGACAAACCGAACGCCCTGAAGAGAACAATGCTTTCCTATCATTGTTCATTCACATAAATAAACGGTTTCTTGTTTGTTTAGTTTTTTGCTGGGAAATGTTTTGCCCAGTAGTATTACAAAAGGTTTAGAAGTCGGGAAACATCACAACCAGTTTAAAATGACTGACTGAGTTTGGTTTTACGCCGCTTTTAGCAATATTCCAGCAACATCACGGCGGGGGGACACCAGAAATGGGCTTCACACATTGTACCCATGTGGGGAGTCGAACCCGGGTCTTCGGCGTGACGAGCCAACGCTTTAACCACTAGGATACCCCACCGCCCCAGTTTAAAATTAAAATTATCAAAATATATATGCAACATGTAAGTGAAAGGCACCTCAGTGGCATTCATGTACAGATGATTGTCATTCATTGGTTTGATGATCTACTTGTTTAGTGTATGCAATAGGTAATAGCATTCTGTTTTGCCTACAGAATTATCTCTTTTCTGAGGAAAACAAAGATTTCACGTGTTGGGAAAATGAATTCTTTACAATCATTCATGTGTGAGTGGTTGCGTCTAGACATGCAAGGCTTTGCAAATAAGCCAGTGAGTTAATACTTAGCGCCAGATTTGCAATATTCAACCATATCGTAACGTCGGTGCAATTTAACACAATGGAAGACGTGATAGTTTTATCCCTGCATCATTTTCCTGAAATAGAACACATGTATTAACTGACACGTGCATTTAGTATTCTTTTAATCCCAACGGCCGTGAAGCCGAACACTATTGTATTTCACTGCATGTGTCCGATGGGAACAGCAGCACCTTCACTTTCAACATGTATGTCGAGTTGAGTGAAGGTGGTGGTGCCTCCTACAGGGATTATGGTTGTCTTACTTAAAAAACATCTCAGATGCGATAATTGGATTCTAATTAAACAGAGTGGGACTGTGTTCGTTTAAAGAACCATGTAATGAAGGCTAGGTCTTGCTCAATGCACACCATTCAGGAAAATATTCCATCAAACAAATTTGGCTAAAGGTTGATTCAATTTGGCAGCTAAACTAATTCCATTCCCGACGTTTCCTTGCTATTACTTAACTCCTAAAAGATGTGAAAGTCGATGTTTAATCTATTTTGCAAGAGGTAATCTGCTCCTATGACTAAATATTATTGTCGTTGCAGTATCAGAACACACTTGGTATGGGGTGGTCAAACTTGCTGACTTGGTTGACACATGTCATCGCATCCCAAATGCGTAGACCGATACCCATGATGATCACTGGATTGTTTGGTCCAGACTCGATTATTTACAGACCGCTGCCATATAGCTGAACTATTGCTGAGTATGGCGTTAAGCCTTTGTGTATCCGCATGCAGTCGGTAACAGACCAGGTATCCTAAGTGAATTCATTTACTGGCCCGGTATCCTAAGTGAATTGATTAATCAACCAAGAACCATATAAAAAGACAGGGTCTCCTGAATGCAATCATTGATATGAAATGTCCCCTGAAGACATTAGCTTGAGACCAGGTGTCACGACAACATTCAGCATAATTAGTTCTGGTTCCATTATCGCCGCTAACTGCATTCTGTCGAGCAAGAAAAGCACTGTAGGGAAGCGAATCTCCCACTGGATCAGCAAGCGATGCCGAACTTATATTAGTTCATCATCTCTGCCTTTTTTGTCGGTCAATCTTTGATTTGATGAATGGGCCCTTAATTGTTGGTTCGAATATTTTCCTTAACGTATAGTAAGCCTTTTACGGAAACATCCGACAGTTAATGAGCACAGGGCGTATCACGTGACATGACGTCATGTGTGCCTGTTGCTGATGGCTGCCGCTTTGATTTTACCACACAACTTAACAGTGTCCATGGATTCTGAAGCAGTAAAAGATGTTCCTGATGTCATTTCTGAAATGGATGTTAGACCGTATCAATACGATCCGATTTTACACCTTGCAAGACAATCTTCCAGTGAAGATGAAGAAGAAGAATCAAGCGAAACGGGTGCACCGCTTGAGTTCAAAATAAATTTAAAAATATACCATAGCATTTAACAAGAATACTATTTTGACAGCAAAATGTGATACAGTTCCAACCAGCAAACCCACCCCTATATGTAATGGCCAGTCCCTAAGAATTATATTTTTTGCAATGTGATTGCAGTTCCTTTTATGTCAAATGTGTAACTGTAGGGTGTCTGGGATTTAAAAACACAATAATTATGCTTCAGACGGGGGAAAATAGAAGTTGTCTCCTACTAAAACGACACTGGAGTTATTTTGTTCCCAGCCTGGTCTGGCAGAGATAATATTCGCGGCGCAGATAAGTTATTCCCCGAAAACTGGTGAATTATAAAATACTTGGACAATGTATGTTTCCCCAGTGTTTGGTTATGGAAATAGTTATGGTACACCGACCATAGCCTTAGAATGGCATCTTGTCAGTCAATGTGAACTTTCACGGCACACACTACTGACAAATAGCGAGTCTGATGCCGACGTGCGTAATTGGACAAAATGGAAAACAATGAAAGCAACAAGTACTTCATGATTTGCCGTTGTATTCGGCAATGTTTCGGGTAGTCTGCAGCGTTTAGGACTCCAAACCGAAAAGAACGTCATAGCGAAACATTTTCAAGCTCATGTGAAATCTCTTACTGATTTTGATATCGATCTCATGGGTACCAGTGGAACTGCCCCAGCTACAAAATGCCCCAGCAAATTTGGTCATTCATTCTAATTTGGTCAAATTTATTTAAAATGATTAGATATATATGCCGTAAATGCATAGTTTTTGTCAACTTTGATATTCTGTTCTTCATATAAATGTTATTGAGTAATTTTTCTGATAAATGTTCCATCAGTAAACTATGTATATACTTTTACGTGAAGAACATAATATCAAAGTTGACAAAACTATGCATTTATGGCCTATACTTAATCATTTTAAATAAATTGGGGCATTTTAACTACGCCCCTGGGGCAATTTGACCAAAACTCCGGGGCAATTTGACCAAATTTGCTGGGGCAATTTGCAGCGGGGACAATTCGACTGGCAATCGTACTTAATTTAATTTATGTTAAAAATACCACTGACAGTAAGCTGTAACAGGGAATGATGGAGTATGAATGAATCTCGTGGGTAATTCTTCCTTCTTCAGCCTAGCTTTGGGATTTGTATGCCCCATGTGTGCTTGTCTCTTTCATATGCGGCCGACTCGGAATGATCGGACCATTTCTCCTGCCTAAGTCTGACTCGTTACTTTTAAAACGGAAGAAATGGTGGCTTTCCATTGTTCGATGATTCCGTGCATCCCCAGGCAACAGAATACACCACCGTACCATTTACAAAAACGACAGAAACTACACGATTTGTACTATTTTTGCAATATGGCAGACTCCAGGCACATTTGACGTCACGAGCGGAAAGGTCACGTGGGTTCCAGCGAAATATGCATAATGGCCGAAGCTGAAATTTACAGAAACTGTTTTCGCGATTAAAACATAAGTATACTTCATTTTTAAATGAAAATTTGGGAATATGTTTCTGATGACTTTATCATTCACCCAGCAAATTATTGCAATTCACTCGTATTCTCCTTTAAAGCATGATGCACACAACATCTCTCATATACCTGTAGGAAACATGTCACTTCAACCAAGGCCATGTCGTTGTTTATGTTTGCAACATAAACCAATGTCTTCAGGGAACACAGAACCACAACAGGTAATCGGGTTAGAGCGGAAGTGGATAATATCAGTTATGAAAATTATTCTTGCATTTATCTAAAAATCGAATCTAAAAAAATGTATTATGTTTGTTAATCAGAAACCATTCTTCACCAGTATTCGTCTGGTGCCAATGCATGACACATCTAATCTAATACTGTAAAGATTTGAAAGAGGAGTACAGAATTGCAAGTGCTTAGAAATTGCAGAAGAAACGTTGTAGGCAGAATTTATATCAAACAACCACATTAGAAGAACATGATGTCAGGCGTTCATCTCGCAAACATTTCCCACATTTACGATTTTTCTATACCTATGCTATGTTATGCTGAATAATACGAAGCTACTGAAGGGACATTTGCGTAACCAAAAATAGAAAAATAATCTCGTAATAACGACTTTAAAACTCGTTATAACGACTTTTAGATCTCGTTATAACAACTTTCCAAACACTCGTAATAACAACTTTAAAAAACTCGTTATAACGACTTTTGGTGGCCTTCATCTACTTCTGAATTGGGTCTTCTGTATGGACTGCTTGAACATAGAGTTCATGGCTGGGACCAACTTGATGAGCATCTGTTCTGATGTACTTCAATGTAAATGAGATATTGTCTGACACATGATATACTGTGAAAAAATGGAATTCATTTAATTGTTATCCGATGGGGTCATTTGTTGACTGGTCATGTTACAAAGCGCATGATCAAGTATGTTCTGATTGACTGTATTGATTTTGCCCCCACAAGAATCAGTATTTCAATTAGTCATCAATGAACGAACATTGGTTGTCGTTCAATTATAGCCTTTTAAATGGAATATGACTTAATTGAACAATTTTGATGTAGATATATTAAAAATTGTCTAAATCGCTAGGATATGATTTTTTAATGATATTGTTTATCGCAATGCCCTCCACTGGGGTGGAAGTACCATAAATAATTCGACCTCTGAGAGAATATGTATGTCGATGTCTCTCAAGGTATGTTTATATCTACCAGTTTTATATATGGTATTTTAATTTATGACCTGATCTGTCCACAATTGCTAACATTTAAGGGAATAGTGTAAATCCAGCTAGGATCCATGCAGGAAGGTGAGGTGAGGTGAAAGTGGGTTTTACGTCGTGCTTGAGAATATTTCGCTCATATGACGACGTGCATGCGTGTGAATGTGTATGTGCGGCTGCTTGTACTAGCCCAGACTTAAGCTGGTTTTATAGTGCTAGCCCACTGAGACACCATGCCGCGGTGAAGCATGAATACCCCACTCAGACACATTATACTGACTCCTAGCCGACCAGTCCTTGTTGTACCCATTAATGTCGAGCGCCAGGCAGGGACCAACAAGTACCATTTTTTAATGTCTTTTGGTATGACGCGGTCTGGGATCGAACCCGCGACCTTCCGCTCTCCGGGCGGACGCTCTAACCACTACACCACGGAGGCAGTCTACATGCAGGAAGCAACTGTCCTCTAAGTTGTCCACTCACACACTGTTACACAGCGAATTAAAGATATCTCAAAGTGTTACTTTGTTTGGTTGTTTAACGCCTCAATCTGGAATATTCTGCTCTGCAGTGTTTAATTTATCAAGACTGAACCAGATATCCCAATATCTGACATCATGAGCATCGATCTAGGCAAATCAGGCCAGACGTCAGGAGCTTCACACGAGAAGCATCTGTTGCTGAGGACCGATTTTAATGCCCAGGGTGATTTGTTTGAATGGAACGTTTAGTCCTGCCTTCGTTCTGATATAATCAATTTGGTAGTTTAAACAGAGATAGTCTGATTACAAATACCTTCCAGGGCGTAATGCTATCACGAAACCGTGTTCCGTGAGTATGTTGCACCCATCACATATCGACGGCACAAACCATCGCCCTGGCTATTACACCTGGTTTGTGCGTTCCACAATTTATATGAATGACAATGTTGCTTTAATAGTGTTAAGCAAAACAAATTTCACTCCCTCCTATTAAATAGAATATGTGACTGATGCTAAGAGAGCAATAAGTGAATCATAGGACAATAGTTTCCTTATAGGAATATCCTTTAAGTTTCGGTTGACTAAACAAAAAACTATGAGGAACTATTCTAGTTACATTACTTTCAGTCACACAAAACTGATTGTACTCAATACAGACAAAATAATCTTCATATTGAAGAAAATTATGAAACATTTTATGTCAGTATAAAATGTCACGTTAGAGAGTAACCGGTCACGGTTATTCTCTGACCTCATTGAGTGTAAAGGCCAGACAGTGATGAGAATAATATGGATGATTTGGGATTATCCTTCTGGTAGGACCAGACACTCACACAAGCTGCATAAAACGTGTTTTGGATGTCGCCTTAAATCAGCCATTGAAACGAAAGTCTTTGAAGGAAGCATCAAACCATCTCCGCACATGTTCCGAAACCCCAAGTGGTTAGTTGTTATGGTGTTGAGAACCATCTGGACATTACATCAGGTCACAGATCTACATGTCTGCACACTAGAAATGTACTTTGGAGAACAAAGAAATATCTTTGTAGGATGAATATATTAGTTCCCCTGTATGTATGGTGATTTGCGTCATAGAGTTTCAATACAGCACACATTCCTCATCAACCTGTCATATATAGCATGGAGACAGAGCTTTGGTAACACTCCTATTGCCAGACAAATGGAAGGGCTGCTGCCGACACTTACTTCCGCGTGGTTGAGAGGCGGTTTGCTTGAGGACAACGCAGAAGCACTTCCCTGTGTGTGTATGTCTATACATTAGGCTATTAGCCAGGTCTCACGGGAGTAGTACTCTCCGCAGACAATTCATGTCAATCGTCTATTCCTTTCGAATACTTTGTAAACGTGACATTTGGAGCTCAATATATGTGTTTTGATCCCAAGCTGTATAATGCGCCCAATGTTGTGATTGTCTTCACACAGTCCCTGTCTAGTATAAAGTCGATATCATGGCTTTACCGTATTCTTCCTCCCGTTCTTTATTCAGTATATTTCTTGTTAGATGAGAGTGAAAATGGTTTCATTCATATTTTTAACTGTTCCAGAAGTGGAACTCATTTCATCTGAAGTTGTCACGAAAGGACATTTTCTTTCCGTTCATTATCCAGTATGTTACTTGTCTGGGACAAACGTGACTATGGCCTTCAATTCTCTTTGATGTGTGAGAGTTTTCGACATCTCTTTCATGAAATCTTTGAAAAGCCATCGCTGACGCTGTTTCTATGTCTTTCATGGTTCAAACTGTTTTAGAATTAGAATAGACGTCTTTGAAATTGTCATGCCAAGAATTGTTTGTGAATAGGATGTCAGTTAATCACAATGGTCGAAATAACCTTATATAAAACCTGGAACACCATCAGTCGATGTCCTCCTCACGTACCTGTGGGGTTTATCTGTAGGATGGACCTGTAGATGCCAATATTCTTGGGAGATGTCAATGATATATTCCTACAACTCATACATTTGTTTTCATTCACCTCTCTGAAGACATTTGGGGACAGAACATATGGTGCTGATACAACGCTCATATACATGTAGAAATGTCTTGGGAATGCAGTGTTCTATGTAACCTGGCTGGAGATAATGTATATTCTGTCAGTATCAATTACTGATATTAATATTGATAAATCTAATATGTAGGTGCAAAAGCCCCAGCCTCAAAGTATTCCGTAAGGCGCAATGTTCCTTGAAATACACGTCAATAGACCATCAGTGAATAGCAATAGCACGGTAATAGCACGTTTCTCTGAATTGGTTCGATAACAGGTGCTGTATGAACTCGGAAATAGGCAACGTTTCCTTAACTTTACTCAGCGATAAGCCATGTTTTACATGCGGTAATAAGAATCGTAGACTGAATAAACTCAGTAATCGGTCTTGAATCCTGGATACATTTATTAACATACCAAGAAGCATGAAGAATCGGTAATAAGCGGTATTTCTTGGAATATATATACAAGGCCATGTATCGTGAATTGAACTCATTCCATGGGCCATGTCTCCCGAGATTGACTCCGTAATAGGCCATGTGTAACTGCATATTATTACGTTTGGATTCCCATGTTGAAATTATAAAGTAAACCAGGACGCAGTCCGTAATAGAACTGGATGTTAAACCAATGATTGATTGTTGTTGCACACATCAATGTTGCTATATGGCGGTGGTCTGTAAATATTCGAGTCTGGAACAAATAGTCCAGTGAACAACAGCATGAGCATCGTACTACACAACTGACCCCCGATCCCGTCAATCTCCTCTTGCGGTCATCATGGTCTACTACAGCCAAATTCTAAAACGGGTCTGAAATCAAATAACAACAGAGAGATGGGTCAAATAACAAATTGTATTCTGAAAGATATGACTGGCTTTACAAATCAATACAAAGGCTTCACTGTAACAGTTCAAAATAGAGTGAGAGTACAAATTCAGAGGCAGTATACAAGACCAGTGGTTATAGTAATAAAAGCAATCAAGGTAATAATCACCTCTTAGTAACAGTATTTCATCTTGCAACTAGGGCAGGGCAGGGTATGATCGATACACTCCCCTTATATATACAAATAACATGTTGCTAGAACATTCTCCGCCAAGGCAGATCTTTAAAGAATATTCTGTGGAGGATGCTCAGGTACATTTAATCTAAATATAGTACAAGTCCCGGGATCGGGTGGTCTTGGTTGACACGTGTCATCGGTTCCCAATTGCGCACATCGATGCTCATGCTGTTGATCACTGGGTTGTCTGGTACAGATTCGATTCTTTACAAACCGCCGCCATATCGCTGGAATATTGCTGAGTGCTTCGTAAAACTAAACTCACTTACTCACTCATTACTACAAGTCCAAACACAGCACACCAACGCACCTCGCTGACTCTACAGGTTCAATATATAACAGGTGAAACTTTCCCTTATATTATTATTTTCGGAAATAAGGGAGAATCTTGCAACTGGGCTGTTTCACTCATTGAAGTCGTATATTGACCAGGTATCCTGAATCAACACGGTAGCGAGTTACATTTCATTTCAATTATTTATAAAGGAAAATGTTATACAGTTAGATGATCAATAAATTAAGCTTAAATTCCAGGTGTGTCGATGATCCGACATCGCTAAATGATGGACAGATAACCAATCCCAGAGTTTACCCAGCGTTAACGAGAATTGATGGAGGACAGTGAGACTACCTTGAGTCTTTCATATCTAGATCTATGTATAAAGAATTGTGTGACACGTGCCTCTTCACACGACTGTATGCCAAGAGGGACGATCGTTGTACATTTCAGAACCATTGGACATACTCTTTCTACGAAGGTTTGAAAGAGCATTACACGACACGATTCTACAAATGATAAAAATATCAGGATTCAATGTCTCAGTGACGATTTGAAGGTTCTGAATATGACCGAAGACTTGCCCTTACCTTTCCGTCGTTTGGCTTGATTGCTGATTTCTTAACATTTCAGATGGTTCATAACTGTGAATATGCATGGTTTAAGGACACATTTGTGATGTATTTTGACCTTGCATATACATGTGTATGTGTAAAATGAATTCCCCTGATAATAACTACATCAAACTGACAAGAGAGCGAAAGGTCGTGGGTTCGATCCCCGACTGCGTCATACCAAAAGACGTGAAAATATGGTACTTGTTGGTCCCTGTCTGGCGCTCGGCATTACTGGATACAACAAGGACTGGTCGGCTCGGAGTCAGTATAATGTGTCTGAGTGGAGTATTCATGCTTCACTGCGGCATGGTATCTCAGTGGGCTAGCACTATAAAACCAGCTTCAGTCTGGGCTAGCACAAGCAGCCGCACATACACATACACACGCATGCACGTCGTCATATGAGCGAAATATTCTCAAGCACGACGTAAAACCCACTTTCACCTCACCTCACCTTCCTGCAAGGATCCTAGCTGGATTTACACTATTCCCTTAAATGTTAGCAATTGTGGACAGATCAGGTCATAAATTAAAATACCATATATAAAACTGGTAGATATAAACATACCTTGAGAGACCTAATTTAAACCCAATTTCACCTCACCTCACCTCAAACTGTTGGCATCCTTTGACAGAAACGTCGTAATAATGACGCAACGTCACGTCACATTGATAGTTTTCGTAATAGGATGAACGACCCACCTAGGATTACTTAATTACACAAATGGCACCCGTGAAGAGCCACCTCCTCGTGGTGGGTGGTGGGTGCTGGGTAACGCTAAGCACTCTTCAAACACACACATCCCCCCCCACGTTGTGGAACCGGGGGTATATTTGGTCCACCAACCCGTTTGCCGTGGGTTGCGTCCATGTGTCGGTGGAGGACGGGAGTCTGGTGGTTGAGGGCACTGGTTCCAGGAACAGTGTTCCTCTGCCCAACACACCACTTCGCCCCTTACTTCACCTAGACGGGTGTTAGAACTGGCCAGGTTCTATCAATCGGCTGGTCACGCCAAGCCCTGTGCTATGTCTATGTATTATTGCACCAAATTTTGAGAATTATACAATGATATGTTTAAAGTCTTGGCGATTTTTGGAACTCAGAATTTTAACTACACAATTTCATGTATGTTTTTGCCTTGAGTCGTATGCCCAGAAGGCGGTGGCTCATGGGCCAATCTGGTGGAATCATTTATCTTTTAATTTTTCTGCTGGAGTATATCATCCAGGTATCCTTGGTGCTGCAAGTCGGAGATCCGCTTGTTTTTAGCATTGTCCTTGTGATAATCTGTGGTGGGTGGGGAGCTCGGATGATGACATCTCTACACTAACCATGGCTTATGAAACCCCCACCAAAAAAATCTAAACGTCCTCTTGAAAATGATCCTGATGATGATGACCTTAGACCGTCCAAATCAATTGACTTTTGGCCAGGCTTTCTTGTGATTGAAACTGTCGACAAAACACCATAAAATGTTAACCCTTTCGCGGTTTCCAAGGGTATTCAAGGTATTGCCGACGAAGTTAAGAATATTAAACGGTTACGCTCAGGTGCGTTACTGGTTGAGCGCGGGAAACGGCAGCAACAGCCAATCTGTTGAGCACTGAATCGTTCGCATTCCGGTCGCTGTCTCTGCTCACAAGATATAAAACATAAGCAAAGGTATCATCAGAGATCGTGTTCGATTGTTTTCTGACATGTCAGAACTTGACATCGTGACTGAAATGAAAGATCAAGGTGTACTCTACGTAAAACGCTTTTCAACCAGTAAAAAACAAATTGAATGAAACTGTTCATACCAATACTTATATGTTTTCCTTTTCGTCACCAACTGCTCCCAAATCACTGAAGGCAGGTTACTGCAATATCAATGTTGACACCTACATTCCTAATCCGCTCAGATGCTTTAAATGCCAGAAGTATGGCCATGGTGTAAATAATTGCACATTGTCCGTTGTGTGTGCTCACTGTGGTGAGAAGACACACACAACTGAAGATTGTACAAGTACCTTTAAAAAATGCACCAACTGTTCCGGAGAACATTCATCTTTCCCAAAAGAGTGTTCGATTTGGAAAGAACGTATGCAGATCAACAAGATCAAATATACCCAAAACATCAGTTTTTCTGATGCCCAAAAACTTGTAAAGAGATCTGAACTTACAGAAAGTTATGCTTCAATAACCAAACCACCAACTGAATCAAGCCCTAAAGTATATACATCATCCACAAGCTGTCAAACAAACTTGACTTGGGTCAAAGGCGACAAATCACAGCTTTTGTATCCTGCTATATCATCTTCCTAGTACGTCCGAAAAGCAGTCAGAGTCATCTTCTGATCATAAGTCATCCTCTCAATCACGTTCACAGTCTCAATCGTCATCTGATACTCAGCAAATTGTTAAAAGCAAAAATAAACCGAAGCAGCTTGATGCTTCAAAAAAACCAAAGTGGCAGAGCCCCAAAAGGGTCGGAAAATAGAATTCAGCTATACAACCAATGTGGATCTCTTGAGGCCATGGACGCATGTGAAAACGTCCATTCTAGGGCACATAGCTTGTCGCCCAACTAAAAAGTGCGGGGTAGATCCCCAATAAATCCCCACAAAAGATAATGTCTTCCAATAATATTGTACAGTGGAACTGCAGAGGGTTATGGAATAATTTCAATGATTTGCAGCTATTAGTCCAGGACTTCACACCATCAGCCACCTGTCTGCAGGAGACATATTTAAAACAGACGGATACATTTGACCTACGCCATTTCAATGCATACCATTCTTTTTCACCTCCGGGTGATCAGGCCACAGGATGATCTTCGATTCTTATCAAACAGAGCTATCCATAGCCCTGCTATACTTAATACTGGTCTTCAAGCGGTTGCCGTGCGACTCACATTACATGTTGCGCTCACATTATGCTCTTTGTACATCTCAGCGTCTTCAACTCTTCAGAAGATTGAACTGCAAAATCTATGACCAACTCCCGAAACCTTGTACTATTATGGGAGATTTAAATGGCCGCAACCCACTCTGGGGTGGTACAACTACTAATACTAAAAGTAAACAATTAGAAGAGTTCTGTTCAGATAATGATTTATGCATATATAATGACGGTTCTAACACATATTTACATCCTGGCACAGGAACTTATTCAGCTCTTGATTTATCAATTACAAACTCACACCTATTGAATGAATTTGAATGGTCAGTCCACAATGTCCTCTGTGGAAGTGACCATTTTCCAACAATATAAAAACCTGTGAACCCATCTGATATTACCCCATCCTCAAGAAGGAATTTAAAAAAGCTAACTGGAATTTATATGAAACCCTGTAATGTAGCAGACTTAAACCTGAACTGTTTATAGATGTTCCTGATGCCATAAATGATTTCTCTGATGAACTCAATAATATAGCTAATGAGTGTATCCCAAAATCCTCTGCAATTCCACACATTCGAAAACCATGGTTCACCAATGAGTGCAAACAAGCTAGGAAGGCACGGAATAAGGCTGAGAATTATTTCCGTCGCCAGCCTATTTGCCATAATTTGAATACATTCAAAATTTTAAATGCTAAGGCACGGCGTACCTTAAATGTGAAGCAATGTAAACGTCAATCCTCGCGAAATAATGTGTCAAAAATAAATTCACGAACGCCGATATCAAAGGTATGGAACATGATCCAGAAAAAAAAGGTAAGGGCTCTTAATCGAGCATTAAGCATCTTAAAGACGGAGACGAATTATTAACTAGTAAATCTGATATAGCAAATAAACTTGGAGAAACTTTGGCCAAACATTCTTCCTCATCAAATTATATCCCACAATTTCAAAAATATAAAATGCAACAGTAAAAGAAAACTATTAATTTCGATTCAGATAACGAGGAAGATTATAATGAAATATTTTCTATTCATGAGCTTCATACTGCTCTTGATCAAGCTCATTATACGGCTACAGGGGCTGATATTGTACATTATCAGCTCCTGAAACACTTACCGGATTCATGCTTAGAAACCCT
Source organism: Haliotis rubra (assembly GCF_003918875.1). Taxonomy (NCBI): domain Eukaryota; kingdom Metazoa; phylum Mollusca; class Gastropoda; order Lepetellida; family Haliotidae; genus Haliotis; species Haliotis rubra. The sequence continues at coordinate 5,201,403 of NW_025767412.1, read as the reverse complement.
CTTAAACATTTTTTGCTGTTTTTGTCTCCCGTTATGGCTATCATGAAATATTTGCTCGAGTTGTTATATGATCGCTACCTTTCGCTGTTATTTATATTTGTAGTTATGGCCATTAAAAGTTGTGACCCTTAACTTGTTTTGAGTAGTATATATTAATAGACACCCCAAATATAAACAATATATTACATTTTCAGATCCTCCTTCTTGTCTTCAGGCTATTAAGAATCTTTCTTGTAAACATCCACTTTTATTAGAAATTATTGAATTGTATAATGAGCATGCAACTGGCCAATACGACATCGTCTTTTGTTGGTTACCCAGCCATGTTGCCATTTCTGGCAACACAATAGCTGATCTTCAGCACTAAACAAATCTGTGACACCATTTCTTATCCCATACTCTGATTGCAAAGCTAACATTAGAACCTACATCCGTGATCTGATGCAGAAGAAGTGGGACACCCGAGTAAGTATCAATAAATTACATGAAATGAACCCCTATATCGGTTACACTTACTTGGGTTGTCAGTCCAGATTTGAAGAGGTCATCATACGACGATGTCGTATTGGCCACACAAGATATACTCATGAATACCTATTGAAAGGTGAGGATCCTCCGTTTTGCATCCCTTGTGATGAAAGAATCACGGTCAAGCATGTCTTGCTTGACTGTGTTGAATATTCCATCACAAGGGATAATTATTTCAAATCACGAACTATGCAGGATCTTTTTACTAATATCAGTTCTCATTTAATTATTGCATTTTTAAAAAAAATTAGATTTGTTAAATGATTTGTAAATAGATAAATATTTTATGATTGGAAATTTAAATTAGTAACTCAGATTGTTAGTTGTTGTATCCTCAAAGGGGGTTAAAGTACTGTAAAATAATTGTCTTCCTGAGAGGGTACGTAAGTCCCAAAACATTCGAAGTAAATTAAACCGTTCAACTTTTTCAATCGTAGAATACGTGTTCTTTTAATGTATGGCTAGATTTGCTAAATTGCTAACAGCTGAAGGGATGGTGTAAATCCAGCTAGGGTCCATGCAGGAAGAAAATGTACTGTAAATTCCCATGGTCCCTAGTGTGGTGATCTATCTTCAATTGTTGGCAATATATAGCCTGTTTTTAGCTTGTATTGTCATCTATAGTTAAACTGTTTTAGATCTAATTACTAGTTTTAACTTCGAATCTGTGACAATCTCGTTATTTTACTGTCCTTCGTTGACAGTTTTTTTACAATTTACCATTAATTACTATGTATAAAATCAATTGTTCTCGTCACGATATGGCTGAAATATTGCCGATGTGACGATAAACGATTACACAAATACCTGTCTGATAATTGCCAAAAATTCTAAAACAGATTTAGTCTTTTCTGCTTTCAGGTGTAGTTTCTTTGTACTATTTCCAAGGAAAGATAACTCTGAATTTCAAAACATGGCTACTCTTAAAAAACGCCAATTAATTTATAATACAACACGAATGTCACTTCAAGTAAGTTTCTTAATTCGTTAACAAATATCAGTAACAAATATCAGTAGGAAGACATTTTTATAATCACGGAAATAATAAAATTCGATAATCGCAAAGAAACTATTTGACCTCATTTCACATTTTACTTTGCGCAAATTGATTGATTTGCCACGATTCTTGGCAATAATGGCGTACTATACAGCAGTCTTCTTGTAGGTCAAGGAATGAGGCGAGAAGTTACGAATGTTATGTTCTTCTGTTCAGGGCCAATATGACGACATATTTAGCTAACATTGACTTCATACTGGTTGATATATTTTCATCTGAGTCGCCTCAGCTTCCCTTATCACGGCCCGCAACCGTCCACCCCACACTGGCCCTTTATGAAGCGCCTTGCTGGTTTCTGTATGGCCACCTCTGAAAATAGAATGACCATAATTCTAAATTTTAATTGATGCATTGAGATTGCACTTCCTCTTTACGTACTCACTGCTGGACCTCTAAATAACCCGTGACTAAACCAGGACGTGAACTAGCAAACTGTGGCACACGTACAAGGAACGGCCTTGGGCAGCCTTTGGAGGTTCTCTTTGGAGATTGCAAATGGTTAAATAACACACATAATGTCAACTGTACTGTGCAATTTCAGGAGGGTTTTTCTTCACTGTGTTTATCCTTCCGTTATTGCTTTTGTGAAACAGCATTCGCATTAAGCAGGAATTGTGTGGGTGAAGGAATGAATCCTATTTAATGCTAACGGCTTTATTGTTAATGCCACATTACCGTCACATGGATTAATCGAATCCAGTATATTTCAAGATAATCATTAAGGTTTTGCAGATATATGTTTGCAGGCAAATATCATTTACATACCAAAGTGTTACTTACTACACATATTGAAACGAGTTTACTTTTTGATGAACAGTGACGAATTTTGCTTCAGCCATTGTGAATAGAAATTCACAAGGTTTTTTTGTATTGACGAAATATATCTTTTACTATTGTGCTGATGATGCCATAATATTTGGTGACATAGTTGTCATTGCCAAAAGACAAATATTTCCTCAGTAGTGTTAACACTAAATTACACTAAGACCCAAAACCAATCATTTTGAGGAGAGGTGTTAAATTATCTCAAAAGACACGTGGATCCGAACCGCAAGCAAAGGACTGGTCTCTTATCATATAAACTTTGGCTAATATTTTAATGTAGAACTATGGTTTCAGGTGCGTGTCCAAAGTTAAGAATACGGACAGAAAAAGGCAGTGCAGACACACAGACACACACATCCACACATACACACACGAAGAAGGTTTATACCTAAATACAATATATGTTGCACCATCTTTTAACAGCTCTTGTGTTTTCATAGCTTGGGCCATGGGAGCCGTGCCAATTTACCCTTGTCTGAGGGATACGCAGTGATCTGGCCTATCAGTTGGCAGACGTCCGTTTTTATGGGAGCCGCGCGGGCTGAGCGGGTTAGATCGCTGACTTTGTCTGCTGACGATGGGGTGCCTATGTGAAAGCGTAGGACTCGACCCCTTCCCAGTGAAAATGACATATCCTCGACCACTAGAGTGTATTCAAAGTGGTTTTGTTGTGCATTCTCCTTTTTCCATTATCGTAATCAATACAACACCGCTATTAAACAGAGCGAAATCAGAAAATGCATTATATTACTCTTACCTTCGTTATAAATCGTTTGGCTTGACAACTTTATCTCCAAAACGAATGGACAACTTAGTTTGCAAAGTTGGTGTAAATCATTCCTTTCATCGTTAATGTCACCAAGGACTGTGATTCAATGGTCATAACCAGTAGAAATGGAGCTAAACAAAGTGCAATGGTATTGCCTTCACCACACACAGCTGAACGCATGTCCCAGATGGATACCTAGCCCTTCATTAGGTCCACTATAAGCAGAAGTAATTCATTTTCACTTTGTATTTAATATTTAGTGTAACATATTTGACATTGTCAAAGTTTTACGTTTCACTCTATAATATGCAGGTGAAATAACTAGGTGGATTATACAAAAACGAATGTTGTATCCGTTCTTCATCATGGCTTGAAGTAGCTAAGTCTTGACCAGGCATACCAGCGACTGGAGGAGTATCAGCGAAAGACCAGTCGTCGCAAGGGCACCATAGTTGGTCACTCTCACGACATGCGTCAAGGCGCTGGGGAGCTGTAAGTATGACATATAGTGTACCGTGATGACGAAGGTGATAAATTATTCTGTACATGTTTCCCCTTTTCTCGTAAATTAAAAATTGTAAATATTCAAGACACTTTAGATTAAATGAGAAATAATAATTGAAAACGGCTGTTATGTTCTTTACTTCCACTTACCACGCATCTATTTGTGTTTTATGAATGAAAATGCTATTATAGTTAACAATTAAACCATTTTGCATAGATTCCTATAAAAGGCACTGTTTTTGAACATAAATAATACTTTTTACAAGAATTTCCTTAACGTCAACACTTTTATTAAATTGCCAAAGAAAAACGGATATTGACATACAGACACAGAAGGATCCAAATCTGCATGGGGTCCTACGTTATAGTGTAGACAATGTCTTGTTTGGTGGGTCTAGACAATACCCTGCATGAAAGCATCTACAACATACACTATCGAGGACTGGACAGTGTTACGTAAGTAGGGCAGGGCAGTGTCCTGCATTGATGTCTTGGCAGTGTCCAGACCGCCTCCGTGGTGTGGTGGTTAGAGCGTCAGCCTGGAGAGCGGAAGGTCGCGGGTTCGATCCCCGACCGCGTCATACCAAAAGACGTTAAAATATGGTTAATGTTGGTCCCTGCCTGGCGCTCGGCATTAACGGGTACATCAAGGACTGGTCTGCTCGGAGTCAGTATAATGTGTCTGAGTGGGGTATTCATGCTTCACTGCGGCATGGTATCTCAGTGGGCTAGTACTATAAAACCAGCTTCAGTGCTAGTACAAGCAGCCGCACATACAGATACACACGCATGCACGTCGTTATATGAGCGAGCTTGTCTCAAGCACGACGTTAAACCCAATTTCACATCATCACCTAGGCAGTGTCCTGCATGAAGGTCTGGGTAATGTCCTGCATGAAGGTCTGGGCAATGTCCTGCATGAAGGTCTAGGCAATGTCCTGCATGAAAGTCTGGGTAATGTCGTGCATGAAGGTCTAGACAATGTCCTGCATGAAGGTCTAGGCAATGTCCTGCATGAAGGCCTGGGCAATGTCCTGCATGTAGGTCTAGGCAATGTCCTGCATGAAGGTCTAGGCAATGTCCTGCATGAAGGTCTGGGTAATGTCCTGCATGAAGATCTGGGTAATGTCCTGCATGAAGGTCTGGGTAATGTCCTGCATGAAGGTCTCTTTGTAAACACGGATTGGTGCACATGTTTGTTCCATAACTGTGTTAGGTCCGTGAAATATTCCTAAAAACTAAAAAAAAGATCGACGTTTAAGGAATTACTATTTAAAGGAATCCGTCCAAGCGGTTTCAGTTGTGATTAAGTGAGTGTACTGGACACACTGACAACACCCGATTCTCTATATTTGAGGAACACTCAGTAACTGTCCACATTATTCTAAAACTAATCCCCATGTAAGGATGGTGATCTGAAGTCCCTTTGTCCCACAGGGTCAGCAGGTCCCATCAAGCTGACAATGTGTAACAGAATCATACTGCCAGACAGATGGAGAGACTACTGGCTACTGATACAGTCAGTTCACTTAAGTTACGTGCGATGACAGTCGGACTGCCAGATGACGGACTAGGGGCACTTCAAGATAGTTGCACGTCGATGCATTCGGTTATTAGACATATCCCAGGGGTGTCTGTCACGAGTTACAGTCTTCGGCAGATCATTCATGTTAATTCCCTATTCCTCAGGACCTTGTGTGAACATGCCATTTTAAGCTTAACAGGAGTGTTTTGGTCAAAGGGCTTATTATAAGCCCCATGTTATGTCTTTCGTAACTAAATCTATTGTCTGTTGGGCAGAAGATACTCCTGTACTATTTGTGGTCGTCTATATCCAGTAAGATTTTACGGTTTTGGAAAAGAGGTGAAGTTGACTTTCAGTATCCTTTGTTGACGTGTGAGTTTGTAAGACAAGTGTTACGAGGACAGTCAATCATGTCTGTGCAAATTCATCAAGGAGAGGAATTGATTTGTATTCTCGTTCAGGTTTGCAACTTTCGCAGAAATAGAACGCTTTGCGTTCTGCGAACGCCTCTTTGAAGTGAATAACGTCAATTAATTTGCAGACTTGATGCAAGGTCAAATTATGAAGTTTCCCGAAACCCATAAATAACAAATTAAACTACAACTCCATCAACCACAACATCACCTATGTGTTAGGAACATAAAAGCATTTTGTCAGATTTTAATAGACGTTCATTTTCAATAATGCTGACACTGAACCGCTGGCATTTAAAAGTGTAATAATTCATTTTATATGTAATTTAACATTCATTTATCTGCCATAAAACGGCACAGAGACAATCTACTTCATCCCACAATGGTTGTTGAAAATAATTGAATATTTCGAACGTGACCATCGCAGCATTCGAATATATGGACTGCAAAACCAATATAATTTAACACTAAGACAAAGGTCTTGTAATATATGATATTACCTTAGTGTCAGTTTCTTACTCCCTGACAATATGGAATCGATGTTTATTTTGTGTTGCTTGTAATACTTTGCAGCTCCGTAAGGGCGGTGGGGTAGCCTAGTGGTTAAAGCGTTCGCTCGTCACGCCGAAGTCCAGGGTTCGATCCCTCACATTGGTTAAACGTTTGAAGCCCATTTCTGGTGTCACCCGCCGTGATGTTGCTGGGCTATTGATACAAGCGGCGTAAAACCAAACTCACTCACTCACTTTGCAGCTCCGTCAAAATGTTCGTTTAACAAGATGCACTGTTCCCTCTTGTGGCATCACCATTATAGCACAAGTTGTCTTCCGTCCTGTGATTGGGTCCCGATGGATGGGCGTATTAGCTGTTCCAGTGTCAAGTGAGATTAGGATTTGAGCGAGAGCGTAGGAGGCCTGTGTGTATTGCATTATCTGCGAAGGAAGTTTCAGCTGGGAATATATGATTCGGGGAGTCCTGTCAAGGTCAGAAGGTTGACAGGTGGTCGTCCAGAGAGCGAACAGTGGCTGTATGCATGCTGTTGTTGAACCATTTATCAGGTAACAGGTCAATCCACTAGCACACTAACGTACTGGAGTAAAGTGAGTGAAGTTTTATGCCGCTTTTAGCAATATTCCAGCAATATTCAATCAATCAATCCTTATTTTCTTTGTAGTGTAGGCCATAGGCCCTGGCTACACTTTAGGATTTCAGAGCGGTGCATATGTGCACATATACTTCAGAAGACAATAAGTTAATTTACAAAATATACAATAGGAAATATGACGTGATGGCATAGAAGTGAATCTCTAAGTTTCATTGCATTGTGTATATAAATAGCTAGGTTTTTTCCAATATATGGATTGCCAGTTGACATGAGCATATTAAACTTATGGATAGTGGGACTCGAATACAAGTTATGTGGTAAATACAAACATCTTAGATTTTGATAACATTTACATTCAAAAATAAAATGAAATTCATTTTCAATAAAGTTATCTTTACATACAAAACATAATCTATTCGATCTGGGTTGATTAATATATCGACCGGTTTCAATTTGGAGGCGGTGTGAAGAACATCTGAATTTAGCAAGGGCCGATCGGAATTTTGCAATTGATAAATCTTTTATGTAAAATTCAACATTAAATGAGATTTTAAAACAAGAATAAAGTGAAAATCTAGGACTATTTACAAGCGATGTGTGCCATTCTTGTTCATAACTTGCTCTTAGTCTAAAAACAAATTCTGATATGAATTTATCGACATTGCATAAATTTTGCTGCAATATTATGGCGTGGGACACCAGAAATGGGCTTCACACTTTGTACCCATGTGGGTACTAGAATAGGCTTCATCTACACGTTTGCAATAGGTTCTATTTTTTAACATAACTACAGTATCATACCCCACTCGCACAAAACTACCTTAATTAATGCAGAGAAATTACAGATATAATTATAGCATTTTATGAAGTGTCTCAATAACGTAAGAAATTCATCTTCGAAAAGTCAACCACGATACCCTTCGTAATTAAATACTGCAAGTCAATGTTATGAAGCTACAAAAGTTACAAAACGTTTCAACATAGATCTGAGCAAATAGATGCAGGTTCTCGGTTTACTGCTGTCGTTTAGCTTGGTCTCCAGAGTCCATTTGTAGATCTTGGTCCCCTGATAAGTCAGGCTTTCTCAAGAGAATAACTGTAATCAAGCTGGCTTTTGAGGACCCATTCAGTTTTCGGACCAGGCCTACTGGGTATTTTCCATAATATGCAATAGTTTTTGATTTGCAGAACATGTCAGGCTACAGAATTTATCCATTTGTGTTGTGGTGCCTTCTTGAGGTCAGATCCTGCACTGTAAGGAGGTCAACCGTTCTGCATTGATCATATACTACATTATCTTAGGACGGTATATTCAAAACGGATGCAACTGATTTAATGTACCGATGAAAAGAGACTGTTGTGTATTCGAAACTCTCCACATTTCTCAGTCATTCCTCCAGCTCTGCCCATTTGTATACTCGTACATATTACAAGTATAACATTGTTGTACCAACTGTCACTGCTAATATGATATTACACGGGGTTCAGTCCAGTAAATAGATAATAAATGACCCCTGTCGGAGGACAAACTGAAAACAAGTTGGCATTCTAATACCAGAGATATAACTCGAAGAGTAGTAAAATACTGCTTAGAAATGTCCTCCATTTTGGCGTATTCTATGATAATGGTACACGAGTCACACGACAGATATTTGGTCGTTTGTAAATGTTTTTAAGGGACATAGTAACGTTAACTAAGAAAAGGCTAATTTGTCAGTATATTTTCATTGTAATCGTTTTGCCCTGTGAGCTGTAGGGCAGTGTGTATACATGCAAGTTCGAATTTGGCAGCGGGTCATTTATGGAGCGGTCACCGAGTGCTTCCAGAGAAAATGTCAACACTGTCAAGGTTCATGACAAAGGATATCACATGCACAGAATGTATGCGGGCAATATTCCACCAGTAGTTCATCATGTTCTAATAGAAAACTATTTATTGGTCTTGATTAGCCTTGTTCTCGATGAAATCATGCTCAAATATCGGATTCTGCCATCCTTTCTCTCTGAATGACCGTTGATGATCGTAACTGAATCCCTCATCACGGACAAGATCAAAATATTTGTCGTAATGGTAATTTTGACGCTATACATACACTCTGCGCATAATATTTCTTGAGAGACTCAATTACAGTTAATCAAACTCTTTTTCTGAACATGCAATTGGAGTTCTTCTTAAGGCTAATGTTCCATATATGGCAGTGTCAATTACTTTTACGTATGTCGTGTTCCTCACTACGTGTAGGCTATGAATATAATTTCCCTCATTTGTACGGGAACCATTTTGTCATTTTAATGAATATAGTTATCAATTGCGAAATTGTGATAATCAGAATTAACCCTTGCCCCCTCGCCCTGAACACAACGACACCTACCACCACCACCTACTACTACTACTACTACTACATCGACAACAAAACTAGCACTACTACTGTAACCGCCGCCATTACTACTACACCAACCTCTGAATCTACTACAATTACTGCTGTTACTATTATTACTGTTTCTTACTACTCTAATTACTGCTACTACGGATGTTGCTATAACTATCGCTGTTGTAATCAAATCCGTAATAGATAACAAGTTCTTGTGAAATAGACATGCAGGTGATATTTCTCAGATCCCACAATCATCTCTTACATAGCTGTGACACAAACGAGTGAGCATCATCAATCCAACCCTGTCGTTCACCAAGAAACCAAGAATGGGCTTCTTGCAATTGCATTGTACCTATGTCCGAGTCAAGGCCATGGACATGGAAGCCCTAACACTAAAATACCCGCCCATGTTGGACACGATATGCTATCACCACAGACCCTCTGATTTTGAAAAAAGGTCTCTATACAGCTGAAGGAATTTTAGATGCCATCAACACGTACGTCCTGTCATTTATCCTAAATATATTATTTGAGTTTGAAGTGTACATCTTTCTTAATGAACGCATCAGTCTATCCCAAAATACTATGAAGTGTGCGGAGGAGACAAGCCGTCTTCTGAAGCTTCCAATAATGGTCGTTCACTCGTTCACTTTGAAAGTACTTGGCTTCAAGGGGAGGGTGCGTATGATGGTTTAAGGTTGAACTCTCAAAATAAACACCTTGATGGTATCCTTTAACACACCCTTCAGAAAACATCCTGACGTTGTTGAACAGCGTATGTACAACTGCCCAATACTCTACAGCGTAGCAATTACCCTTACTGGACATAGAATCGGTCGGATAACAGATTGGATTTGCGATTATCACTTAAAGCTGAGGCCGGAGCATCTTCAATTTTAAATTACCAGCAGTTTGTTTGTTGGTTGGTTAACGCCACACGCAGCAATATTCCAGATTTGTGGCGGCGGTCTGTAAACAATCGAGTCTGCACCAGAAAATCCAGTGACAATTATCATGAGCCTCGATGTACACATTTGGGATATGATTGCATGTGTCAACCAAGTCAGCGAGCCTTACCACCCAATCCCGTTAGACCCCTCTTATGACAAGCATAGGTGACCCCTTACGACAAACATGGGTTAGATGAAGACCAATTCTGATCTGGATGATCACGGGTTACCAGTGGTAATTATTATGCAAACCGCCTTAGAATATATAAAATATATGTATCGCACATACATGACCCATTTCATATTTCATCCCAAAAGCGATAATTGAGGTACATAACATGCACATGATAATTCTGCTGAATCTGCATAGATACATTTCGTTTGTGTTTGTGGTTGTGTAACGTCGTACACACCAATAACTGAGCTGTATGGCGGCGGCCAAACTAACCCACTAATGTGATGTGTCATTTTACTTTCGTCGTTATTCCTCATGTTCATCGTCTACTGTTGCCATCGTTCTGTGTGGAGTTTTCGCATCCAGTATGAGATGTGATCAGGAGTGGGTGAATGAGTGTGAATGTAGTGTTATGCCGCTTTATCCAGTACTCAAGCAACTTGGCAGAGGAACCATTGCGCTACCAAACTGATTCTACAGGTAGGAATAGAGGTGAGGCTTTAGTGGCCAAACATCCAAGTACCAACAAACACTTTCTACGTCTATGAGCATCGGCATTTCCAGGTCTGACAACACAGTTACATTTAAGCCTCAACATTGATTAATATTTGGATCTCCTGCTTCTGCTGACATCAGCTACTTCGGAAATTTACACATTTAGTATCCTGAAAATATTTCTTACCTTTAGACAATTTTATGGGATGAAATGTAAATGTTACATGATACATTTAGTAACGGCAAAATATAAACATTTCGTTTCGAATGTAACATTCAGTGTTATAATTCATAAAAACTGGTTAATGAATAGGGATTTTGTTTTATTGTATGATTGGTACTGATTAATATGTATCTTAACAAAATGGATCATATCTTTTTCGAACATATATGAACACATAAGTAGAAGAACGTTTAAAATTGATTTTGGTCGTTTGATTGAAAGAACCTTTATGTCTAAGGATTCACCAAGTACGAGTTTAGTCACAAACGATTTACGAATTGCTCCTCAAGTGATGTATAATTTAATCAATTGCTTCGCCTCTTTTTCAATATTTTGATCCCATGACATTAAGCTATTTTCGTTATTCCTACATAAATTAGGAAAACAAATCATAGACAACGTAAACATTGCAACGTTATCTTGAATAATCTCAACAGAAACAAATCCCCTCTCTTTGTATCGTCTTAAACAGCACAATAATAGGAACAAGTTATGTATAAAAGTATATTTGTGTGTTTTTGAATATTATTCCGACTACTAGTATTTGACATTTGTAAAATCGTACAGGAGCGAGTCTTATCTCATAAGGATACCTACCCATCCAATTGTTTGTCTGTTTAAGACATGTTTACTTGGTGATGACAGTAGGTATAGGCTACGTTCCTGTTTCACTAAACCATTACACTGTGAAATGTATTTCACACACAGGCATTAAACGCGGTACACGGAGAAACATACATCTTGGTAAAATATACTACGATGGTAACAAGGCTAATACATATATTGCAGTTTTCTTCATATCATTTCATCTTGTTAGACATTACGAACGTTTACAATTAAGTAAGCTTCGTAAAGTAAAATCATTTCCTTGTGATATTAATCTATGAGAGCTAAAACAAGGAGAATTAAAAAGACAGTGGAATCCATTTGCAATAGATGGAGTGTAGCATTGAGGACGTGTTCTGCCGCCACGGGGCATACCACGCCATCTGCCTTTCTCTATCGGAAGGTTATGATTAGGGGATTGAAGTAAATGCATTGACATCCTGTGAGGAAGTAACAACTATATTTTGATTGAAGGGGAATCAATCGATGCAGTAATGTAGAATGTAGTAATCCCTTGGAAAAATGACTGTAGTATACTCTGAACAAAAAGAAAAGAGAAAGCTTAAAAATGTAAAATATCGGACTGGGTTTAGCTGATATTAAAATGTGATTTCCTAATCTATGCATGGGGGTTACTTCTGTGGATAGAATAAAGTACGTCCAAAACAATATAATAAAAGGGGGTGGGGGAGTAGGGTGAAACACAAAAACGCAACTTAGTAGGCGCGTGGCAGCCAAAGACACCAACATGAAATGAATATGCAACGTGAATTGTTGAGCTTCATAAGCAATGGATTTTCATGTTTTCATTATCACAATTGTACAGCAAGTGAAAAGAAAAACATGCTACGACTGACAGAAGCTCTAAGCAACAATGCCATCTGCTGACTGTAGGACAGGCGCCTCGCCAAGCACGAACAAACAAACGGACTCCGTTTGATGAAATAGTGTAAGTAAGATAAGTGAGTTTGTTTATGGAGAAATGAACCGTTGCCGACGTATTAAATTTGAATGAGGAACTGCAATATTTTGGAACACTCGGCAACGATAATACTTCGAGCATGTGCATTAAGAAGATCTTTATATGGGTTCATAGTCTGAAGATGTCTCTGTGTAAATGAGTTTTTTTCCTGGCATACCTATGCACCTGATGGCCCTGTTTATCTGGGTTGGTAGCCAGAGTTGTACTTGTCTGTGTGCGTAGGCTTGCAGTAAACAGAGGCTCTTAGTCCAGTTTCTGTGGATTGGAGGGACACGACTAGAAAGGGAAGGTACTGGCTTATTTATGTCTCCTTGGTGAACTGGATGCTCTGGTGATGGGCATTTAGGTATTTAAGTAGTTCTGTGGGGTCGTCCTTTGGGGCTATGGTGGTGAATGTGTCGTCTACTTTGCGTTACCAACATAGAGGTTTTATTGGTGCTGTGGCGAGGGCTGACTCCTAAATCATAGACATTTCAGTGATGAGTGGAGACAGATGGGACAACTTTATCAAGATCAGATCACTTTATTCAGAATTGAAGGCAATGTGACCAAGAGTACAACAGGTAATACCACATTGTCATGGTGTGTAGAGTTGAAATAAAGTTGATAATACAAATATGTTAACGTAGGTTTTGCTTCAGGAATATATCTATTCCTTTGAGAACAGTGACATTTTGTATCTGCATAAGGGCTTGAAATTTGACAATCGAAGGTGGGCTGTAGAAATAGGCTGGAATCCATTGGGATCTGCATCGATTATAAAATGGACATATTAGCAACATGTGATATTCGTCTTCAAGGACGTTTAAAGTACATTTGTTACAAACTACTTTTTATATGGGACAATTATCTTTGAAAAACATTGTTTTTGTATATTCAAGTTATGTAGGTGGACCAAAGGCAGCCTGCGTACAATGTATTTGCTTGTAGATCTTGTGGAAGGTGAAGTATGAGCTGTCCCTTATCGTTATCTCATCACTGTTCTTGTTTCACATGTACTTACATAGCTAACCGTTTCCTAGTTTGTCATTCGCCTGATGAGAAGTAAGAATATACTCTGAAACATCATGTTCCTCAAAATAAAGACGTTGACATCCATAAATTCTCGCCTTCACGTGTACCACTTCAAAATGCCGTTTAAAGCCTCGAAACTGACAATAATGAGACATGTGTAAGACATACATTAATCACTGATCATTCACTTGCTAAGTCCCCCTGACACTCTTCCAGTCTACCAGTTAGAAAGGAAAACTTTGACCGTTGTCAGACAAACCAGTCTGTGTCTCTGTCTGGCTATCCGAAATCAGGCTAAACATCACTAACAGTTCCTTCAGTCATCTTGTGTTGACAGCTGAGATGCGGGCGTGGGGCAGTGGAGCCGACAATACTTTCGATGGGGATGGTGAGTGGAAAAGTGTTCTCCTCATCGATGAGTCATGTTGAACATATCTTATATATTATTTCATTTTTTTATCATTCCTTGTTTTCTTCTTCTTTTCATTTCATGTTAGATTTGTGGTTAAAGAACTAACAAAATTAAGTCTTCCATTTTATATCTGAATTTGTTGATAACTTCAGTTTATATATTTTATTTATGTTTTTGGTTTTACTTAAGTCCCAAAACATTCGAGGTAAATATAGTTAGAGCAAACTTTTAATGATAGTACATGTATATTTGTTGTGTTAAATCATGGCTAATGGTGCAATCGCCAGCGGCTGAAGGGATGGTGTAAACCCAGCTAGGGTCCATGCAGGTAGTAAAAGTACTGTAAGTCCCCATGGACCCTAGTATGGTGATCTACCTTCAGTTGTTGGCGATCTAAGGTCTGTTTTTATATTTTATATTGTCCACATAATGCTATTAGTTTTAACTTTACATGCTAGTTAATAATTCTAACAGTGAAAGTCTAGTTGTTTTACTGTCCCTTGACGACAGGTTTATTAAATCCATTCATATTCTTTATAAACGTCACGATATGGCTGAAATATTGCCGATGTGACGTTAGATATTCACTCACTCACTCACCCACCCACAGACCCACCCACTCACTATGGTTTTGGTTAATCAATGACATGTTTACAGGCGTTTGCATGTTAGCGTTTGTTTGGTATTTTTTAGTCTTTTCCAGATTTTGTTTTTTCACCAAGTAATACATTAACTGTTTTCTTTGGCACATGTGCGAGAAGGGCTTGCGCTAACGCTAGATGTGCACGTGCAACACCTATCGCCACATGCAACTATTTGCCATCTGTTTTCTATACATACATCTTCTTCGTCTTCCTGATATTGCCGAGGTGACGTTAAATTTTAACTCACTCATTCCTCGTCTTCCTAAACGGATTCGGAAACTGGGCCAAATGTTTAATTTTCTCTCCATGATTGATTCTTCAGAATCGGCTATATCTGGTAATACGCAAGTGCCAGTTCCATGACAGAGCGAAAGGGTTTTTAATGTAGACAGAGCAAAACTACTGACATCAAAATATGAATTATTGCATTTCCAAACGTTTGAATTATTCACAGTGAATATAGTGTGGTAAGTGTCATATCATAATCACTTATACTCTTATTCTGATGGGTTGTTTTGCCAATATGTTTGTCTTCCCCTTTTGCCTATCCAAACGTGTTACTTCTGCAAGTATCTTGATTTTTTTCCACCCCGTAAATATAAATTGTTACGGTTAATAATTTGCTGTGACAAAAGGTTTAAGAGTCCCCTTTGAACCAGCAAAATAGAACACAGACAATCCTAAAATATTCAATAATATATTGAACAAACAATGAGCAAACTGCAATGAATGACAATACAGATTTCTAGTATTGTTTTGTGTAGAAATCTAAAGAAACTCGATGAAAATGCTTTCAATGAGGATCAGTTGAATAGAAAAGCACGGTCGGTCTTACTTTACGATGGCAGACAGATGTGTATAAATCCAGTCATGTGAAAAGATCCGGTGTCGCACAACTCATCAATCAGCCTTTATATAGCTCTTACACAGTTCTCGAGCATTCTAGCAAAGCTAGGCAGCATCATTACCCACTCATAATGTTATCGAAATCTGTGGAAAACTCCACGGCATGACGAGTCAATAAGTTGCCAAGGGAGGCAACTCTGAGGCGCTAACAAAAAGGCGTGTCACTAAGAATATTATTGCCATTGAACATATATGATGCGACATGCGAGCCACAACCCCAACTCAAAACATTGTGACCCATAATAACTATCACTTAATCAATGTGGCATTACAAATGACAAAAAAATACACACTCTCGTAACAAAATTACTGAAACATAATCTTGGTCTTATTCAGTATTAATTTCTTCCACATTGACATCGAATTCACATGTTTATGACGTGTGTAATAGTGAAGATATGTACTCTTTTTATCATTAAAATCTTGAAGTAAACATTGCGTTTAAACATCAAAATAGCATTTGAATTACAAATGTCTCAAAGTAATTGCATAAAATATTCTCAGTGATAGCATGTGGTATATCAACGTTCATACACATACTGGCTCAGAAGTTTTGTTTTTATTACAGGTGGCAGTAAGCTGTCGATAGGCAAGCCGAGGATCCTCAGCAATATTGAGGAGCGTCATTTGGCTAAGTTGCGTGATCACGGACACAATATTCCAGGCCAACAGTACAGCGTTTATGGAGCACAGGTGGAGTCAAATTCAGTAATTTGACTTTATATCATAACTTCAAGCATTTTGTGCTGATGAACAATTTACTTGCGTTTGCGTGCAACTTATGACGGGTCGGCGGTGATGCGCTCACCTTTTCGCGAACATGTTCACGTCATTTTACTATTGATCAAGATGCAAATATTGTTTAAATTAGCAAAAACGTGGTTAGTTTGACATGGTGGCGAGAAGTTTTTGAAAGTTCCGTCGCAAGACAAAGTGTTGACAAAGGCTGAGGGTGGATACCAAGAGGCTTACATTCTTTCTTTGGACCATTACAAAGGACAGCAGCCTTTGGGATGGATCCATTCATGTATGTATCTACCAGAATGAATGCTGGGTGGGCATATCAGAAAAAAAGAACAACTGTTGACTTCTATCATCCTCTTGGGAAGGGTCAAATTAAAAAGTCAGGATCAATAATCACTAATAGAGACAACAGGAAATACTTATTCGTTCTGTTGGTATCCAGTAGACTTCAGTGTTTCTTTACGGCAGACACCTTGTTGAGCTAGTCACCAAAGCACAATCCTTCCAGAATGCAGGATCACCAACTGAATCATCCGGCTTGTCTCCCAGACTCTCATTTAATAGGATCTCTAACCAATCTTTGACTTGGTTGACATCACAGATTTTACTTGTGAAGATCCGGCTTAGAGGGAATATTGTTGAATTGGTCTTCAGACGTATCTCTGGAAAAGGTAAAACTGTTATATCCAGATCGTAAGAGGCGACTAACGGGATCGAGTGGTCAGGCTCGCTGACTTGGTTGACACAAGCCATCTTATCCCAATTGCGTAGATCGATGCTCATGATGTTGATCACTGCATTGTCTGGTCCAGACTCGATTATTTACAGACCGGCGTCAGATAGAGGGAATATTGTTGAGTGCGGCGTTAAACAACAACCAGACCAAGTCAAAGATTTGACGTTTCTCTGTAAAAGGTAGGAAACTGTTATATCCAGATTTTGTTTTAATACCATAAGGACAGATGTTTTAGGTTTTGGAGGAACACCACGAAACGCCTTTAGAAATTGTACCTATGTGAAAACTTGAAACAGGATGTCACATGTGTCTATAGAACACTTCCACCGTCTGGCTACCAATTCCGTCTAATTGTGTTCAACGTTTGTTTACCATTATCGATGAAATGTCGTCGTTCAATAAGCACTCATGTACATGCACATGACGTCAACATCTAACGGATGATTACGTTCCGGATGTACCTACTATTGACATCAGTAAGCAAACTACTTTGTGATGACACTGTTCTTTAACTTGTGCGTTGCAGGATGGAAATAGGTTGTACCGTCATTAGACAATGTGAAGGTTCGTCAATTCATCGCCTACGGGGAATGGTACCAGAAGCAGAACCATGCCACTGGAACAGGTCGCAAGAGACGTGCTACGCTCTGTATAGAAGATGAATTAATAGCACTCACATACCTTTACACTTCAGTGGTAGTTTGTAATAAGACTGGACTCGACCGACGCCACGTTGAAAAAAGCTCGTATCTTTCAATTTTCTCAACATCATATGTTTTCTGTCATGTTAAGAGAAAAGGAAGAAGAAATAGGTATGTCCACCACTACTGTCTCCATATTACATAGCTAAACAACACATATATACACTTCATGAAGACGTTTTCAACGTGAAATTCAAACATTGTAAACTATTTTCATCGAAAGTGAAAATGACATTAATACGCATATCCTCGAAAAGGTTTGACGTTCTCCCGCTTTTTACGATACTAGAAATGTCAGAGTATTTCTTCATTCTAATCCTCAGATAATAATCTGGTCTAGATAAATACAAATCAAAGCTATTTTGACATGTATATATATCCTTTGTAGACCTTGCATTTAAGAATTCATATTACTATTCCATTAAAATGAAACAAGATACACAAAATAATTTTAAATATGTACATCCATGAACACTTTCAATTTTTGCATCTGAACAACCATTCTGTTCCTTTACATATCCGGAAATAGTGAGTGAGTGACTTTCGTTTTACGCCGCATTCAGCAATATTCCAGCGATATGGCGGCGGTCTGTAAATAATCGAGTCTGGACCACACAATCCAGTGATCAACAGCATGATCATCAATCTACGCAGCTGGGATACGACTACATGTGTAAACCAAGTCCACCCGATCCCGTTAGTCACCTCTTACGACACGCATGGATTACTGAAAATCGGATCATATCCGGAAATATACCTATATGCTTCTACAAGTGACATTGAATCCCATGCTACTGAATTATATCCGAACTGGCACTGTGACATTACAAGCTTTGAAATCTGTAATGAAATGTTGATAAGACCGATTGTTATGTGTTGATTCCCTGGATAAAACTACACAGTTAACTGGGAATCAGTCCGCAAAAGACCTAGGTGTGAAACCAAGAAACAACAAAGAAATGTGCTGAAATTACATTGTATTCTAAATTCTAAAACCAACGAAGTTCACAAATCAATGTCAATCAAAACAAAGGTATCATTATCTCAGTACAAAATTATGCGGAAGTGCACATTCAGATAATATAATACAAAAATATAATACAAGAGCAGTGATTATGATAATAAAGACAATGATGATAATATTTACCTCTCAGCAACACTTATCCGACTTTTAACTGTAGCCCTAGACAGATTATATGATCATATCATACACAATGCTGGACTTCTGGTAACTTGAGATGTAATGTGAAATGAGAGATAATAGCTAGCTCTGCTTATATCCACATAAATACGTGGTTAGAAAAATTCGTGAATATTCTGTGGGTCAGAATACGGTGGAAGCCTCTAGAACACTAAAAATAGAACAACGTTGCCCTTTCTGAATCCACAGGTACAATGTACAACATTTAAAACACTGTTGCACAACGTATAACACTGCCTCATAACACAATGTAGTGTTCTAGTTTATGTACCCTGCATAGAACATTCTTCCTCCTTTATAAACTGGGTCGGCGCCCCTTCCAAAACGCATGTAGACAGTGTAGTCTTTATTTCTCATGATTCAATCATCTATTTCCGATATATCAGCGACTGCTTGAAGTAATATTGATATATGTAATAGCCTGACAGAAAAATAGGAAGTGTGGCGCCGGCTGACACGAGCAGTCACTTTCTGAATTATCATCATCAAAATAGTTAATCTGGAATAAAGTACAAATGAGACCTAATTTCACCTGTCTTCTTCGACCAGAATGTGTTGTGTATTTATGCACAGAAAAAGCCAATTTACGACAATTATGCGCCAGGAAGCTAGATCTATAACACCATCAATTTAGTGTCTAATACTTGAGGTGCATGGGCATGCAACTGTCTAATCATATAAGTAAAGCTACTTAATGTAAGTAAATAGGTTCAAGTATGTATATCTTACATGAAGAAAGGTTTGCTCGCGTGTACATTGGTTCTGATTAGCCAGAGTATATTTACAAATAAGGACATTAGGTTTTGATAATTTGTTGCATATATTAGAGTGTCAGCTTCAAGTTATATATTGTTTCAACTAACTGTTATATTTAAAAACGTCACTGCTTCTATACTTCAGTGACATTTAATAACCGTAGTAGACTTTTCAACCACTTGTAAATCTTGTCTACCAAAGAAAAGCTGAAGCATTAGTTCAGAGCTGAACGCCCGCAACAAAGTCAGATTCAGGTTACTGACACGAAGAATCTTGTCAGACAGTCGTCCCATGACCTTCGTTCTTCCCACTGTCGCTCACATATTTACAAGTCAATATTGGAAGGCGTGGCGTGGAGGCACATGCACTTTTGAACACATTTACTTGCCCAATGATCCTCTTGGGAAACATGTCAAAACGTTAACAAGGATTTAAGATAAACTGTCGCTGTTTTGTTGATGGGTCTGTACTACTGTCTGTACGGTACAAAAAATGTCAACTAAGCGAAGTCCCCTATCATATCAGGACGGGTATAAATCAAAATGATGACTTAATAATTCTTTGGAGTAGGCCAGTATACAGCATAGACGTAACCAAGCCAACATTCTTACTTTGTTCTTTGTGATAATTCGAAAAAATCATCTGTATCATTGCATTTTCTGTCCTCTTGCAATTAGCAGGATGCAAGGGGACAAATCGCAGATACGAAATATCACATTTGCATCCCCAGTACCAAGTTGCCCAACTCCGTACATAAGTAATGGTATTGACTGATAATGGTAGTGTACCCTGGTATACTGCCATGACCATACCAATTCTGACGCAGGGGGATGCAGAAGACTGCAGCACTGTGAAGCCTTCACATTCTCAGAAAATCTCTGGTTGGGTTCTACTAGGCAGCGCGTCCTATTGACAAAGTCTCATTCGCTGTCTGGGCTAAAGGTAGTAGGGATCTGAGATAATGAAGAACGTACCCAACCTGACTAGGAATGTCACCGCTTTGCTGCATTGATATATAGCGACAAGTATGTGACCCAAGCATTGATCATTTTCTTGATAAAGGCACTTTCTCATTTTCGTCGAAATCGCATTGAAAGAACAAGGATCTTGCAATCCTTAGTTCAGAATGAATCTGTGCTTTGGCAATGTGGTTCCTCCAAAAACCTTATATCTCTAACTACCCTCTTAAACCTTTTGCTCCCAGTTTCTCAAAACGTTTCCATTATTCCCCAATTATTTTAGTGTTTGTACGATTTCCAGTTGTAGAGATATATGTTTGACCTGTGTTCCACTTTCATTTGTTTTGTTTTCGCTTCCTCGAGATATTCTGGGCGTTTGATTCCTCGGGATCCTTGAAAACATTTAAGATTTATCCAAGACTCCTAATATCTACCGAATTGCCTTGCTGCAAACTTGAACAGCGTAGAGAACGACTTTTCCATGACGTTTTCAATTTGGTCAACTGTGTATGGAAATACATGTAGAAGGCCTCGTGGAATTACTATGAGTATTGCTATAACCCGTGTATATCCGGGTTAGAATTCGTCTTCAGTGAAAAAGGCTTGTAAGAGGCGACTAACGGGATCTGGTGGTTTGGCTCCCTGATTTGGTTGACAACATGGCATCGTATCCCAATTGCGTAGATCGATGCACATGATGTTGATCACTGGATTGTTTGGTTGAGACTCGATTATTTACAGACTGCCGCCATATAGCTTGAATATTGCTTAGTGCGACGTTAAACCGACGTTATTGCTATAACTACTCTCTTATATCAAATAGGCGCTCTGTTTGTACTGCCATTGTACTGGCGTTTGTACTGATCTGAAAAGATTTGTAAATTAGATAATAAATACAATTTTTGATTATATCACAATTGCTGTTGCTTTGTTTTCTTTCACACCAAGTTCGTTCAAGAACAGATTTCTAGATTAAGCTTCAGTTGGAAAATCTACAGGTTAGACACTTCTGAGTGAGTATGTGAGTGATATTCAAAGCTTTTAAGCCGTGTAGTCTCGGGAACAAAGTCTTCATTATATCATGACTGGAATTTGCGAAAAGTATAAAGTGCTTCGAATGTTGGCAATATTATATCCTGTTCTAATCAATCAAGTGAAATTCCTATAATAACGATAAAGCTAAACATATATTACCTGTAGTGAGCTTGACCTCCAATAGATAGTAAACAAGTTCAAGGTTGTTGCATAAGGGGAAGTCAGGACTTTTTAGTAATGTCGTTGAACTTGTATTTAGATCTAATATTTTGAATGACTTTTGATGACTTTTAAAGTCGTACAAATTTTGTTCTTAACTAAATACATCTCACTCAATAATTTGGTGGTAATAGTGGAAGGGTATGTACTTGTAGTTATGTTTCTCAAGCAATGATACCCAAGTAATCAGGAACTTAACCGTTTTTTCACACTTTTCGACTAGTGTTTTATTTTATAGATTTAATATAATTTTCTACCTTTCAATAATGCACATGATTGAATGTTTTAACAAATCCACAAATGTCTTCCCTCCGCTCAGGAAATGCTAGTTTTGCGAATTATGATCGCGGATTCAGCAATACTAGAATTGTCAAATGTGACATTTCAATTCTAAAGATCATGGCAATTTGGACATACTCCTGTTCCTTTTCACATCAACAGTAATTTTATCGCACAGTAGCCGGACGTCAGGCGTGGTATAGATGGGTAAGAAATATATAGAATTTCATCTGTCATTCAAGCTAAAGCTCCTATCCCCACGGAAAGACAGTAAACCCATCAACGTTCCTCGAGATGATCAAGATTTATTCTGTATCATCTATCATCACCGTCCAGCCTCGTAATGTTATCATTAGGTAGATTAATTCCATATTGATCTCCACTGCAATGCTATTTATATCACCATTATAAGTGATGACCTGTACATATTTCGCAGTCCATTTATACTGGCTTGCATCGGATATATATATTAATCGGATTCATTAGTGTCAACTCTGATTTCAATGGTTTGTATCATGTATGCAAGTAAGTCGCTGCCTGGTATGGATGCAATGATGCCATTAAGCGCTGCCACAATACATTGCCTATTTTCAAACAATTAAATTTAAATGCATGACTATTAGATACAGCACCTGTATTATTATCTCTTCCGATTATATTACTTTAAAAAAAACAAGCAAAAATAAAAATAAATAAAAATACAAAACCCCAAAAACATTCACTTTTGCATGATCCATATACTAGTGTCGGTGTTTTGTTAGATGGAATTTGACAAATAGGGATATCGATTATAGAAGGAGATTTTGTTGGACAATACATTCCGCAGAGCACCACGTTATTGAATAACATGTAATATACGTAAGTTATTTTACAAAGACAATTTCCTGATCAAGCTGCTATCACATTTGCTATTTCAGAAGAAATTCAGTAGAGCCAATACATTCCAATAAACGAGAATGATTGCCTTCATACCTCATCACCAACAATGGATACATATTGGTGTATAGCAAGCCGACAGGGCATATACCGTATTTCCTCTAATAAGCGCTCTCGGCGCTTATTTTTTCAACTGACCTCCAGACCCGGCGCTTATTAGAGGCCCTTCGCTTATTAAAATACCCTGTATTTTTAAAAGCGGGGATGAGTACATGAAGTTATGATTTAAGTGACCATTCCTTAATATATTTATTTTTAGACCAAGGGAGAATACACTTGCGAAAAAATGCAAAGGTCCATACCCGCCGCTTATTAGAGGCCCGGCACTTATTTCTTAAAGCACTGCTTTATCCCCGGCGGTTATTAGAGGCCCGGCTCTTAATAGATACCCGGCGCTTAATAGAGGAAATACGGTATAATAACAGACGTTGGTGATTTCCAATGGTGTCCGCCTCTACGATGCAACTTCATGAAACTTCTGGTTCACAAACTATTTGCTCAGATTCCTTGTCCTGCACTAATTAAACATAAAATTAGATGTTGCGTGATAAATGTAAGATGTTACAGTTCTTAGACCTTTAACATTTTAGTGAAATCTAAGAAATGCCTAAAATAAAGTAAAAGTAATTATATCACAGCAAAAAGTGAGTGAGTGAGGTTAGTTTTATGCCGCACTTAGCAGTATTCCATCTCTATGGCGGCGGTTTATAATAGAGTCTGGACTAGACAATCCAGTATTTACAAATAAAGACATTAGGTTTTAATTTGTTTGCATATATTTGTGTGTCAACTTCAAGTTATATACTGTTTCAGTGAGTGAGTGAATTTAGTTTTACGCCCCACTCAACAATATTCCAGCTATATGGCGGTGGTCTGTAAATAATCGAGTCTGGACTAGACAATCCAATAATCAACAGCGCGATCATCGATCTACACAATTGGGATACGATACCATGTGTCTACCAAGTCAGCGAGCCTGGCCAACCGATCCCGTTAGTCGCCTCTTACGACAAGCATGGTTTACTGAAGATAAAAAAGTAAAATCTTCCAGATTAATGTGCATTTCACAAACGTCAAGTTGCTAAAGAAACTGAAGTGAAATATTGTATGTTTTGTGAGTGAGTGAGTGAGTTTAGTTTTACGCCGCACTCAGCAATATTCCAGCTATATGGCGGCGGGTATGTTTTGTTTTGAGACAAAGCCTTAAGGTTGTTTGATATACATAACATATACACGCACTGATTTAGAAATGGTCAATTGTCTTTTGTTGCCGCAACATACACGAAAAAGAGCCATTGACAGAGCTACTACAGTACATCCATACTATGTGTTCAACCTGCAATGTATAACTTGTCAGCTACAATAGAACACGGGCGGTGAGTAGCCTAATTGTGAAAATGTCCGCTAGTCACGCTGAAGACCCGGGTTCGATTCCCCACATGGGTACAATGTGTAAAGCCCATTTCTGCTGTCCCCCGCCATGATATTTCTGGAATATTGCTAAAAGCGGCGTAAAACCATACTCATTCACTCACTCACTACAACATAACACGAAACCCGAACTGCTAAAACATATTCCTCTATCCCTGTATCTACATATTATAAAAGGTGTTTCTCTTAGTTGAACGTCATATAGATATTTTGCCGAAACGGGTTGAAATCTGTCAAGGTGTTGCTGAGATCAGTTCTCGCTGTACTATTTTATCTGATGTTGCGGAAGTCATTGTCATGGTTAGCACTGTCACAGTCTGTGTGGTGATACTAGTGAGTGAGTGAGTTAGAATTTAACGTCACCTCGGCAATATTTCAGCCATATAGTGACGAGAAATGTTTTACATAAACAATAAATTAAAGTTGCTAAATAATCAGTCATTGAAGGACTGTAAAATAACTATAGTATCACAGATAGAGATGTGGTGATACTAAATGTCAGGCAGTAGCTAGTGCTGTCACATGGAATCATGTGTATCGTGTTTATGTTGTTTTGCGCTGGTGACAATTTTTAAATTCAAATAGACAGCACTATAAAGTTATCAGTTTTGTTTATATGCCTAAACAGATTCCATTGTTTGAAAATAAACAGTAGTGATGCACATAATGTAAATTATGCAACACTCTGGGCAGACAATCCAGGAAAAACGTGATGTACGTGGCATTCAACACGTGATACAATTATGTGGCATATTGTCTTTCTTATTATTATTACTATAGGATATTTATATAGCGCACATATCCACACAACTAGTGCATGCTCAAGGCGCTGGTATTTTTTCCCTCCATCATTGTATGTCAATCTCAACAGCACATCGTATTATAAATCTCAACTCCCTGGGGAATATACAACTCTTGCAGCAACAAGGCGCGCCGAGTTATTGTGGCTTTTCTCATCCTCACGAGGTATTCATGTGGCCACCATCTGGTCACATACCAACGGATTCGTGGGTTCTTTTAAATGCAGAGGGTTGAGTACTGTACACTAGGGGTTGTGACATCACGGAAAGAGTCTGCACACAAAGTTGACTCCAAGGTTTTTACTCTCGGTCACAGGTGGGCTCGATCCCGACACCTCAACCTCGCTGGATCACTAGCCTGGCGCCTTAGCCAGCTCGCCAACCGCGCCCCTTTTGCCATGCTTGCTTTCTGGTTACTTCAATTTGAGACCCCTGAGGCATTTACCGTGAGTATTTTCAAACTGACTGACACTTGTTTATCAGCCTGATAAATAATGTAGAGGCAGTTGAATATAAATCTCCGAACAATAAGTGAAAAACAAATTTTTCATGTTATCTCACATTATGATATGTCAAGTTTGAATACGCCTTTTAGTTAGGTTATTGTTGTAATACTTGAATAAATGATTTGAAAACATCTTTGGTCAGGATCCTTTAATTTTCACATGAAGACAAAGAATGTAGTCCTGCTGTCAACTCGGAAAATATACTTCTCCTGAAAACAAATATTGTAAGCCAAAATCAAAACGTGTACCGTGTTGATATCCAAATGTTGAAGTGGTTTGTACAACTGTGTTGATATCCAAATGTTGAAGTGGTTTGTACAACTGTGTTAGTATCCAAATGTTGAAGTGGTTTGTACAACTGTGTTAGTATCCAAATGTTGAAGTGGTTTGTACAACTGTGTTGATATCCAAATGTTGAAGTGGTTTCTACAACTGTGTTTTTGATTGAAGTATAAACACCATCGTCTTTGTTCTGGATTATTAATGAATGTCGGAAGTAAGCAACATCATAATTAAATATATTTTATATTCAGCTGAACTCGTATATATGTTTATCAATGACATGATCGCAGTGAAGATAACTGAAAAAAATAGAGTTCCTTTGAACAAAGATGTTAGCATTATAAAAGATAAATATCTTTGAATACCACACACGACATTAATATTTGTAGTCACACTTTTAGAATAAGACATAATCGTTTTATAAAACAAAATCTTAGCGTTTGATTCTATTTCCATCTCAAAACCAATATATTTGGAAGCACGGCTGCAAACGTCAAGCTGACGCCCGCCCAGGTTCGTACATCAAGAGACATGACATACAATTGATGACAGGTGATACCTTTAATCCAGTGTCGTCTCCCATTATATGATTTAGCTGTAGCCATCACACCAGTTGAAAACCAACCCCGTGTCTATAATTATAAATTTTCACAGTGTAGTAAAATCGACACCCAGATAAAATCACACGTATTATGGAAAATGTTTTATTATCCCCCGCCACGAAGTGAGAGAGGGTATTTGTTTTTTATTTACCATTTTTTTTACTTGTTTATAGGTACAGTACATGTGGTCAACGTATGACATTGATAGGTACAATTGTGCTGATATACAAGATTACAAAAGCAATCAATGATATTTCTATAAAAAAAGTCTGCAAATGGCATCAGATAGGGGGTATTGGTTTGAGCTCCGTCCGTCCGAGATGATGGGGACAGATTTTCTCAAAAACCATTGCAGTTAGGGAAACCAAATTTGGTATGTGTTTTCAGGACATAAATGACTTGATGGAGTTCTATAAAGGAAACCACGTTACTATTTGGTACAGAGTTATGGCCCGTGTCATGCGTTTCTTGACGTAGTGCACGGTATCCCCAATGGGGACAGAGTTTCTCAAAAAAACCGTCATAGACAGGAAAACCAAATCTGATGTGTGTTTTCAGGACATCAATGTCGTGGAGGAGGTAAACAACAGGAGCCAAATAGGAACAGAACAATGTGGCGGGGGCTATTGATGACCATGTCTTCTGCTTGTTCTAGTAATAGACATATTCGTATGTTTTAGAATAACTTATGCAATACAGAGCAATAGTGCGGCACAGACATAGCTCCCACATTACTTATATTTATATGAACTACCCCCAGCCACATGTAACAAGTGTGGTGATCTAATCTACCTGACACTGCTACGTTGGAAACTGAGGCCGCTGCCAATCACTCTCTTGTCCGCTGGACCACCAGACGATGGCGATCTGATGGCGTTAGTCGTTACCTGACTTCCAAATGTGATTTCCAAACGTAACACAAAGGTTAAAGCAGAAACGCAAATGGTGTTGTCGCTTTCATGCATTTTAAAATAGTTTGGGGTTTCCAATAAAAAGATATCACAAAAATGGCAGCAGCAACTAGTACAGTACTGTAAGTGTACTCATGAATGTGCAGATATTTTTTCTTTCTCGATTGTCATCAGAGACAAAAACAGTAATGATGAATGGTGACAGGAATTAGGTGCTATCAAAAAGATCTCATGAAACAATTCGGACATATCAAAGAGATAACTCTGTTGTAAAACTTGTGTTGTCCCCAGAAATAATCAGAATGACTGTCGTAAGAGCCTCCATGTACATGTAAATGTAACCGAAGAACAGATAGTTATACTTGGAGCCATCATGAATACAGTGCTTAGGATTATAGCCAGGTCTTTCAGAATTGATAATGTCTCTTACATTTAATGATGCTTCTTTGCCTGCGGATTCAGCAATATCCTCATCAATGTCTGCAGTGTAAAACCACATTCTACCCGCCTTCCTCAGTGAACTCCCATCGATGCACAAAATCTGAGATGTCAGGAAAAATGTCTCGTCAGAGTGCAAACTTGTACTTTCAGGTAAAGATAATTCCTGTTCGTTGCAGCCTCTCTGTGAAACTCGCGATTTCGTTATTCGAATCTCATCCAAAGACATTCTGTCTCAACATTGTTACAGTTGAACACGCAGAACACACCACCGATAACTTTTGACAAGTTACTGGCCTTTGAACCTTTTGCTGTTAATGGCGATTACAACAGATGCATTCACAACAGTCATCCCGATTACCACGTCAAGACAAAAATAACCCAAACTATCTCACAATCATGCACCATGTCTATAAAAAGTATGAGATAAGAACACTTTTATTTTTTTCTGGCGCCATGTGTTTGATGCTTTTATACTGGAAACATAAAACTGTTTCAAAATAGATATAAGCGACAAAACATTTCCATAATAACATGAAATGAGCCCAATGTACGTTTCCGACTACATTAAAAGCATCACGATTTAGTTATCTACTTACGGTTTCTGAGATAACCTTTGTGTTTAGTTTGGAAATGACATTTGGAAGTCACTCAGCGACTACGGGTCAGATCGCCATCGTCTGTTAGGAACGGAGGACTGCCAAGAGAATGACTGGCAACGGCCTTAGTTTCCAACATCACCATCTGTGTCTGATCACCGGACGTGGTAAATATTCTCAATCGTGTAACAATGTCAGAAAGATTTGGTTTCATATCAATATAGCAGTTAAATGTCATAACGGTGATTGGAGGTAATGAAATGACAATCCGTTTGTCCATGTGCATTGAAAAATATGGTAGCGATCTATCGACAGCTGGATTGCTAGTTTGGTGCTTTTGTGTGTAGTTATGGTGGCTTTCAGTAATGTGGAAGTACTGAGACATATCGGATGATATCAGCAAATAGTAGTATGATGTCTATGTCAAAATTCAATCTGGTTCCTGTTGGAGCTTTCGTAGTGATTGGGAACTGACAAAAGTCTGGCGTTTCCAGATTAGGAAAACGTGTATTGACAGTGTTTGTGGCCATGGCAAGAACTAAACATTTGCTGTTTGACGACTACATCTTGTCGCAGCTTCTCGAGTACGTGCATCAAAATATACTCCGTTTATTGCCCGAACGTTTGAACGTCGGCCATTCACCATGACCCTATGCGTACCAGAACAGCGAGTTCATATTCTTTCCAGGTGACAGTCTTTGGTTTCGTTGGTGTTGGAAATGTAACGGTTTCATATTTGTGATTGTTGTTTTCACGTTGTTCATCATAACATCGGGGACTGTCTGGATCATTTCAGCGTACGTGACAGGCTTTTGAGGAATTGTGGCGTCTTCAAGACATTCCATATCAGTCTTGAACTCTTGAACATATATATCGTTATGAGCGGTTTTGGGGAGAAAGGGTCATTGTCTATATGTACTTGACCACTTAAGTTCGTCATGTTTGGCCGTAATTCATTGGTCACATACTTCAGCTTATTTCAGAACTTTTCTTTGAAACAAATCTGAGAGGAACACGTGATCATCGATGAATACGTTCATTTTATGTCAACAAGAGATTGAGACTCAGAACAAAATATTCAACCCCATTTAAGTTCGTGTAACAATTAGAAACAAAGGAACTATTAATATGTCAAATGTGTTTGGATATAATGTGAAGGTCTTCATTTTCATGTCCAAAAGTGATGAGCACTTAGGTCCTAGTTTAATGGGTACTTATGTCATGTTAAAGATAATTGCACTTACTCTGCAAGGTGCAAATGCGTGTGTGGGTGGCTGTTTTTTACTAGTCCCACTAAATGCCAGTTTTATAAAGCTTTCCCACTGAGATACCATACTTCAGTTTACCAATTGCGCAGATCGATCCACATACTGTTGATCACTGGATTGTCTGGTCCAGACTCGATTATTTACAGACCGTCGCCATATCGCTGGAATATTGCTGAGTGCGGCGTAAAACTAAACTCACTCACTCACTTTAGTGTAACGGGGATACTCCACTCAGGTACCTTATTATGACTTCGAGCTGTCCATTCGTAACTACTCGTCCCTTTCCGTAACCTGAAAGTAGACTTGTACCCCTCTCGTAGCCATGTATATTCAAGTATATTCTAATTATTGCATAGTCCTTCCAGGTTTCCTGAATTTTTATAACCAGGATATATTATCATTATTTCGTAGGAAAGTATTTAAGCATGATAGACATACCCTTTGAGGTAATTTCCTTGGCGTGGATGCCATGTGCGTTTTCCAAGTAAACCAGAGTTGCATGCCCCCGAAAACAGTTTGGCGACTGGATTATTTCTTTCTATCTGCACTTTTGCGTTCAGACAGAGCCACGTTCAATAAAATGGCTACGAGGGGGGTACGAGTCTACTTCCACATGACGGAAAGGGACGAGTAGTAACGAATGCGAGTTGTCCAGTCCTTCTTTTGGCCAGATAATGGTGAATCCCAAATATTGTAACATGCTGCCGTATCATCTTTAAAGTCTTTTGGTGTGACACAGCGGATTTCAGGGCAGTCTCAAAATCCGCTTGATCATGGATGCGGTCTGTTGTGACCAACGTTTGCCAACGTTAATTCAGTAAACCATTGATTTGATGTCTTGCTGTAAATGACCATCCGACATGATGAGTGTTTGGAGTTGCAATTATTTAAACGAGCCGTCTACCATGACCGTCAGATTATGTCATCAGTGACAAACTGACATTTTGATAGTATGCAGTTCGAACACGAGTAGGTAATATGGCGACATGTTTATGCATAATGCATCGTAAACTCCTGAACAGACATGTAGATTGTGAACCTGCTGACACAAAATGTCACACAACTTGATAGGTTTTCAGAAAATATTAGATACAAGTTTTCTGTGCATTTGAAGATCCTTAAATTCAGAACGATCTGGTAAGCTGAACACCACAATTGACAACAATTTGTTTGGGTATGCCCAGAATGCCTAGTGGTGACAAGTTGTCAAATGTCAAGGGCACTGTCAAATGTCAGTTGAAGTTAAGCAAGATATTGATTATTGTATCTCAACTCCATTACGTGTATTTAAGTCGTAAAGAATTATGTGGTAGCTTGAAATGGGATAAGAGGTTTTGGTAAATAACGTTGGTGCATCCAAGCAGCAGAGTTAGTGTAGATCAATCATCAACAGAAGAATTCTTGGAGAAGAACTAGCACAAAAAAGATTACTTCACTTAAGGCATTGGCATTGCAGGGAGATGCTTTAGATGATATTAACCCCTAATTCCTAAACCTTAATGCCTTTATTAGGATAAACTTGCTAAATCAACAGTACACGTGAATGATATTTTTACCATTTAAAGATTATTTTTTAAGGCATGAATGCAGCAAAATGTGACTTCTCTTGCGACGCGCCGCCCAGTCGAAACCCCCAAACCAGTTCCAGAGCATTTGAGACTCTCCAGCACGGCAGCTGCCCGCATGCCCCGGAGTGTCAGAAGAGCTGCGATCTAAACCACAGACATGGCGAAACCGCCAGTAGAGTAAGATAAAGTGCAGCAGGGAGGCGTTGACGTACCATCAGTTCACGTTCCCTTGCTCCGTATAGATGCAAACTCAGACAGCAAATGGGACTTCAGCTCAATTACCATTCCCGGTGACCAGGCAGAAATGCTGGAAACTGGGACCGCTGTCAGTAACTCTCTGGCAGTTTAGTTCGCTTGTTTGTTTCTGTTAATCTTGGTATTTCAGTTTGGAAATCAGATTTGGAAGTCACTTAGCGACTAACGTGTCCCATCACAATCGTCTGGTGTGAGGGGAGGACTGCCAAGAAAGTGAATGGCAACGACAACAGTTTCCAACATCACCACCTGTGCCTGATCACTGAGGATGGTTAAATGACTCAGTTGTGTAACAATGTCAGAAACATTAGATTCAATATCACCACATTCGTTGTATGTGATAACGGCGATCTTTGGTAATTCATATAAATATATGGTATGTCTTTGCCCATACATGCCGCGCTGTTGCCCTTTTTTTTATAAGGAAAACACACGAATATGACTATTATTAGCACAATAGAGCATTTTCTAGAATAATTATGATTTTATTTTGGTTTCGGTTTTATTGCACCGTGGAAAATTACAGATAAAGATGTGGTTTTCAACTGATGTGAGGTCTACAACTAAACATACAATTGGAAATGAAACTGAATTAAGAATACCGCTCTAAACATCAGAATTTAGATGGAAATAGAATCAAACTCTCACATTTGCTTCTAAAGTGATTTATGTCTTAACCTTAATTGAAACAGTTATTGACGTATGTGGTATTTACAAAACGTATGTTGTTGTATAATACTAACATCCTTATTCAAAGGAACTGTAATAATTTCAGTTATCTTCATTGCAAACATGACAGTGATACACAAGTATCCGCGTTAAAGCCATTAAGCCATAAATAAATATAC
Organism: Haliotis rubra; assembly: GCF_003918875.1. Lineage (NCBI taxonomy): Eukaryota > Metazoa > Mollusca > Gastropoda > Lepetellida > Haliotidae > Haliotis > Haliotis rubra. The sequence continues at coordinate 5,168,821 of NW_025767412.1, read as the reverse complement.
AATATATCATTAAATATATGTTTTTATGATGAACATTTACTGAAAATAAAGAACAAACATGATAATGGTTTGAGTCATCAACCAAAGAACACAGTTCGACAAATCACCTCAACATTTGGATGTCAACCTCTTTAAATTTTCTTTTTTGGCTTACGACAATTTATTTTTCATGTATTGGATATTTTCCGAGATGACAACAGGAATAAATTCTTTGTCTCTATTAGAATGTTAAAGGACGCCCACCAAAGAAGTTTTAAAATCATTTATTCTATTACAACAGTACTGGATTTCTGACAATGACACCAGAATTAAGATGAAAGAATATGAGATATTTGTTGTTCACTTTTTGTGCAGGGATTTAGATTCAACTGCCTCTACATTATTCATTAGGTTGACAAACAAGTGACAGTTTGCAAATACCAACAATAATGGCCCCAGGGTCTTAAAATGAAATAACAAAACATGACATGATAAGAGACATTGTGCCAGATAATTGATTCACTCTTTAAATGTATCTTCAATTTAGATTTATGCCACGTGTAAACATATTGTTACGGGATTGTCTGAGTGAGCGAGTTAAAATTTAACGTAACCTCTGCAATATTTCTGCCATATATCTGGCTTATCTGACCCAGAGTCCACTGCCGCCATTGTAAGGTAGGATGGAGGCGTTAGCTAACAAATAGAAGCGTCAAAGCCCTTTGCGCATCCATAAGAAATCTCTGCTAAAAGCAGAGTCGATTGTAGATTTGTGACAAAGATTGTAGATTTGTAAACACATCTAATTCTATGTTTATTTAGTGGAAGACAAGGCACCTAAGCAAATTGTTCGCGGACCAGGATTTTCAGGAAGTTGCATCATCAAGGCGAGCAACAAAGAAAATCACCAACGTGTGTGTTATAATATACGTCCAGTCGGCTTGCTATACAGCAATATGAATCCATTGAGGTTTGGAGAAAATCATTCTCGGTTATTGGAATGTATTGGCTCTAGTAAATTTCCTCTGAAATGACAAATGTGATAGCAACTTGATCAGTGAATTGTCTTTGTAAAACACAATACGTACGTACTTCATCTCATTTATTTTCAATAACGTGGTGCCCTGGGGAATGTATCATCCAACAAAGTATCCATGGCTAATCAATATCCCTATTTGTCAATATCCATGTAACCAACACTGACACAAGTTTATTGATCAAGGAGGAGTAAAAAGTTTTTGATTTTGAACTCATATAATTATATAACTCAGAAGAGGCAATAAGAAAGGCGTTGTATTTCATAGTTATGCATTTGAAAAAATGTTTGTCAGATTTCAGTTTAACTGTTTGAGAAGTGAGAATGTCTTCATGTGCGATGATAGCTCTTGATAGCATCAATCTAATGCAAGGCAGACATTTACAGGCATAAATGATACTTGTAAACTATTAAAACAAGAGTTGTCACTTATGAAACCGACTGATGTATATATTCAAAGCAAACCAGAATATATCAACTGTAAAAAATCAACAGGTCATCACTTTATGTCATCCATTAAGGGTGATAATAATTTATTTCAGTAAAGATCAATATGGAATTAATCTACCTAATTTTACCATTACGAGGCTGACAATAGTTGGCGCAGAATATAACCTTTGACATCTCGTGGAACGTGGATATGGTAATGGCAGATGACATTCTTAATATTTCAATGAATTTCCATTTCTGAGTACAACTTCGAAAATTCTACTTTTTTATAGAACAGAACACGTTTGGAGATATTGTTTTTGACTATGTTCTTGTGAATGTTCTCATGTGAATTAACGACATATTGGAGGTTTCTTCTACAATGAAGTTATTCTGTCCGTATTCAATGTCCGTGTGCCTGTCTCATATTGCTTCTTGCAAGTGCCACAGGCATGACATCCTTGGTCAGCATGTTCGTTTACTGCCTAATACTAAAATGAAATCAAATGTTTAACCTATTCAGTGTTTCCTTTGAAGATTATCCTCAAGTTGGCATCATCCTCACTTAATATTTCAAGAGGTTCCGTCAAAAATGACAATATTTGATCATTAATTCCAAGAAATCTGTATAAAGACTGTCGCCATATGATATCAAGAGAAACTCATTGCTTTGATACGCTTAGAGTATTCACTGAGGATTGAGGATTATGTAAATTTAATCTTTGTTTTTTCCCCAAAATGTTTTCTTTACAGTTAACTATGACAAGGCATTATGCACCACCTTTGAAGCTGGCTTCCTCTCTTCATCTGTTTAAAAAGATTTTGTGTTGTCTTCGACAGGTTTGGTTTGGTTGTTTAATATTCCAGCTGTATGGCGGTGGTCTGTAAGTAATCGAGTCACGATCAGACAATCCAGTGATCAACGGCATGAGCATCGATGTACTCAAATGCCGTTTGTCGCCTGATACAACAAGCATGGGTTGCTGAAGACCAATTCTACTCCGGATCTTCACAGGTTGTCTTGGGCAGAAACTGACAACAGTTCTTCATACTTTATCCGTACATTGACAACAAATTGTTCTTGAAATATAGGTGTAATGGTTGCAATTAAATAAATGAACCTTGCGACAGGTATTATACATGTATATCCATATGTTATTTCTGCAAAGATAAATAGCTTTAAACATGATGCCTCAACGGGGCAGAATTCCAGTAGATTAATTCAGTATCATAAACAGTACAAAGTCAAATAACATAGCAACAGCTTAATGTTTGCATCGTGGTTCGGGTGATCCTGGCACAGTCACGCTGGTTAAGCTCCTCATCAGCGCATGACCCTTGCGGGCTTCACACGCAGCCCTTCTAGGAGGCGCTTCCAAGTCGAACTCACCAAGAACTTGCGGACAATATGTAGACTGCCCAACACTCAGCCTTTGATTTGAGTTTATTTCGCTGAATGGCCTCATGGCCCAGAGTACAAAAATACATATTTGTTTGTTTGTGCGCATACAATACATATACATATACATATATATAATGCATTAATATATAGCAGTCAGACAGGTAGGTTTCTCTTATGATAGATTGCTAGGCTTTTAATAACATTCATATTTTGTGTGCATAACAACTGCTTAAACTTAAATACAGATGGATTTATATGATAATACCCAGGAATAAGCTGCATCCTACTTGTATGGTAGTAAGGGCATACTAATAGAAAGTGGTATTCATCTTCTACGACATCTAAATGACACTTGTTACATATTGCTATAGTATCGTCTACATTGTCGTTATTGAAACGCAACTGTTGGATACAAAATTTGTGCGATAAGCAACGAGATTTACATAAAATGCGCCTCAAGTCTCTATTAGTGCACAACTGACTTGTACGATGCATAAACTTTCAGAAAGGAACTACTACCAATATCACTGCTCCAAGTTTGGAAACAGATATCCTTGGAGCGTTGCTTAAATGTTGCCTTAACACATCTACGTCGCCAAAGTCCTTTGTAATCTACACAAAAAGAGAATCCAAATTTGAACAATAGTGAACGAACATGAGAGACCCAGTTGACATTTCCGTTTTCATCAAAGACTTTAAGCATTTCATAACAAGCTCGAGGATACCTAGAGCTACTCAGTCTCACTACTCTACACCAGTACCTGATGCAACGACGAAAATAATTAACAGACATTTGATATCTGAGCAACTCCCCTAAAACAGCTTTTGTAGACACACATTTTCCTAAACCTAAATACTTCTTGAAGAACAAACCCTGAAGCTTTTCAGTATCAGCTCTATATGTATATCCCCAAATTTCGGCGCCATAGAGCAAAATAGGTGCTATTTTCGTGTTTGACAGGAAAGCTCGCTTTCATTGCTGTTAACGACAGAGTTTCACAAGCTTTAGACCACACCAGCCTTGAGGAAAATATGACACCCAAATACTTATAATAGCTAACAACGTTAATTTCCTGACCATCATAGAACCATTTCTATGTAGTTCTAAGATAAATCACCATTTCTAAAGACAATGATTTGAGACTTATCTATTCACTTCCAAACCCCATTTCAAACAGAATTTATGTAGGAAATCTAATTTTCGTTGCAGCCCTACGACAGAATCATCTACCAAAATGACATCATCGGAAAAGAGCAACAGTAAAATGTCGTCCCGTTCCGATTGGACAAATATACCCCTTATACCACTGTATTGCATTTCCTCTACTAACAGATTTATAAAAAAATATAAACAATACCGGACTTAACATACACCCCTGTCTGACGCCTTGTGAAGTTGTGAATATATCCAACCTATTACTACCAACTCGGACGCACGCTTTGACCTTATTATACATGTCTCTTAAAAGATCTTACCATGAACACCTTTACTTAACAGTACATACAATACGTTATCTCTATCTACTACTAAGCCGAAAGCCTTGCGAAAATCAATAAATGAGGCATAAAATCAATGACCAGGTTTCCTTAGATACTTTTGAACAAGCGACTGTAGAATGAAAATATTATCAAATGTTGAAAAGTCATTTCTAAAACCTGCCTGTGACTCGTGTAAAGTTTTCTTCAGGCCAAGCCAAACTCGAATATGTGAATCTAGAATACTAGTGAATATTTTACCCATTACACTTAAAAAAGAAATTCCCCTGTAGTCGCGGACCAGGATTTTCAGGAAGAGGCGAGCAACAAAGAAAATCACCAACGTGTGTGTTATAATATACGTCCAGTCGGCTTGCTATACAGCAATATGTATCCTTTGAGGTTTGGAGAAAATCATTCTCGGTTATTGGAATGTATTGGCTCTGGTAAATTTCCTGTGGGTTTTGCATATCACCATTCTTATACGAAGGCACAATGACTCCAACATTCCAACTATCTGAAAAAATCACACTATCTAGCACTGCATTAAATAACATTTCTAAATATAGAACAATCATTGGAAGAAACTTATAAAACTCTGGGGGGATACCATCCATGCCAGGAGCCTTTCCACACTTAAGAGAATCTATTGCCTTCATAATTTCATCCTGATTAATAGGATCTGAGAGAAAATCTGGTTCCCTACAAGCACTAAATTTAAGAAATACAGTTCGGTCTACCACCATGTATAGTGTAATAAAGCACACTTTTACGTTATAATAGTTCAGGGCGAAAGTGATTTAACGTTATAATAGTTCAGGGCGAAAGTGTGCTTTATTACACTATACATGTTGGTAGACCGAACTGTATTTCTTTTCCAAGATGCCAAATTTAATACTTTCTAAGGATAATTACGATTAATTTAAGGCAGAAAACAAACGACGGTGTCGGTGACCTAAATTAAGAATCCTCGCACAGGGCTAACTGGCGCGCTGTTCTATTAATTTGTTTGCCCCCTACGTTAAGAGGAACGTTACCAGAAAAAACTAAATGATAAACAGTTTGATGACGGTTTACGTTCGGATTAAATATCTTCCGTGAATTATTTTAATTACATCTGTCATTAACGTAAACCATTGGGGGCAATATGAACGTCGCATTTCTACTACCAACGTAAGTTTAGATCAGTACATCCAGATGAAGCTGAGTAGTGAAGCGACATTCCACGATTGAATTGTGGGAATGTAAGCATTGCGAACGTTACCGTGTCGCTGAAAACATGTGAGTCGAATTGACACATTTTATCCGTCGTAAAGCATAAACGTAATGTTTCCACCAGTGATGTTATCGTGAAGCAACTGCAAACCAAGAAACTGGATGCAACGGAGTAGTTTACTGTAGGAGTCCGTACGAGGCGATGACAACTGACATGCATCGTGACGTCGCTTACATTGTGACGTATTATAAAATGGTTCGATTACGAGGGGGCACACTAGAATGGCGCAGTGACGGGATAACGTCATTCAATTGTAACGTCACCAAAAACTATACCTTTACTGTCTTTACTATTTTTCAAAATGATAATCGATGTTTCATTCCAGGTAAAAACACAAGATTTTACTCCGTTAAATTACCAATCCTGACTCCCAGAAGCTATGCTATTTTCATTTTTTGTTGTTATCTTTGCTTAACGCTACGCTTAGCAAGATTCCAGCGACACTTCGTTGGTCACCAAGCCTTACTAATTAATCAACTTAGTCTCCCCATTAGTACAAGCATAAATTCCTATGGAGACATTAAAACCACATTCCACATAAATATTCCATTAGGTTCAACAGGAATCTTTCAAGTTTTATGTAAGCTTTTTTGTATGTGTTTTAAACATGAAACGGAATCCACAAATGGATACATTTTTAAATCTATAAGAGTCTTTCATGTTCACGTTGTACTTAAGAATAAATTTGTATTTTCTTACAGATCAGTACAAAAACACGAAGAATATAAGGGAGCAAGAGTACTGTTTAATGCTCTACTAGAAGCACCATGATCATGCATGCTCTATAACAAGCGACATCATACCCATGCACTAATATCTAGTTTAGTAACTACTAAGAAGCGTTTCTTGGAGCCTATGCAAAACTGCAAATAGCTGAGAGTATCTGTCAAAAAATGGGTTTTCAACTTGGACTGAAAATCAGTCAGTTCTGTGATGGATCTGAGAGAACAGGGACTGCTGTGGAGAAGCTGTGGTCGCCAAAGCGTGTTTTCTGGATGTTGGAATACTGGGAAGATGTTGTCCTCCTTACCTCAGGGCTCTGGGTGGCTCATACTTGTTAGTGAGGTCTTGAAGATACGGTGGTGCCAGTCCTTGCTTCGCTTTGAACAGTAGTACCAGAATCTTGTACTTGATTCTCTCTGCGACTCTGAGCCAGTATAGGTTCTTTTAGAATGGACTAATATGCTGGTACTTTCTTATCTTGGTCACGAGTCTGCAGTTTGACATCGCTGAAGCTTGTTGGTGGGGTGTTTCGGGATACCGTGCAGCAATTCATGGCAGTAATCCAGGTATTCGCAAGATTGGACTAGAGAGTGGCATCAGTCTTTGTACTCAGGAATCTTCTTACTTGGCTGATGTTTCTGATGTCATAATGTGCCGTTTTACAGACTTTTGAAATGTGAGATTCTGCACGTAGAGATGTTGCACGCTTTGTCAATTGGGAAATAACACACCCTCCAACCATGAGGTCTGGAAGGGTCAACTTGCTTCTGACAGACTTGAAACAGATATAGAGCAGTTCAGTCTTCTTGCTGTTCAACTTGTTTGTTGTGGTCATCCACACCTTGGTAGTGGTTGTATCCTCAAAGAGGGTAAAGGTATCATAGAAATTATTGTCCTCCTGGGAGAGTGTGTAAGATCACGTCTTTCAAAGTATATATAATCTTGGGATAGGCTCGCTGACTTGGTTGACACATGTCAATGCTCATGCTGGATTGTCTAGTCCAGATGCGATTATTTGCAGACCACAGCCAATCAACCAACTAAGCCTGGACATTAAATCCACATGATAGTATTAATGATAACGTGTTTTCAAAACTGCTGGAAATTAACTTCGTATATCAAATTACCAACCCGACTTGCTCATTAATCATACCACACGAGATGGTAGGACCTATGTTCAACTTGTCACAAATAATATGGTCACAACAGAAATCTTTACAAAAACTTTATTAAGCCAAGAAAACACGTTGGATGAGGAGATTGAGCAATCGGTGTGCGTGGCTTCCCTTCCCAATAAAACGTCTCCAGTAGGGATTCAGCTTCGTACCCCGTGGTGAAGCCCTCTACTATCTGTCACTTCCATTTAGTCCGCCACAAGCAATGTCTAGAAACCAATGTTTTCAACCAAGATTGGATTTTAATGTAATTTTGCTGCAATTGCCTAGAATCTTAAAACTACAGGCTTATACTACTTTTGCCATCACGTTCACGTTGTTCATGTACCAGCTCTCATGAAATTGAAATTAATACTTAGGTTAAAATAATTTGTCATTGAGTACATATATTGACATCAAACTTTCATGAAAAGGAAACAATGTGCATCTTCTACTCATGCTAAAACGGTTGCAGATAATGATAATATGGAATGGATACTTGGTAAGAATAATGTTTAGTTTGTGAAGGATGCACCATGGCAATGTAATCCTCACACAGGAAACAACCCTTCACATCCTTCACAAACATTATCTCACTTCCAAGACTCAGATCATTTACGATTTTCTACGTTTACAAAAGTTTCATTACAGGAAACGGTGCAATTCCTTCCATAATATTTACTCGTATGGCTTCAATGAAATTGGTTAACAATGAACCAGAAATTCCCGTGTACAGTGAAATACAACAAGCAACACGTATTTTTTTTTTTAAAAACCCGCTACTGTCAGGTTCTTCTAAGCTGCGTTTACATGACAATCTGACCATGGACAGGTACAGGCGGCTGTCAAAGAAAAGTAGAAGAAACAGATTTTTGCAAGTTATGGTGTTACGTGTGACATCCACATTACACAGTGAGCGAAGTGTATGGGAACGAGAAAGAAGTCGACACTGGTGGGAAGTGACAGTACAGACATTTGATGATGATCGGTGGAGAGGGAACTTCCGGATGTCAAAGGCAATGTTCAATCTCCTCTGTCAAAAACTGCGACAACATCTTGAAAAACAATCCAGAATTCGCCAAGCTCTTTGTCTTGAACACAGAGTCGCAGTTGCAGTATATTTTCTCGCTACAACAGGAGAATATCGCACCATCGCCAATCTTTTTGGAATACACAAGTCCACTGTGTGCTGCATTGTGCATGAGGTGTGTAATGCCATTTACACACGCATATTCCCAGCTGTGGTCAAGTTCCCTCAAGATGAAGAACTTAAAAGAGTTAATAACTGTTATTTCAGGGTTCCAACAGAAATGGAACTTTCCAAATTGTGGAGGTGCTATAGATGCAACACACATTCCAATTGTGGCCCCGCAGCAGTTCCACTCTGATACTGTGAATAGAAAAGGGTTCTATTCAATTATCATGCAAGCTGTTTGCGATGATAAGTACAGGTTCACTGATGTCTGCATAGGCTGGCCAGGTAGAGTTCACGATGCGCGGGTGTTCTCAAACTCTAAGCTGAGGGCTTTGGCAGATAGTGGTGATATATTACCGCAAACAGCAGAGATGATGGACAGTGTAGGCCCTGCTGATCATAAAGTGGATATGCCCGTTGTCCTCATCGCAGACCCTGCGTACCCTATGTGTCCTTGGCTACTGAAACCATATAGCAACAGAGGGGCTCTGACAGAAGAACAATCTTACTTCAACTACAGACTGAGCAGTGCACGCATGACTATTGAAAACACATTTGGCTGCCTTAAGGGACGATGGAGACGTTTCTCTAAGCGCATGGATGTGAATGTGGAGTTTGTGCCAAGCAGTTTTCAAAAATTCAAACTCAGTGAGCAAGTCATGCTTGCCATGCTTACATTCACCTTTCTGTTTGCCGAAATAAAGGTTTTATTTTATTAAGGACTATCAGTGTGAAACATGTTAATGAAACAATGTCCCTCCAGCGAGTCACGGTTCCCACAACCTGTTAGTGGATGTGTTGTGAAGTACCTGCCTCATGTAGTAACAGACAATCTACGATGAACTACGGAGTACCTCACTCGATAAGACCAGAGCAGTGTAGATTGTGGATGTATTAGATCTCCAGGGTGAGGTAATATCTATATAAACATGACATGTTACTGGTCCTGTTAACACCAGCGATGTGGACTCTACCAAACCAAAGAATCCATTCAATAAATGTCATTGATATTGAACACATTAGATTCACCACAACGGACAATGCAGAAAACAGTTGTGTTACAGTGGAACACAGTTATGTCGAAATTCGATGGGTCGACTTTGGTAACTGCATAATCCTTATTTAGTTATCATACTCGGCAATAATCATTCGTAGCATCTACTTTGGTCCCTTAGACTTCGTACAAACTTGTTTGACTGTATGTGGTGCTGTGGCTTCCAGATACTATGGTTAAAAGCAACAGCGAAAATGCAAGACGTGTGTTGCCTTGGTAAGGTTCCCTCTGAACCGGGAGTACAATCACACAATGGAGTAAGATACAATGGTTTCTTATCATCATTACCCTTCAGTAATATCGTTGCTGACCCCTGACAATTGATCTTGACAGTGGGAGGTAACTAATGGGATGGTCAGGCACGTTTATTGTGACGCATGACATCGTTTCGCACTTGTGTCGGTCAAGCTTCATGATGCCAGTTCATGATGGTCCAGTTTTGCATTTTTAAAGACCGCCGTTGCATGGCTCGATAACTGCCGAGAGAAGCAGCAACAATAAACAAACAAACAAACAGGAGTCTTTCTTGATGACCGGTTTGCTGGTCACACCTGCTATTTACACTACTGGCAAAAACAAATCAGAGTTTGTTGTCCGACGGTTGTTCTCACTCTGCTTGAGCCAAACCCTAAGAAAACTATCAGAGAGATACGTCAATGCATACGAGATACGTCAATGATAATATACTGATGATGCAGTATACGTGTGCATGGTGACACATTTCCGCCTAGTACGCGTAGTGTGAAATGCGTCAATGCATCTTGTAGAAGCACAGTAATGTGTGACTCTAGATAAAAGGGTTGTAAGTCGTAACGAGGCGGCATTTCCAACCGATCTGGTTTTGGGTAGATCCTTTGAAAGGTAACGTTTTGTTCTCTTCATTTAGTAAATTCACTTCATATATTCGATCATTATTCATGCTGTCATTCGGAAAACAAATGTACTAAATGCCGCACTGGAATGGTATTGAAGCTACTAAATATATGCTGTTGATTTTAAATAAGTGAGAGTGACTGTGGCGTGCAAGGTGGTGAAGGAACTCGGGTTCAACGCTGCTCTGAATAGTTAACCGTGTCTGCGTAATGAGGAGTGCAGGACTAAGATGTTGACAGCATTGGTGAATACAACGTGAAGCATAACCTTGCAAACAAACCCACGGTTACAATCAGGACTTGCGGATTCTTGAACCTATGATCCTGGCATACCTAAAGGACATATCGAATAACGGTTAATAGTACCAGATGATGATTTTCAAAGCATACACATGACGAATGTTCACCTCTAACTCATGTAATCTGGCTCTAGCTCAGCATGAGAAACAATGCTTGCAATTTGAGCCATTACGACAATTTACGGCGATCCAGAGCCTTTACGTATTTATTAGTTTGTTGTTTTGTTTCTAGGGACTCCATCAGTTGACATTCAAGAAATGCGTGGCATATTTTCATCGAGTTTTATTCTTTTACTTGGATCTGTTTTGACGTTTGCCGAGGATGCAGGTATGGTGCAATATGCTCAACCGTCTTTGTTTGTGCATAGCCAATAGTTCTTGTAGTAATGAAATTACACAACTAACTTATATTCTATTCAATGTTAATTTCGGTCTGTATTCTGGTTCTATTACATACAAAGTAAATCTTACTATTTACCACTTTGATATATTCCTACTGTGTGCCTTTCTGGTCACTGGTGGTGCAACTTGTTCACTAAAATAACAATTAAATGCTTCGTGAAGCGCTGTGAAATTGAAAGAAGATGAATTTGAATATTTCTTATAGCACCGTGAAATTGAAAGATCATAAAGATGATGATCCGAAGCAGAATGAGTTGATGAGTGGGTGAGTGAATGTGTTTAGATTTACGCCGCACTCAGCAATATTGCAGCTATATGGCGGCGGTCTGTAAATAATCGTGTCATGGCCAGACAATCCTGTGATCAACAGCATGAACATCGATCTGGGCAATAATTGTGTGAACAAATCCAGCGAGCCTGACCACCCGATCTCGTTAGTCGCATCTTACGAGAAGCATGGGTTAGTTAAGGTTCATTCTAACCCGGACCTTTACGGGTAATAAGTTGATGATGATTGACATGTTCATATTGTGCTACGTTTGTTGATAACGCTACGGGAATGACCCGCGCTATCCCTTCTCATTTCTTTTTCTAGAACGACACTTGGTCTGATCGATATATCAAAGTTTTGAATTTAAAAGTCTAAAAAGTCCATTTTCATTCAATATAAACCGTCATCATCAGAAAATATTATCCGACGAAACGTACATTTTTCGGTGAATTCAAACTTCATTCAATTTAACAAAACTGATGTATTTAGTTGATCTATTTTAACGGTCGAAATAAAGAATTAAATAGGGTTGTGTTTAAAGATAAATATTCTCTGTTAAAGTTAGTTTTTTAAATTACCCGACATAACATGAGCCCAACAAACACAATTTTATGCGATCCAATCCAATTCAGTCCCATTAAGGATATTTTCTTGGAATGTTTTTATCTTGAATATGTAATTAGTCTCCATTATGTGGGTAAAGAAGAGATCATTATTCTTGTGTGATCATATTGTGTGTGTATTTACAGCTGCTGCAATATCACGAGGTATTTGTTACGCTAAAGGCTTTTATAATAGAATAAAATTGAAAAATAATATTCTATCAGCCAGAGACATTTAAAATAATGATAATCAAGTTCAAGTAAATACATCAGTTTGATTGGCATAAATTCAGACAGTACTTGAATCAGATCGTTCGTTGGAGCTGACATATTTACAGAAATTTGACCACTGATACCTAGAGACACTAAAATATGGTACTTTTTCTTTCCCTATGTGGTGCTCGAGGTTGATATGAAAAACATAGTGTCCGTGTATTGTTTATGAACACGCATAGTCACACACACACACGCACATTCTTACACGTCGATAATTTAACCACAATAATATTAAAAGTGACGTTAAACCCCATTGTAACTGGGGTCTAAACTTAATGTTGTTCATAGTTGATGGTTCTGTTTGGTCTGACTGCAACTTTTCACCATCCAGGTGCCGACTCTCCGGCAGTGCATGATTCTGGCCTGCTCTCGCTACCGCCGCCGCCGCCGCATCTGCTGCGCTGCAACAAGGGGATGTAGTCAACCCTCAACCGCAGGATGCTTACATGTTGTCGGGTGACCAGGGCCTAGAGCGCCTGATCAGCAGTGATTCCTCTAAAGCGGACTCAAGCCCGCTTTTTACAAATCCTCTTAGCGATCTTCTACAGAGAATTAAGCAATTGGTTCAACAGGAACACAAAAGACCAACATGGTATAGGAAATCATATGCCCCAATGTTTGTTGGGGAAAAGTCAGCGCCTTTATTTATAGGAAAGAAATCAGCACCTTATTTTGTTGGGAAGAAGTCTACTCCTTATGTTGTCGACAAAAGAGCTTCTCCTTACTTTGTTGGACAGGAATCGGCTCCATACTCGGTCTACGAAAAGGCCGCTCCTTATTTTGTTGGTAAAAAGGGTACCTCTTACTTCGTGGGAAACCAATCTGTGAGACAGAAATCTGTTTCGATGTTTGTTGGGAAGATATCAGAACCTATGTTTGTTGGTAAAAAGGCTGCCCCGATGTTCGTTGGCAAGCGGCGTTCAGCGGATATTCTCGACAACCTATCCGGTCCCAATTTGCAAGAACTGTCTGTAAGTCGTTTAGCCCGCATCCCTTCCAAAGAGGATTCTTACCTCGCAATTCCCGTAAAACGGTCCTCTGATTTCCCCCAAAATGCAGAAAATGAATTCTTGAAACGAAACATGTACCCTACCCCCTACTTCATCGGCAAACGGTATAATAGCCCCCTTTTCATCGGCAAAAGAGAGCAGGAAACGATGAAAATACGCGCTGCCATTATAGAATTCTTCAAGGCACTTAAAATTACTTTCCCCGTAAGAGAGTCCCAATTGCTTTTCCCTTAAGAGAGTCCCAATTACTTTCCCCATAAGAGAGTTCCAATGTATTTTCAAAAGTTCATTGCTCTGTTAATATCTATATTGTGAGCTTGATCAACACAAAGCAAACTGTGAAAGCAATCTGGTTCCCATGAGCTTCTCGGGATGTAAATCATCTACCATAAATGATCATTATTGCTCAAATATGGACAAAGGTAGCACGATGTGTAGGAAACCTCTGTCCTAGATAACGCCTTACACTATGGTTTGTGAAATGAACAACTTCTGAAGTATATGTTTCATCAAATTTGTTGACTCGACCGTTTTTGCAATGTACCAGAAAGATATTGCCCCTGTCGTCGGACGGTCGAAGATTTTACAGAGCATCCTCATGCATATTGTGTATCATATCAATAAAATACTGTCTAGCAGATATCATTGTTTGGCTTCTTTACCTCAGAAATGTAGCAGAGGAGTCTATCCATCTAGTACTCAGGGATACATGACAGACAATATTGTGAAATGTAGGAGAACATAGTTTAAAGATAACACATGCTATAACCAATGACGTTGATGCATTTTACAGGGAAGATGCTAGTTTAGAAAACTGATGCACATAAAGCAGCCCTCGTGAGTGAGTTGAAATTTAAAGTCACTTTGGCAATAGTTCAGCCATATCCTGACTAAAACAACATATAGATTAACAATAATTAAAGATAGAGTATAAAATCCTGTCAACGAAGGACAGTAAAACAACTAGAATATCACAGATACAAATGTAAAACTAGTAATTAAATCTAAAACATTTTAACTATAGAAGACAACATAATATTAACATAGGCTATGGATCACCAACAACTGAAGGTAGATCACCATACCAGGGACCATGGGGACTTACAGTACCTTTGCTAACTGCATAGCAGCCCCCGTGGAGGAGACCATATCATACGTTACATCACAACACTCTCAGCAGAATTCGTCAAGAGTCGTGTTCACGACTTCTCGGCATTGCCCGAGGTTGTAGGATCTGGTTGGTTGGTCTGCTAGACGTAGCGCTCAGCAATATCCAGATTTATGGCGGCAGTCTGGACCAGACAATCCAGGGATCAACATCATCGATTTACGCAAATGGGATACAATGACTAGTGTTAACCAGGTCAGCGAGCCTGACCATGTGATCCCGTTAGTCGCCTCTTACGACAAACATGGGTTACTGAAAACCAATTCTAACCCGGATCGTCACTGGTCTTACAGGTTCTGTAATCATGTCTATATATATGCATACTGTACATGGAGCTTTATTGCAAAGTACACTCTACTGAAACACAACAGTTCCCTTAATTCGTCATGTCATGTAATGGCATATTTGTTATGGATATACTGCTGTTTTATATTGTATGGGCGACGTTTCGACATAGATTCTAATGTTCTTGTCACGCATATGACATCAACAAGGCAGAACATTTGCACATAATTTAAACCACCGGGAGACCCATATATAGCAGAACATTTGCCGGTATAACACCAAACAGAACTTCGACGAAGACCCCAAAATATTCAAACGAAGTGCATATTACATTCTCAAGCATTAATTCTCGTTTCCTGATCAGGAATTTTAAACAGATAATTGATGAAAGAAACAATAGTCAAGGTGTAGATGTAGCAGTAAATACAGCTCCGTTGGACATCAGGTACAATGAGCTGATAGGTATTTATGGTTAAACGGGAAAACGATTTTGCTGTTGGGTCCTTTGTAATGTTTGGTCAGACCACATAGGTGGATTCCTGTATTCAGAATGGCATCCCCAGAGAAATGAAGGGACTTTTGAATGTCTTTTCCTGAAACTCATTATTATGTTCACAGACTGAAATAGTATGCAGCAGAAAGGGTTCGGGTGATCCTAGCAGTCAGGCTGGTAATGCTCATCATCAGTTCGGGGCTCTTATCCCCTCTACACGCAGCTCATACAGCGACTGCCTAGTCGAACACACCAAGAACTTTCCGGAGAATATGAAGGATCTCCAACACTGCAGCTTTCTACATCAGACGGGCTGTGTTCCCGGTGGAGAACCCGGGCACTCTCCTGATCTGCGCGAAGAGATCAGGAGGTACCAATCCACAGGCACCGAGAACAATGGGGTGCCTGACGACAGTATACTTGGGATGCAAGCAAGACATTTCAAAGCCGAGGTCCGCATATTTAGCCTACTTTTCCTGAATCTTAGAAATCACGTTGCTGTCGAAAGGGACAGAAAATTCAATGGTATAAATAAATTCATTGGCTTTATCAAAAAGGATCAGGTTTGTTGGCTAAAATCTTCTGAGACTGCACATGGTCCTATTCCTAAGAAATTAAAAGCTGTTATTTTCCATGACGCCTGGACATGTTCAGGGTCGTACTATGGATGGACCTCGGAATCAACGCCACAAACAAGGCGAGGACGGTAGTCGAATGAGCCATCCCATCATGTCGTTTAAGATATGCTGTTTGTGCCAAGGAAGGGCACCCCTGACAAGATGTTGAACAGTTTCTGTAAATTCATTGCATAATCGACATTTCATGTTGCTATTTTGTTTAAGAATCATATTTTGGCGATTGCAAATGGGAGCAAATAGAAAGCCCTTTGTTTCACTTTTAAGACCAGCCGACTTCATCCAGGCGAATGATTTGGTTGGATTACTGTTCTGTTCCACACACTGCATATATACACGATGCAATGGTTTCTCAGAAGCGTACCCCACAAATGACCGACTCTAGGCAGACTTGGTGAATAACTTCACCTGGTTGTCCAGCAGTTCATCGCCATCAATAAAAGCAACCTCAAATTTCAGATTCTGTTCAACAACCTTGGCACCTATAAAATAGCTGTGAAATTCTTACTTCCATTAAAAGTCTCGATAAGCATCACCAGAGGATCACCCGATAAATAAATCTGTGCAAAAGTACACAATAAAATTCTATCATGAAGAACTTCCACATTAGTCAAACCCCGACCTCCAGAACTGATTGGCATATATAAACGATTAAGAGAGGACCGAGGGTTGTGGGCTCTATTATCAGACATGATCCTTCTGGTCAGGCGTTCAAGACTCTGGATGTCTTGTTTTGTCCAATCAACTACTCCAAAGGAATAAGAAGGGACTGATGCAGCAAATGTATTGGTGGATTTGACGTTGTTTCGCGAATTTAGCTCTGAGCTTCAGATTTTCTTTAAGTGAGTTTTATACTCGGCCCGAAGTTTTTGTCGTAGATGTTGGCATTCTGGAGCTTGTCGCGAACTTACACTCTAAGATAGGTGGAGCGCTGATCTTCCACAAGATGCTCAATAACTCCTCCCCCCTGTAACTTGACCGATCCATCATTTAGTACCTTGCCACGTTTCAAATGAAGAGTATTACATTTGTCGAGTCCAAATGCCATGCCAATATCATCAGAAAGAGACTTGACAAGGAGAACCTGTTCTTTCAAATTGGTATCTCCTTTGGCAAGGAGCTCGATATCATCCATGTAAAGGAGATGAGTAAGCGCAGTTGGGGACCTGCACTGGTCCGGGATGGTAAACCTCCTCTTTATTGAGCAGAAAGCTCAGAGAATTTAAGGACTTAATAATAAATATTATTGTTATTATTGCATAAAGTTCTTTATGACATGATAGATATGACGTACCAACAATTATGTTTTTATGTTACAAAGAAACACAAGTCAGAAACACTAATACTGACCCCTGTTGTGCAAAACAAATCTGTTTAGGCATAATGTCGGAACATCTCCACAGTTCTCGCCCATGGCAGAATTGTTATGTGGCGTCGAGGAGAAAATATACACAGAGAAAAAGGTATCGCAACACCCCATAGTTTTCATGTAGCCATTGTAAGGAAACTTATCCAAACCCCAATCAACTTACTATCTGGATAAACGGACCCTCAAGGAATAACAAAATGTCAGATCTAAATGCAAAAGTACGAAAAGCTGTAATTTATGCAGATAGCAAACCTGACAAAAATGACTCAGTTTGTAGTGTTGATAACTATGGTCGTATGACATTAACAAGTGCGGTCATTTTCAAGATAATGGCATTCCTCATTGACGGTATCAGACAGTGAATTTGACGTTGAAGTATTGTTTTCCATTCTTGGTGGAGGGCCTGTTCAAGTTTATCATAAATGTGTACTGGAAGCACTTTCTGGTGTCCATAACCTCCCAAACAAGTTCTCTGGGCAAAGGCAGAATTAGCTAAGCATTGCTGTCCATGGAGACTTGAGGTGTTCAGAGGGTGATCATCGAAATGTGGCACAACATCCCTGTCTAGGGTGTCAGTGAGGTACTGTTACCCATCCGGATTTTGAATGATCGTCAAATGGTAAACTTTACAGCCATGTAAGAAAGACGGCCTCAGAAACCAATGAACCCCCACCAAAATGTACTTGTTCCAAGATATTGCGGCCCCACACACGAACTCGGCTATCAAACAAAACCTCGAGTTTTGTCCCACAAGTGGACAGTTTCCCAATGACGTCTAGTTTCGGTGACGTTTAGCTTTACAACAAGATAGTCGCGCTGTTTTATGATCTGGTGACAACAGCGGATAGGTCGTCTGGCACTTTACGGGGCCGATTTTATGCGATTTTGGGTCATTGTTTGGACAAACAACGATGTGGAAACCACCTAATCGCTGACGGTCCTTAATTGGCTGAGGTTATCAGTCGGCTGATAGTCAACACATGACAATCTCTTGCAATGGCCTTGAATGGCAAGCCAGCATTCCACATTCCCAAAACGTTGAACAGTTGTCGTCCCCATGGTCCATAGCATGGTGATCTACCTTCAGATGCTGGCGATCTACAGTCGTAGGTCTTCTTGTCATCTATAGTTAAAATGTTTTAGATTTAGTTACTTGTTTCCAATGTATAACAGTTTACTAATACACATGCACGTGCACAGTAGCACGTGCATCTAATGACAATGTATGGTGCGCCCAAGCAAAAGCATAGGTGTTGCGATACTCATGTTCATACGTAAACTACATCTTCTCTTGTGTGGATGGCCGATGCTACCGAAGGGACAGGACATACGTACGCCTTTCGCGAACACCTGGTGTCATCACTGATTCTCAGTTGTCCATTCATATTTCACATCTCTTTTGAACTTTACACCAAATGGTAGATTTACCAGGACAATCAAGATAAAGTATTATTTGGCATTAACATTAGAAATACTGAATGTTAAAATCACTAATTATTTGCTCGAGATCATCGCCACCCTCGTCATAAATAATATGGAAACACATTTTTGGCAACGTCAATTGAATAAGATAAATACTTGAAAATGCAAAACACAAGAAGAGCGACTGGTTAAAAACATTTTCGCAGTAATCTACGTAGAAAGCTACATGTGTCTAACAGACGACGTCGGGTGCATCATACAACTGCGGCCGATGGCATCATCAGATAATAAGTATCTCACTGATGCGTACTCTCCTCTAAGTGACTTCAACATATTACTCAGACACATTGCTTTTACGCCCATATAATTCTAATTTTGGGACTTCCTTATGTTCAGAGAATCAATTATGTCTGTCTAATGTCATATTTGAACCACGGTACCTGCAACCTTCACCTACACATCAGATGGGAGTGACATCAGTTCGACTTAGAGGACAGGTAATTAGCCCAGTGCCCTAGAAATGTGTTGCTTAGGCTTTAAACCAGTGTTTGAGTGAGAACATCGTGGTAAAACCCATTGTCACCCCCTCTTACTTTTATATTGAGGACTTAAAAGCAGAACGATCTTGCAGTTGTCGTGTTTTCCTGTAGATATGGGAAAACGAAAATGTGAAAGTTGACCGTCGGTGGAACATTGGCTGGACAGAACTTGAACAAAAGTTTACAATACGGGACTAATATATACTTGAATACTATAATTACATTCATATTACACCTGAAAACAGGTGGGGTGATCAGAGCGTGCAAGACCTTCAATATAAACTGTTTTTTTGTTCAGGTAATTGTGTGAGGTAACTGCATGAAAAAACTCTGAAAAACAAAAGTATCAACATGATCAAAATTGCAATGGGTGACCATATGTTATACTGACTGACAAATGTCCCGTTGCGCTTCAAAACTACGTGCCATCAAAAACACGTGTCCCTGATTTCATGTGCGGGTCATGTAGCATCTCACATTCCCAACACAACCATCATCAATGGTACAAAGGTCCTATACCAACCTCCGCACACTAGCGCCCCGAATACTAGTAGCTCACCAATAACCGGACGGTAGACAACGTCTCATACAACATAATGTCAGTGACACATAGTTCATTACATAACCCACACTCTCACAGAGGCAGCCTCTGTGTGTCTACCACCGTCTGTGTGTTATCTGTATCTGTTCCGGTAATGCCTCAATTATAGAATTCATAACATCCCTATGGATAGTCCATAGGGTCCAAATGAGGTAATTGAATGATCATGTGCACTAGGTCCCAAACAACCGCGACTGCAGGAAGTGTCAGTGAGCCAGGGCACCGTGACATTCACAAAATGCAGAATGGGTATTGTAGGCATCAGCAGTAATGAACACTATAGTTTATAAATACGTGTGAAAAGAGGCGTATGTCACACTATGATAAAGAAACCTATCTGATATCATCCATCAACTTTGACCAGTAATAGTAAAGATTGCACCACTTTGTAGAATCCCATCCGGGATTAGAATCACCAGTCGCAGAATCAGGCAACCAATCGCCAGCACAGAGAAGTGAGCGACTTAGTGCACTCAGCCCACCAGTATTATAGACTTTCAATATAGATTTCTACAAGGTATTATTTACACAAAACAGGAATTGGTCAAAATGAAAAAAATTGACAACAGCTTGTGTTGTTTTTGCAAAGATGTAAATGAGAGTGTGTTTTATTTGTACTGGGCATGTCAGGAGACTCAAACATTTTGGATAAACCTACAAATTTGGCTTAACAATTATTATCCACATCCATTTAAATTATCAAAAAACATGATTTGGTTTGGTACTCAACATGAAAATAGATTACTAAATCACATCATCACATATTCACTTATGCAGTATTAAAAATATACTTCCAAATCTAACTTTCTATATAAAAACTCTAAAAGAAATATTCTTTGTGGAAAAACATATATCAGCAAAAAAAAATTTTAACAAATAATTTCCATCATAAATGGAGCCTTCTCTCCCCAGTACTTAGATGACTCAAAATGTATTGACTTGTACCTGACATTATCTGTACATTATCTATTTAATGAATTATGCATGTTTATAAATATATTAATACAGAAATATCTCACCAGTACATTATCTAGTTAATGAATTATGCATGTTTATAAATATATTAATACAAAAATATCTCACCTGTACATCATGTAGCCATATTACTTTAAGCCGTACGTATCACCGCTTGGTATATCTGCAATATTGTAATCTTGGGAACCAATAAAAAGAACCAAAAAAAACTTCAACAGTATTGTAGTGATGACTACGGTAATAAAGATAACATTCAGCTGAAACGAGAGCTTGGATAGCTGGTGGATGGTGGCAACTAACTAAATACAATCCATAGACTTTACCAATCAGCGATATAGGCCCAATTGTCTGATCTTTATACCGGTATCTGCTGACAGTGGTTTACCTATCAACACATATAATGAATTCACAACAGTTCACGTTACTAGACCTAAATGCCACACAGAATGGGAAGTGTCAGTCTCAAAATGTCTTGATGTTCGGTTCACCAAGATTGGGAACACCAAATTCAGTTCGTTTTGTTTGTTCTTTGCGAACAAACTGAAGCAGCATTCTTATTGAGAACACTATCTGCTTGATGTTTACAGGTAGATTAGAAACACTAAACCCGGCAGGGAGTCTGCAATGTGGACTGTTTTGGCCTGGCAGTTATCAGCGAGGCTTACCCGGCTTACACAGACATTAACGCACTGTTGGTCGATGTTAATACATTAACAGAACTGACACTCAGGGATTTTGGGAGAGAGTTTTATCGTTGAAGGTCGAATGTCGAGCATGTGGGAATCTCGGACATTGTTGATGTGTTAGTATTACATAGTAAAGGTGACAGTAGAAATGCTTCATTACCAGTCTTGTTTCTAGTGTCTAGTGTCTGAACGGTACATGTACTTGTCTGTACAATATTCGACATCAGCTAATGTGCCAACAATGCTTAATTTGTATAGGATTTATGGGCCTTGGTATGAAACAAAATGTAAATAATCACACTGTGAGTTGAGTTTAACGGCGATTCTATATTAGCTCTATGAAAGAGTAAAGTTCGAACTCCACCATGCCTTGTTCGAAAGTTCGAACTCCACCATGCCTCGTTCGAAAGTTCGAACTGCACCATGCCTCGTTCGAAAGTTCGAACTCCACCATGCCTCGTTCGAAAGTTCGAACTCCACCATGCCTTACACGTGGGTGAAACCAAACAAAAAGCACAGGCAAGTACTGGCGAGTCTCCACCTTAGGCACCTGATGTGCCTAAGAGAACTAACTAATAG
The DNA here is from genome assembly GCF_003918875.1 of Haliotis rubra. Classification (NCBI taxonomy): domain Eukaryota; kingdom Metazoa; phylum Mollusca; class Gastropoda; order Lepetellida; family Haliotidae; genus Haliotis; species Haliotis rubra. The sequence goes on along the minus strand of NW_025767412.1, from coordinate 5,146,613 downwards.
ATAGATAGATAGATAGATAGATAGATAGATAGATAGAGACAATACAAAGAAAACATGGATATATATATATAGATATAGATAGATAGATAGAGACACTACAAAGAAAACATGGATATATATATAGAGAGAGATAGATAGATAGATAGATAGATAATAGATAGAAAGAGGCACTACAAAGAAAGCATGGTTAACAATGTTTAGCAATGTTGGGGAAATCGAATCACTGGGAGATAAGATATAGAGAATACTACACGAGGTCTCATCACATACAAATTATACGAAACGAGTGTCCTTCCTATGGTATCTGACCGAGCGAAACATAGGAAGGTCACGAGTTTCGTATAAATCGTATGTAATGAGACCGAGTGTGGTATTTTATTTATTACCCACGTCTTACATGCATTAAATTGACAGAATAGCGTATTTTTGTTATTTTTTGGTTTCAAACCGAAACCGGTTTCATAAAGAGGTAGAGGAAGAGTTTTGTACTGTAGTACAATATTTTTATGACGTCACACTGTTATGACATCACTGCCTTGGTAACCAACGCCACGATGCATGTCAGTTGTCATCGCCTCGTACAGCCTCCTACAGTAAACTACTCCGTAGCACCCCTTTTCTTGGTTTCCAGTTGCTTCATTCGGCTAACATCACTGGTGGAAACATTGCGTTTATGTTTTTTCGAAGGATATATTGTCTCAGTTCGACTCACAATTAAACAGCGACACGGCAACGTTCGCAATGTTTACATTCCCACAATGCATTTAAGTTGTAGAATGAATGAATTCACGTGTTTGTTATGAATGAAAAAATAGTTACGTCAGAATGTGACCTAATTGAGAGGTCATCGGTTATCCAATCAAATCGTTAGAATCTCAGGTCAAGTCGATAAAACACAGGTCAACGCGATACGACACTCGTGTGACGTACGAGATTAGTATGCAACTACCAATACGTTGACCTCGTGGGTAATAAACAGGAATATGAGGCAAGTGATGCACTAAAACAGCATGGTAATAGATCTGATTATATATAGAATACAAACACGAGTTGACATCCATAAATCTTGCTTTACATATGCATTCCACTTCTAAATGTCCTTCAAAGATTTAAGTGCGATTGAATATCCGTGCCTAAAGCTCCACGCGGCAGAGTTTCAAATATCTAATTAGGGAGCACACAAACCAGTGATTGATATTGTGATGTGTGATTAGCGACCACCTGATCCGTTACGCCACGTCGTACGACCATCATAGTTTGCTCCGGATCAGTTCTAACCTTGACTCCCCGTAAAGGCATTTGAGGTATGTGAGAAAGTGTCTGTGACCACATTGCAGGGATTGAAATACACATTTTACATGCAGTGAAGCTGAAATGTCCAGCCACTTAATAATGCCTTTACTCCTCAATGAACAGGAACATTATACCCGTCAAGATACGGGTTAGAGTTGATCTTCAGTAACCCATGCTTGGCGAGGCGACTAACGGGATCGGGTGGTCAGTCTCGCTGACTTGGTTCACACATGTCATCGTATCCCAGTTGGGTAGATAGATGCTCATGCTCTTGATCACTGGACTTTAGGAAAACTGCCTTAACCTTTTTCATGCCAATGTTCCCATATGGGAACATGTTATTAAAGGCTTTATAACTTTTTTTATGCGTGAAGATACATTAATGTTTTTGGACCATATGGATCTTAAGATAATTGCCAATGTTCTAACATTTCAAGATTATACTTTGAATTTCTTTTAAGTATTGTCGAGGGTCCCAAAACGTTCTATACAAAAATGACAAATATAACTGCATTATTTTACAACTTTTTCAAATGTCCTTATAAACAACTGATGTAGGTATAACATAGCAAAATAAATTGTATCATGGTAGAAGGAATCAAGGTCATAATTTATATTTGATATATGGGAACTTTGGCAGGATCATCGTTAAAATCAATATATTCACATAAACTGCATTAATAGATAAGAAAAACAACGAATGATCTGTTCAATTCTTATTCCTTATGATATATCTTGTGCTTTTGGATAAAGCCAATGAATTTATTTATGTTATTGAATTTTCTGTCCCTTTTGACAGCAATGTGATTGACAAGATTCAGGAAAAGCATGCTAAATATGCGGACCTCGCCTTTGAAAAGTCTCGCTTTCATCCCAACAAAGTACACTGCCGTCAGGCTCCCCATTGTTCTCGGTCCCCGTGGTTTGGTACTCAGGTTCTCCACCGGGAACACAGCCCTCCTGACACTATGGGTAATGCTGAAGGCTGCAGTGTTGGGGAGTCTACGTTTTCTCCGGAAAGGTCTTGGTGGGTTCGACTAGGCAGTGTTTCCTGGGAGAGTCCCGTTCGCTGTCTGGGCTGCGTGTAGAGAGGGCAAGGGCCCTGAGCTGATGAAGAGCCTTATCAGCCTGACTGTGCCAGGATCACCCGAACCCTTTCTGCTGCATACTATTTTTAATCTGTAAAACATAATAATAATATATTTCTGTAGCGACTAACTTCCATCCATACAGGTGGGGCTTTGTACAGGAGATATAAGAAAAAGTCGTCCAGAATAGCTAGTCAAAGGCTTGCTTGAAGATGTATGTATTTAAGAGTCTTTAAGTGAGGTTTGTCAGAGACTGTCCTTATAGAAAGAGGTAGATCGTTCCACAATACAGGAGCTGAGGCAGAGAAGTCTCGATCACCAATTGATGATTTCGTGATTGGGACTGACAGGCGAAGATGGTTGACAGAACGGAAAGTATTGGTTGGTTTGTATATGCTGACAATGCTTCTGAGATGGTGACACAATGATTCGTCATAGACACAGTTTTGGTCAAGATGAAGTATCTTGTACTGAATCCTGAAATTCATGGGCAGCCGGTGGAGTGCCTTCAGGATAGGTGTTATCTCAGTTGTGCACTTTACAACACGGCTTGCTGCTGCATTCTGGATTCGCAGTAAGTTTGTGATCAGAGATAAAGAAATATGGAAGACAAAGGGAGTTATAATAATCCACTCGTGATGTGATGAGAGTCTGCATAAGAAGTTTTGTTGTTTCATGGCCAAGAAGATGTCGGATTTTACTGATGTTGTGAATGTAGAAGAAAGAGGTTTTGCTTAAGTTCTTAACATTTTTGTCAAGGAACATGTTGGATTGAAATATGATTCCAAGATTTCTTGCAGATGGAGTGGTTCTGACATTGCTGTTGCCAATGTTAAGTGACAGACCTGCAGGCACTTTCAAAAGCTGCTGTTTACAATCAAGTAGTAGAAATTCTGTTTTACTGTCATTTAATTTGAGAAAATTCACAGTCATCTAACCTCGCTCACACAGGCTTCAATGTGACTGATTCCAGTAGCGGTTTCAGATGGCTCTATAGATATGTAGATCCGATTGTTGTCAGCATAAAGATGAAACATCAAACCGGGTTTCCTGATTATATCACCTATTGCTGCGTTTTAACAAGGTCCATACAAATGCTCGTTTGGCTGATGCTAAATATTTATTGACATTATTCCTGGCAGTTTTGAAGAGCTGGTGATGAATATCCAATTTTGATCGACGCCATTGTTTTTCAGCTGTTTCTGCTTGCGGATGCTATCGATATACCAGCCACAGTGAGGACGAATGACTTCAGATAAGCATGCTTATCCAATATTCGTGATAAGCAAGTAGTTAACATATCAGTCTTATCATCAACTCCACAAGAATCAGAGATTTAGAAGATTCGATGTCATTAGAAAACTTCTAATGTCTATACTTCAAGACTTCCTGCAGCTACTTTCTTTCCTCACTTGCTTAGGTATAGTGAGTTTGACAGAGCACTGAATAAGTGAATGATCAGATACCCGTTTGTCACTAACATCAACGACATCCAGAATATCACAACTATCCTTGGTTATGACTAGTTCTGGTGTATGACCTGATCGACGAGTTGGACCAGACACGCACTGTAGGAGATTGAAAGATGCTAGCATGTCACAGAAAGATTTAGCAAGGGTGTCAGACACAGAATTAACATGGATATTGAAATCCCCTATTAGAACTAGATGACGGCAGTGTTGACAAGGCCGGGCTAACATTCAGGAAAACTTGCCACATGATTTTGGTCGCTGAAATTTTGCGAAGAAAATCCATTACAGCTGCGTTCGTGGAGGTAGCAATCAATAACAATCTACTGTAAGTTATATACCACCTCATCACCACGTGTACGATCAGGATTACAACATCCAAAGCCCCAGTGAAGCGTTCAAAATGTAATATGCTGGGCACAAAGAGCACATTTCCAAATTTAACGCCTAAGTGACAAACATAACGTCAGATGCAATTCCCTAATTTGAAATGCACCTGGATATTCTGGATCTTAGCATGATCACAGCTGATTGATTGCACCCATGTGAGGAAACAGACCATACACTGATTATAAAATTGTTAAAGACAGCACACTCCAGGCAACGAATGACTTTGGAAAGTACTGTACGGCCAATGAAACTTTCACAACCTGGCGAAGTTACAACATGTAATTACTGCTTCAATATAATAATGGCCATGTGACGAGGTCAAGCGTTGCGTTATGTCTGCGATTGAATGCATCGATAGTTCTCCATACAAGGCGGGATTACATGCTATAGGATATTCTGATAAAGACACTATGCCTCAAGCAGCTATACAATATCTGTTTCCATTTCTTTGGATATGGCCGTGTCGTTTTATCACTTCAGCATGAACCATGCAGTGTTTGATAGACAACCGTAATCATTTACTTTGACCCATGTTTCAAAATATATCTGTTGCAACACCAGGCCCATGTGGTTAAAGATACACAAAGTGGACTGATATGCAGTTGACACCGATGTGACAATGCATATTCTATCGTCGAACTGGTTTGTATTTGGAAGTGACCGTACATGTAGCATACACTGCTTAAAATGGAGTCTAATACCATGAACAATAAACATTTGGCTTCTTACACACATGAAACAAAACTAGATTGCTGATCAACATTTCAAATATGTCAAATTTGATGTGTCGGCGATATGACTTGAACATTGTACCCTAAGGAGGCAACTCTTCCCCTGTCATCTGAACTGAACTTAAGAGACCACCTACGTGGTGTAGTGGTTAGAGCGTCCGCCCGGAGAGTGGAAGGTCGCCGGTTCGATCCCAGGCCGCGTCATACCAAACGACGTTATAAATAATGAAAATACGGTACTTGTTGGTCCCTGCCTGGCGCTCGGCATTAATGGGTATAACAAGGACTCGTCGGCTATAATCTGAGTCAGTATAATCTGTCTGAGTGGGGCATTCATGTTTAACTGCATCATGGCATCGCAGTGAGCTCGCACTATAAAACCAGCTTAAATCTGGGCTAGTAAAAGTAGCCACACACATGCACGTAGTCATAAGAGCGAAATATTCTTACATGTAAGTACAACGTAAAAGCCCATTTCACCTCACCTCACCTGAACTGAAGAAATAGTGAAATGCTGAACATCCACATTGATAACAAGTATGTGACATTTGGGGACAGGGCATGTAGACAAGAAAGCATCAAGAGGGCGGTTATTATGCTCCTGACATTGCTCATTTGATTTTTCATGCGTGTGAATCAGTAAGAGAATTTGTTTAAGCGGGAACAACTTCGTATAATCGTGTTCATAGTTAGATCTGAGCTTGAGGAATCAGAGTGACAAAGTACCCAACCTCTCAGAGTATATGACATTGTATGGCAAAAGGAATGACTTCAATTTTACAGTCGTCAACTTTTCCTTTATGTTAAGCAATATTCCTACAAGTCAAGCCTTTGGTTTTTAGGATTGCAGCATTCAAGGCATGATTGAATACTTCAATAACTGTTTTGTAGATATGTGTAGGACATTTAATATTTCGAAATATCAGAGACGAAATATAATTTCCTCTTTTCATTTTAACTATATTTTTGTGTGTGTTGTTTTTTAAAATGTTTTTGGGGCAGAAAGTGGTCACCCGTATCACCTAGTATCATAGCTACATTTACATTTTCTAAATGGCATTGTGTATTTCATATTTCCACATGCACAAGAAATTTGTACTAAAAGCAGATTCGATCTTAGCCTCCGACTTTATCATGGGGATGAATACACAATGGCATTAAGAAAGTGTTCAAATGTAACACGTTATATTTGGGATTACACTTTCTCAGTAGAGTACAGATTCTAGTACTATTGTTGGCTTGAGTAACACACCCTCAGAGTTAGGCACCGAAACGCAAGCACACAAAGTCATCCTTCTAACCCACTCAGTCACCGAGGCTTACACAAAGTCCGTGGTCTAGACTACCACTTGTCTGACTTCCATTTTGTGGAAGCCACGGTGGCTGGCACATAGAGGTGGCTATCTGCAACTACTGTTGTTACGGACAGCACATATCAGTGATGCACTGGAACGACTGCTGTTACGGACAACACATATCAGTGGAACACTGGAACCAATTCTGAGTCTTCGACTCATATGAGCAGAAGACTGCAATGACTGGTTTGTGGTGTTTGTTGTCTGATTTGATTCTTTGGGTGAGGGCATCATGAACAATAGCCTGAATTTCTTGTCTCCACAATTTCTGACGTCTACATTTGTTTTCTGCCTATGTCCTTTATATGGGCCTTCTGGATTTTGTCTGTAACTTGCAGTCTGTGAGGGTGTGTGCCTGACCATCCAAGTGAACCAACTTGTTCCTTGAACGCTTTAGATGAAGAATGCTGCGTTTGTGGAGCCCCAATATGATGACAATGTCTTGCAAAAGTACAAATAGAATTTGTCTTTTTCATAGCGATTTCCCTGGTGGCAAGAAGTTGAAGGTGATCTACATGTGTATGCTAAGGAGTAAGTGGTTTGGGGATATGGGGGGATTCAGGATGATAACCTTCTGCCTTGTTAAGAAAACGACTGAAATGTATTGTTATGTTTTGTTATATGATGTCCGTCCTGTAATGGTCTGTTATGTCGTAAAAAAATATGCACCACGAGGGATGGCTGAAAGGTTCTGAGCTCTGATCTATTTACCCACGATGTAGGAATTTTGTTTTAATAATAATCCTCTCCAAATCCACATACCGAAACTATACTGGCGTGCCTTGATTCCACTGGTGTAGAATGCTTCCTCCTGGTGGATAGATCATTAATTTATCTACATTTGCTAATGACTGTTATAAAGTTGCTTCGTGAACTGAGAGTGGGGTGGAAATCTGACGGTGACAATTTTGATGAATACAGAGCATGTTGATAGAGCTGAAAGCCACAGACATGCAACGAGGCAATAACAACAACATATTAATGTGTACATGAATGGATGTAATTACCTACGCACCTGTCTATCTGTATGTACCTGCCTACCTGTGTGTGTGTAATACACCTGCTGAAAGGGAATCTAAATAATGAATTTCAGAAAGGGTGAAAACAAATGGAATTCTATTTGCCACAGAAACACACTGATAAATACGTCACAGGCATCTCCAGATCTTCCATAGCGTTGATCATGTTGCTAGATAGAGAGGCATCACCCACACAGCAACAGTCCAGACAGAGGTATCAAACAGTCCGTGCGCTTGAGCCTAGATTTAAGCTGTGTGCGTGTGGTACATAGTGATCACCAACTCTGTGAAGCACCTCAAATACCAAACTGATACAGTGAGACAGAGTAGTGGAGCTTAGCACAGTTCCACGAAAGTGATCTCCGACGTTTTAGTCACTTAACTACTAATGTGCGAGATCCCCTTCCTGTCTGTTGTCAACCGTCGGCTGAAAACCGCAAAATGTCGGGTTATCATGCGATACATATACACAGGAAAACCTTGGTAATATGACAAAAAATTGCACACGTGGTGATTGCACTTCGATTAACAAAATGTTCTATACGTTTGGATTTCAGATTGGAGTTCATGACAACGTGCACTTACTATTTCCTTTGAATGATTGAGTGACATTGTGAATCGACAGCATCAGTCGTTGATCATATGAGGGGCCATGCACTGGCTTGTCCTTCTCTAGATGTGATCATTGACATGGTATAACTAGAATAGCTCTGCATATTACAACTCGTCACACTAATATGCTTCACTATATTAGCTGTCGATCCTAGTTAGGATATACTGTGTTATCTGTTTAGTCTGGACACCCTTTAGTCCAGAAACCTGTTAGTTCGATGATCTCGAGTGAAACATCCATATTATTACACGCAACAATAACTATTCCGATAAATATACAGTAACTACAAAAAGACGATTGTTTAATTCCAACTTAATTCGGTCTCACTAGGAAATGATGGATGAAGAACAGAAATTATTTTTTCGCTTTAAGGTTATTCAATTTAAGAGTGCTTATACCAAACATAAATGAAGTCCTTTGAAAACTGCACGGCGTAGTTATTGATTTTCAAGCCCTACTACTTTCTGAGCCGTCAACATTGATATACCTTCAGGACAGATGAACCTCATTTCCCTCTCCGAAAGAAACTTAGGAGATGTCTCAATGTTAAAATATCATCATCATAAAGTATAGTTAACAGAAGAAACTAAGAGGCAATATTTTCTGTCGTTGGACCCAACACAGCCTCTGGGCAAACAGTTTAGGATTATGTTCAAATTGACGCAGTAAAAATACATGTATTGTTGCACTGACGATCACCTCGTAAACAAGAATAGAAACTCAGTAGATTCCCCGAAGGACCGATAATAAAATAAACCCGTTTTTTTACAACATAATACGTTTCCTAAACACACGGTGCAATGAAACTTCAGGCTTTTAAATTATATACGTTTCAACGCGGACGTCGAAGTAGACAACATCCGCTTGGGAAGTCCTGTTACCACGCAACCATCCATGACAAAGTGCATCGTTTACACTTTGATAAGATATTGTATTTTAAAAAATCGAACGGGTTATTTATTTGTTGCCTTAAAGGTAACTTAAAACTTAGGCTTTTTAACGTTTAATACTGCATAAACGACAGAAATAGAGGAGTCAGTAAATAATTTTGGAACATTTTCACAGTGAAGGTCTCCCATTGCACACTTGGCGTGACGTCCTATCAGTGCTATCAAAATGTAACTGAGTGTTATATGTCAATTTATTATTATCGTTCTATCATCGCTTGGGCTGAAGTTCAGTACTCAGTTCCAGTTTTCCATGTTTCGGACATACCACGTGATTCAGAGAAAGTTTTATTATAGAGCATCTCATTTCGTAACTAAATCATAATGCGTTGGTCTGTGTAATATGCTAATGCTTGGAAGAGAAAGAGTGAGTGATTTTACTGTACTTTCAGCAATATTAGATCAATATGACGTCGGGGACACCAGCAATGTGCTGCACACATTGTACCCACGTGGGAAATCGAATCCGGGTCTTCGTCGCAACGAGCCAACACTTTAACCACTAGGCTACCCAACGGCCCTGCAAGTCAAAGAGCATCGAATACTGATTCCAGTTCAGATCAAAGGTCAATATTATTTTAATCTTTAGCCAATTCTTCATGGAACATTTCTCGATGGTTGCAGGTAATCAGATACTCTCCCCTATGTATATCATTAAATACATTTATTTTGGTTGTTAGCTGCCCCTTTCCTGAATCGATGTTCCCACAATAATTTAGCTATTTGTGGGTGGGGCCGATCCTGAAAAACAGATTTTGCGACCTGTCCTGTGTACCTACTGAAACTTGGTATGATCACTGGACGTCGTCGCTCAGGTACCCCCACACGGTGCCATTGAAGGATGTGTCTTAACTCCCTTGTGAGACGTATGGTAGAACCTAAGTGACCCCTGATTCCATGCTGTTGACTATAGTAAGTCTGGTGTGCACAGGGCCAATAGACTTTACAGATTGTCTCCACTGCATTTCTGATATCGAAGTTGTTATGCGTAGTGTCCTGTAGGAATGGCAAATAACTGAAGGAAGACGTGTCTGAACAATTCCTGCCTGTGCTTGTCAGATATGTACACCTGTTTTATAGAGGGCTCTCGGGAAACAAGCGCAGTGACACTATCTACTCTGATGAACAGGCGGTAAGTCTATTTATTTAATAACTGCGCCAATAAGATAAGTAACGTTCCAGTCTGTATATAGATACACGTTCCCCGAGCATCTTAATGTAATCGTCCAGCTTGGAGGATGTTGTGTGTAACCACTAACATGCCTCACGTTGTATCTTCAAGGTCAACAAGCGCGTCTTGGCGTCCTACGTGAGGGTCTCTTTGGCTTTTAGTTGTTTTTTTTTAATAAAGTTTGTTTGTCAAACTGCACCTTCTGCACCTTAATCACATGGATTTATATATCTATCTTAGACTTGTCAGCAACATTCTTCATAGCTAGCAGTCGCTTTGTTCAGTATCAACTACACGCAGTTCAGCGTATCCAATCATTCACCCCAAGCACTAGCCTTATATAATTACTTTTTACATTGCTCTTTACCACTGCAACATGATTCACAATTTATTAATTTGTTGTAAGTACACCCTGGTGTCATTTTACACATCCGAGGTGAATTCAGCGATGGCATTGGGAAGTGATCAGTATCCAGAACCTATTTTAGTTCTTGACTGTCGATGATGTTGTTTTTTTGCTCTGATGGATGTCACCTGAAGTCGTGTCAGAGTCTTTCGTCCATGATGAATACTTCCCATTTCTGTGTTACTTACTGTTTGCAGCGTCTTGTTCAGTGGTCATTAGGTATTCAGTTCAGTGGTATATCTCAAGCCAAAGGACACTATTGAGGCTGCTCAGAAGCAAAGAATAACTGGCAGCTCTTCAGAGAGCATACTTTCCTCCTCCATATAGACAGATCTAAGCCAACGCTTGTTCTGGGTTGTCCACAGCATTTGCAGGATATAGCGATGATGCAGAATACCAACAGAGTCTTATGAGTAATAACAATTAAGTGTTTTAGGCATGATCGTGTCATGACGTGTTTCAACTTTATCTTCAGGGAGTGATTACGGTTACAAATTATACTGTGACGTAACTTCATTACGATGTCACATTGTAACGTTCACAACACTGCACGATGCAGCGTTGCCATGACGTCACATCAGCGGCTTACAACGACAGTGGTAAATACAATGTTCAAATACATGTTTTCGTTAATAGGTTCACATGTATTTGGCAAGTGAATTGTCCATTCATGGTAATTTTGAAAGTGGGTACACATTAAATATGATCACTGACGTTGGGAAGTGTGTTTGTCTGTTAACATGTGAGATAAATCTAAGTAAATTTTCTCATTCTTGGGTGCATCGTAATTTGGGCTGGGACAAATGTGCATCACCGATGTCATATATTGAAAATTTAAATCTGGTGAATTATTAAACACATTTCGTTCTTTTAATGGAACATAAATGTGTAATGACTTGCCCTCAGTATTCATATATGCTTCTCCTTGTCATTGTCTCAATAACAGTCACGAATTCGCCAACTTTGGAAGAATATTACTTAAACTCTGATATAGTGTATGTTCGCTACCTACTTTTAGTTTTACTACACTCGGTAACAAGTGTTGCTGTCTGTTCCAGAAACTGCATTGTGACAGGCATCTGTGGCCGTCAGAAGAGTGAAGGACCCCCATCCCAAAATACAACCATCACAAGATTTACAATTGAGAGACATCTTTGTGTTACATCAACATCCACATAGATTCGCATTCGTATGTATGTACATGTAGGTCATATGACTCGAGTAAACATGGATTGACCGCCCCTATCTGGCCTACAAATCATCATCTGCGGACAGTCGAAACGCAATTTTCTTTCAGACAGACTTAAACCGATATACGCTACCTACTTTTTCAGTGTTAAATCATCCAATTTTCTATGTCCGGAAACAGTTCCTGGGAACATCAACGGGTCAATAATGGTAAAATAGTCAGATACATAATATTTTGTTGTATTAATATACATATAACAGTGGTTCATTGTGTACGTCTGTGCATGTTACAGTATTAACAGTGCCGCACCGCCTATATTCTTCATGAATTAAACGCATATGACCTAATATGTATTGATTTGTTAAATAACTATTCCTACGCTAGCTACCTCTCATGTCTGTTGTGTCCTCCCGTAGTGGGGGCGGTGGGGTAGCCTAATGGTTAAAGCGTTGGCTCGTCACGCCGAAGACCCGGGTTCGAATCCCCACATGGGTACAATGTGTGAAGCCCATTTCTGGTGTCCCCCGCCGTGATGTTGCTGGAATATTGCTAAAAGCGGCGTAAAACCAAACTCAGTCAGTCCTCCCGTAGTGTCCAGAAAAAAACGGTTAAATTTTTTTGAGAATCTTTAAGACTTAATCGCCTTTACATATTTCACTTCTATTATGAGAGCAATGTCCTCGTGATGAGCGCTGGGTAATTTTAATAGTTCCTCCCCCGTATGGACCATGGGTAGAGTTTGACAATAGCACCCCATTAGTGGTCCATAAAGGTGTGACCAAATTGGGCAACCTGCTTCACTCGAAAAAAATCCACATTTACAAGCTTGGAAATGTCCTGGAAAGATGATGTTTCCAAGACATTTCCAATTTTGGAAAGATGATGTTTCCAAAAATTTTCAATTTTGGAAATATGAGATTTCCAATTTTGGAAATATCCGCAAGGGGAGATAACTTTTATGGCATGTAATACACTCAGTCAGTGGGTCTGGTACACTGTTATATAGTCCATATAGCGTAGGTGTATGGAATTTGTATTCATACGAACATTGAGAGGGGAAAAAAATTAAACATATTTGCGCTTTTGTGGATAACAACTAAAACATACACTTGAAACTGACTTTTGAAAATGCTCGCCATACTAGCGGTAAATAGAACAGTCAATATCAATTTTTGACATATAGAACAAGAAGAATGCAGATGAGTGAAGTTAAACTTATATATAGAATTGGTTCCTAGTTGGTCGCATAGGACGGCGAATAGTAAACACTTACTCTAAACATAATCCCAACTTTAAAAAATGTATCACTTTACGCGTGAGACGCAGTTGCATTGATATCAAGCACAAAGGGATAATATGAAAATATGGCTTATTCCTGCAGTTTTCATGAATAAATATGTCACATGCAAGATACATTATGCATATCAACAATAAGAACTCTAGCAGATCAAAAGATTCGTGAAATAGTTCAGTCTTTTTCCTTGGGAAAAAGGAGAAATTGAAAGAAGAATTTCCAAAAATTTCCAAACCTTGGAAACATCATCTTTCCAATTTTGGAATTTTTTTGAAATATGATATTTCCAAATTGGAATTTTTTGGAAATCACCACTTTTTTTTCTTGTGCTTGCCGTGGGTTGCGCCCCTGTTTACGCTGGAGGACGGGATTCAGGTAGTTGAGGGCGTTGGTTCGAGTAATAGAGTTCTTTTGAACAATACACCTCTTCCATCCTTACTTCCCCAAGACGGGTGGTAGAACGGGCCCGGTTCTGTCAATGCTGGTCATGCTAAACCCTATGCTATGCTACTTCCATATGAGTTTTCACAAAATCTGTTGATGTTTTTTCAGTCTTGGCAAAAAAATCCATAATTGTTCGTTTGATTTATAACACTTGTATTAAAACACCTGTCAGCGAAGCACAGTATAACGACAATTAAACTAGTTTTAGTTCACTGAAAAAATGTTAAATCATTTCCAAACAACACATGCACAATATAACATCAGGCTATAGATCGCCAGCAGGGGTCGTTACTTTTAACACATCGGCTGAAGGACAATACTATCAAATCACTATGTAGCGATGAGCCATTGGTCCCTAAGGTGAAGCAGACAGACCTTGTTATGGAAACAATTTGAGGCATTATGACATATATTCTAACGATTATTCTGGTTAATGGTATCAACATTATTTAATTACTTTCTATCAAATATTTGTCTTGGCTTTCACTTTTACCAGCTGTTTGTGGGAAGTGGGGAAGTAAAGGCAGGATTTATGGAACTCTACATTGGAAACAATCCGATTTATAACTCTGGTAATACGAAAACAAGAACTACATGCATTCGTTTTATGATTATAAACAATTTATATATGTATATTGCTGAATAACCAGCGCATAAATGTCGAGTGATTGTTTGATATGAAGTTCAATAGTCAAATACCAGCGCCAGTTTGTAACATATGTTATATTTGGGATTACACTTTCTTTGTAAAGTACAGATTCTAGTACTTTTGTTAGGTCGAGTCCCATCCGGAATTCGAACCCACACCCTCAGTGTCAGGCACCTAATCGCCAGAAAACAAAGTCAGACACCTAGACCGCTCAGCCACCGCGGCTTCCACCGCAGTGGAAATAGTACAAGTGTGTTCACAATGGGAAATAGTACAAGTGTGTTGTACATGTGTTTCAGAATGATCAGTATCAGTGGAATTGTGTCTTTATTTGTTTTCCTTTAGCTGCAAAAATTACATTACGCTCTCTAGATTATAATCAAGGTAATTAGTAACGAAGCTGAACATGAGTACAAACAGATCCATGCAACAGGGTAGTCTTGCAACACTTTCATAAGGTTTAGGGCGTACGTTTGTCGCAATATTAACGTGCAGATTATGAACATCCCGGACGTCCACAGCACAGATCCCCAACACTGCTTATTCATCTCCTTAACATGGATAACATCAAGCTCCTTGCTACACGGGACGTCAATGTGAAAGATCCCCTTTGCCATGACCTTTCTAATGGTGTAGGTATGCCATTTAGATTTGACAACTGCAATGTGAAATGTGAAAGGTAATGACAGATGGATCGTCACGGTACAAGTGGGAGGAGTAATTCAGCATCTTGTGGAATATCAGGGGTACACTTATCTAACCTCTGTCCACCACCATGTGAAATATTGTTTGTACCTCATATTCCGATGCTCTCGGCCGGAGAAATAAAGGGCTGCTTTGTGACCTTGCATGCAGAGACCCACTGTATCCTGTTACGGTTTAGAAATTACTGAGATACAAGGCTTGTGAGTCCCCTTTTAACCAGCAAAACCGAACACAGACAAGTCTATTATATTCAATAATATATTGAAGCAATATGAGCAACACCTTCATAATGTGAATTAGGAGTCCTACATTAAAATGTCATGTATTCTCTTTATTATATAAATACATATTTTCCACACAAGTACTCTTTTCACGTTTAAATTTCATATCTACTGATAACACATGGCTTGCCCCTTATCTCTTTTAATAAATAGCTTGTGCTTATTTTGTTTAATAAAATATTCATGTCCGATTCAATTAATGGTAGTATTTCAGAGAATGCGATTTGAGATTTAGAAGTTATAGTCATGTAGCCAATGTTGGCAGTACTTTAGAACACCCATGGTTATAGTTGCGGTCACAGTATGATGCATACAATTGCTCACTCCTCTGAGAGTTGCCTCCACTATGGCAATTTGATAAAGGTAATTACAAAGGAGTGATTAAATCCCTCCTGAACGAGGTGTCTGCAGAGGAGCCTCATTGCTCGGGCTTCTTATCAGTTATAAGCTGCGCTGAATCCTGCAGGCTCAATAACGTTTTTCCTCAAATATGATTACTTCAGTCTCCTATGACCTCAAGTAACAGGCAAACATGCCCATATCACCTACTTAAGGAAAGACGTGTTACACCTGCAGCTTTACCGATGACATACCATTAAAAGCTAGGTGCAAACAATTTGTTGAGAATTTAATTCAGTCTTATTGAATAATTCAGTCTTATTTGAATGGTGGTCGTATACAGTAACAGGAAAACTAATTGCTCAGTGGACGGATCCGACAGCAGTCTCTAGTGCCAGAAGTTTGAATACACTTGATATATACAGCTCATTCCTTTATTTTCTTAGTCTGCCGCGATAGGTGTTGAATATTGCTTTACAGCGGCGTAAAACAAACTCACTTACCATTTTATAGTTATGTTTATATATACATGGCACATCATATACTCAATTACAAAAGGCTGTTGGAGAATTTATTTTATAGTGTATGATAATCTCAACCAAGAAGTTTTGGAACTTTAATGGTTTGTCATTAGCAATGACTCTCCCTTGCAAAAGTATATAATGATGTCTCCCTGCTATGCAGAGCGCGGAGTTTTCATGTAGCCGACACAGACGGCATGGTCTACCCTGTACTCAGCTCGTGATATGAGCAATCTGGTGTAAAGACACCACTTTTCAGGTATTTTATTCCATTCTATGTCAAGAAATAAGTTTAATACAGTAAAGTAGCAAAAGTTGTGAACATTAAATGTAAATTAATGTAGTTGTAGTGTTAGTTTTATACAGTGTTCTTCAGTTTCTCGTGCACTTTGATGTGCGAGGTATACCTTCATGTGAGTTTGTTAGTTTCACATTAGCAAAGTGATAATCATACTGTATGTTAGAGCAGCGTCACGGTCAAGAATTATTCCATTATATTTTGCTAGTATTTTTCACAAAAGAGTTAATTTTACTTATTTTGTGAAAGGTGTAAAGAGCAGGATATTGTGCATCAGTGTCAGTGTATCCACCGTCTTCTAGGTATTATTTTCAGCATTCAGTAATAGTGTGGATGTTTGGATATTTACGTCAAGTACATGATAATTGGATAGTTTATAACTTTAAGTATATTTTCATGTAAACGTAGGGCATGTGTATTATTAGCAGTTTGACTGTTAATATCAAAACACACAAGATATTCATCTGCTCAACTAGTTCTTGCTAAAAGGGCAGAAACTATGATGGTGAATACAGTTGAAGATTACACTACAAATTTGCTGACGTGTTTGTCCTCTTTGCCTTATGCACCCAAATATTTCTGCAGAGTGATCATTTGAAGCATTGGACCCTCATTTTCTGTGCCGAACCCAGCAGGCAACTAGGAGGCTTCAGTGTTTGGACTAAGGTTAAAGTGTGAAAGAATGAATCTGGACAGGTAGACAGCGCTATTCAGGATGGGATAAGAGAGAAGAGGGTTCATAGATAGTCAGGAGATTTTCAGGGCTTGGTAGTTGGCGTGGGCCACTAATTAGCCTGAGTTCCTTCAAATAACAGAAGAGAGAATAACTTTTGTTGTATATAAGAAAAGGCTTTGAAGGCAGATCATAAGAAGTATTAACAGAGTAAGAGGATCGTATTCTGTGAGAAAGTGGATACAAATCAGGAGAGAAGATTTCTAGAGAGAATTAGAGGCAAATTCAGGTCAGACTCATGGTCTGGCATGTGACTTCTTATGAAAGAACTCTATTCATAGGTTTCGATGAATCTCAAGTGCAGAAGCTGGGATCAGTGGTATGGTAGTCTGATTTGAAGCCATGCATGCATGCATAGAGGAGGAGGAGAGCATTTATTTGATGTCTCGGTAGATAGAGAGAATACACAGAGCCCCTCAGCAGGGAAATCAGGATCAAATAGAACTAGAGCTACAAGAAAGAAAAGATGAACACTCACTCTAAAGGTGGAATGATACAGAGAGCTCGGAGCACGACACTAAAGCATTCAGAGACTAAATAGAACTGAGACAGAAAAATATGTGGAACCCATTCCATCAACTTTTAGTGAATCTGGATCGAAACAGTTTTGCTTTCGATTCACATGGATACAAACAATCTTAAGCTGGAATTTCAAGAGACCAACCTGCCATTCGCCGTGAGTAACATGTCTGTGGCTGACGCACTTTTAAAGCTTGAGGCAAGTAGCAGGCATTCCCCCAGTAAAACTAAAGGAAATATGATGGTAACCCACTAGATTATGTTGGATTTTATTGAACGGTTCAAGATTCACATTCGCTTGAGACAAACCCCATTTTGTCAGACGATTCTGAGGATGGTATTGTAATCTGACAGGTGATGCAGAGCGTGCTTTGTGTGCGGTTTAGGATCCAGTGAAGCTTAATATGCGGCGGCAATCAAGATGTTGCAAGAATCAGCAGCCATCTAATTGCTCGTGCTATTGTGAACAAAGCCGACTTATGGAGCAAAGATTCCACCTAACAACAGAAATGCTCTTTTCGTGGGAATTTGCCGCTTGGATTCCGATTACTGCGCATAGCAACTTTGAAGAGGCTGAATCATGTTTGCGGATATCCAGTCAATGCTAATGACACCCCAGAAAGATAGTGTGGTTGCTGCGCTATCTCATAGTGGAAGAAAGCTCTAAATCTGAGAGAAGAGGTTACACCTTCAGTGAATATAAAAGTGACTTTGAGAGTTCGTCACGAAGTCGTTTTCTGATGGTTATCTTGAGTGAAACCTGATCACCGGTCACTACTCTCAACAGATAGTAAAAAGAGCTGATGCATCTTTGTGCAGAAGATCAATTGCATCCAGCGATGTCCAAAGAACAAGATGAGGTTAGTGGTAGGTCTAAAAAGAGCTCCACACATATGGCAAATCCACCTGTAGCGAGTTTGATCGCGATGGGATTTCCTGCCAGTTATTAGGAGGTAATTTAGAGGAAGAAACGGAAAACAAGGAGGAAATATTCTTTGCTGACGCGGAGCTCTAACCTCAGTTATTAAGAAGAGACCTAGAGCATTTAGGTTTGCGAGGGAAAACATGAAAGGTTAGATGTGTCCTGTCGGAGAGGAAGTCCTGCAAAATGCAAACAGTCTGACGAAGCTCCGCTCTTTAGCCGTCATCCTGGATGGAGAGAGAAGAATGCACCATGAGATATGAACTTGGAGAAAACAGCATTGCGGTCCTGCTGATAGCCGAAAAGCCAGTGGTTTAGTCATTTCGATTTGAGCTTTAATCTTTGATATTGTGATACAATATTCTCACTTACATGCGGAAAACAGAATCGATAAGGTTTCATCGTGCCCCATTCTCGCGAAAGTCAGTGCTTGATGGCACGTCCAGCCTGATAAATTACCAAAGAGAACCGCCGCAAACAGTTTGTTCAGTCAATTTCAACGTTTTATCTCAAAGCTGTCCCCAAGAATCTATTTCTAGCGATGATAAGACGATGGGAGATGTTCAAGGCATCCTGCAAGAAAGCCCTTTGGAAGATGACATTTTACACCTCCTCGCCCAGAGAGACTTTGTAACAGAATGAAAACAAAGATGCGCCATGTATGTGAAAGTACAATGGGCACCTAGTGAGGAACTGCTTTGACGCAAAGTTCCTACCATCTTCCACACCATGGAGCATATCGAAAGAAATAAGACGTTGATTGTATTTGACCCAGCCTGTATCCATAAAGGACATCTACTCAATTCATTCTGCAGCTTTTGATAGGCAACCTACCTTTGGTGGTGGTGACATTTCCATGTATCTCCAGATTCTGCCAGCAGTGATATCCCAGGTTCATTAGGTTTCCGGATGCCTAAGCAGGAAATCACAAAATCTATCGTCTGCTTCGAGTGACATTCGGCGATACTTCCCCGTCTCCGGATATGGGTGGCAAGTTGCATGCCATCCTTCATATTGCTGAAGAAAACAAGGAAAGAGTTCCCTGAAGCAGCAGTTGTGCTTCAAAGGGTAGATAGATGGATGACCTGATCTATTCTCGTTCATCACCAAGAGTTAAAGCAGTACGAGAAGATCAAGATCTGGACAAAAACTCTTGTCTACTGGAAGCTTCTACATAAGGAGTGGTACTGTTCTTCAGAGACTGTACGTGAAAAATATCAAAGAAAGAAGGGGAGTTCTACAGGCAGCATGCATCGGTGATCGGTCTTGATAGCTGAAGACGTCAAAACCCTAGGTGTAGTATGGAACCCTATGAAGGACACTATTCAGTTTCGAGTTGCAAATTTGTGTGTTGAGACATTTACAAAGAGAAACGTCTTGTCACATCATCAAGAATCTATGACCCGCTCGGCTTGGCATCGGCTGTGACAATTACAGCCAGGATGGCGATGCAAGATGTGTGGCGGAAAAGAGTTAGGATGGGCATTTATCCCTCCCAGATACTATGTGTTTCCCTATGGAAGAGCATTTGGGAAATCTGAGAACAGCTTCGATGCAGTGTCCTATCCAAGATGTTTGAAAACCAAATAGAGGTGACTGGACAGTCTGAGTTACATGCGTTTGGGACACGCAAGTGCCCAAGCCTACGGTGCGGTTGCGTATATGTCATGGCCTACCCCAGAGGGACACATGTGCAGCCAGTTTCAGCAAAGGCAAGAAGTTGCTCCATTACAGCAGACCACAGTCCCCAGGTTGGGCTGATAGAGCAAGGAGTTGTGTCAAGACTCGCAACGACGTGGTAGTTCAAGAGTTCAAAGAAAAACCATCAAAGAGTAATCCTGTGGAGCGATTCACAGATTGTTCTCCATTGGATAAGAGCTGACTCTCTAAACTTCAAAGCATTTGTTGAGCCAGAATAGGAGAAATACAGTACTAATGGAAAGCTGATCACTTTGGAGATATGTTCCGACATCACTAAATGTTGCTGACGATCTTAGTCGCGGAATATCAGTATGTGAGTTAGGAGGAAGATGGCTTCATGGACAAATCTTTCCTTCATGGTCCAAGTCAGTGGCCAGAGAAGCCATTGTAAAGAGCCGCAGTGTCCAGTGAATTACTAGAGCGGAAGAAGCCAAAGATCATCGGCACAAAGTCTACCGTGGCAAATGTGATTGTTTCCAGAGAGATTCTCAGAAGTTGGAAGAAGCTACTGAGAGGACAGCCTATTGTTTCAGATTCTTACTTAGATTGAAACAGAAGGTGATAAGAAAAGACAGCTCAAATTAGGAGTGACTGAAGACAGTCTATGTTCTAGAAGCAATTAGACGCAGAGAGGTACTGGGTGAAAACAGTTCAGCTTTCACTGCTGGACTGGGTAACACAGCACTTGGATCTCGCGCCATTCATGAAAAATGGAATCATCAGAGTTGGCGGCCGGTTGCGTCATACAACCGAAGTTACAATATGACGAGAAACATCCCATCTCTACTACCCAGGGAAATCATGTGTCAAAGCTTATCATGGAAGATGTTCATGTGAAAGCGGCTCATGCAGGCCAAGAGAGAACACTAGGTGAATGTCAGAGAAAGGTTCTGGATATTGCGGGGTAGAAACCTTGCAAGGTATGTTGTGCACGAAATCAGGTTGTGTACCGAAAGTTGCGACAACTCCGCACATACTACTGTGATGATGCAGATTCTCCCACCTGAGAGATTTCCTGTCCACTCGCCACCATTCTCGGTCACAGGTGTTGACCTATTTGGACCATTCTACTATAAATATGGGCTAAATTAAAACCAAAGGCATGCAAGCTTTATTTACCTGCTAAGCTAATGTGAGAGCTATTCATCACCAGGAAATAGTGGATGGGTTGCTCAACCCAGGTTTTCTCCACGCCTCTACGTCGCTTTGTGTCGCATCACGGGTGGCTGGATACCATTATATCAAGACCGGCGGGACCTCCTTTGTAGGAGCACAGAAGGACCTGGGGATATTTAGTAGTGGAAGGAAGGAAGGACATTGAGAACTTTGCAGCATTGCATAAAGTCAAGTGGAAATTTTACGCATAACTCCACTGAGCCCACTCTAAGGGGATTCCCAAGGAAAGCTTGACTCCAAGTAGACGAAGCGTGCACTGAGTGTTGCTATAGGGACAAGTGTTGTCTTGGAACGAGATGTCTACTGCATTGCCGCTGAAGCTGAGTGTTTGTCCAAATAGTAGACCCTTGTGATATACATGTGAACTCTAAGCACCCTCTGCGCCATTGACAAATCACTTCTTACTTGGAAGAGCGACTATGGACACTCTGCACGAGGGGCCATATCAAGAAGACAAAGAATCTTCACAAGAGATTCGAGTTTGTGCAGATGTTGGTACAACAGTTTTGGAACGTTTTATCAGAGAATAAGCATGCCAACATTTCGATGCGGCGTGCAAAATTGTGGCGCATTAAGGAGACTTTCAACCGCAGGTTGGTGATGTTGTACTCCTGGTTGACGGCAATTCTTCAGAGGAAGTGGGATCTTGCCAGGATTGTAGAAGTGTCTTACCTGGACATTTTAGGTCGTGCGGAATGTCAAAGCCGGGTGACTCAAAGAATGGATACAATCAGCGCTCGATTCAGAGAGTGCTGCCTGATCCTTAGACTGCATTATAACTCCTGAGCATGCCAGTCTTTGCCCCGGGGAGGATTTGTTGAGATTAATTCAGTCTTATTGAATATTCAGTCTTATTGAATGGGAATATATACAGTAACAGAAAACCATTACTCCAAGTGGACGTGTATCCACAGCAGTCTCTAGTGCCAGTTGAAATGGCCGATATAACAGAAAACATCTTTATTTTCTCAGTCTGCCGCGATAGTGCTGGAATATTGCTGACAGCAGCGTAAACAAATTCACTTAGTATTTTATAGTTATGTTTATATATACACTCTTGTCGCATGACCTAAAGCTAGCTCATCTTTATTTCTCTGGCCCAGGATAGTGCAAACAATTATTACTTCTTGGGTGATAGAAAGGTATATAATGCTCCCCATATTTCGGTACCTTTGGTTAAGTATTATTGCTTATGACACATTAATGGATCTCATGGAAACAATAGTAAAGAAGCAACAGTTAAATGTAAATTAATGTTCCGTGGGTACTTATGCAATCTTCGATTTTGTGGTGCTGAATTTTACCTCCTAGGAATTATCATTGTTCTTCAAAATTAAAGAATCAAATACACATGTTTGAAACTGTCTAGTCAATATATTTTATATCAAGTAATGATATATGAGGTCATTTCAAAAACGGGGTTACTTCTTGATAACATTATAAACAACGCAGTTGTAACCTGTAAATATACTTTAGTTATGCAACTACAATTATTACTTCTTGGTGAAACGATTTGATTGTGGGTCAGAGAAAGGATATTTTATGATTATGCGACCTTTTTCCCTCCTAGCATGGTTTTCAAAAGAATCATCACTGTGACGTTGGTGTTAGAAGGATCTTTGAAGATTTGGTTGTGTGAATAAGACACAGCACCGAATGTATGGGCTTTGGTTGGTGACGTAACACCGAATTGTTTAGGGAAAGCGGTTTTGAACATGTCAAGGCTGAAAATGAAAGGTTAAATTTAGTCCGGAATCGTATTTTCCAACCTCTTACACTGATGTCAATATTTGTATACCGATTTAAATTTTGCATTTCTCAAGGACATTTGTATCCTATCAGATTTCGTCCTTACCTTTTATCCGCAACGACACAAATCTCAAGACCAACCATTTATGTTGACTTATGGTAAATGTGGTAGGTTTCCTTATTTATAGAATCATTAATGTAAGCAAAAACATGTTAGGAATAGTGAATATGCCAACCTACAGATAACCGAAGAAATGTTAAAACATGATCATGATTTATGATAACAATGGAAAACATAACTGGGTGACAGATGTAAAAACTTTACTATTCTCTAACGGGTTTGCTAGTGTATGGTATGAGCAGCATATGGAGTTACACCCACACTGTTACCAAATAAAACGTCGACTGACTGATTTGTGTACTCAGAATAGGACCGAACACGTATCTCAACGAGGTATCATCATCGATGTACCAGAAGCCTAAGTTAAACTACTTCTTGGCCAAATTGTCTTTATTTGATTTTGAAAAACTAAAGCAGAAATTCTGATTTATATGCATAAAGAAATATATCCGCAAGAAGGGGAGCACAATTGGTGTCCATGGGGATGCTTATCTCCTGTCGAAATGTTTTACCCTCAAACTTGACAAAGATGTTATCAATGAGAAAATCCAGCATTTCACATATTGTTTGCTCGGTAAACTTCAAATGACATTTGCTTTCATTTTGACAAAATGTCCTTAACCTCTAAAGATAGATATTTACGTATATCTGTGTTCACCACATTTATTTACAAAAGCCATATACGGAATGAAGTTTTTCTCATCTTTGTATATTGGGACAGCGGTATACAATGTAACTGCACAGACTACATAATACATTCAATTTCTCGATTTTGACAAACACATTAGACACTAATACATCACAGGTGTGTTTAGGAAACTAAATTCAGATTAGAATAGGTATCAGTGAATTTAGTTTTACGCCACACTCAGCAATATCCCAGCTATATGGCGGGGAATAGGTATCAACTCGCACGGCGACTGAAGCTGCTCATTGAATCAATCAAATGTTCAATATCAATATCAGAAAGTAACCTACAAAATATTCTACATTTTTATAGAACAAACCTAGTTCTTTTGGAGATATTATTCCTGACAAACCGTATGGTCCTCTGAATTTTGTCATGTTAATTAACAACATACTCGAGGTTTCTTCTACACACAAAGAAGTTATTTTGTCCGTATTCAATGTTCTTGTGCCTGTCTCAAATTGCTTCTTGCAAGTGCCACACGCTTGTCATACTTGGTTATTCCTCTACTGCCTAATGCTCAGGAGAAATCAAATATTTAACCCATTCAGTGTTTCCTTTGAAGATTATCTTCAAATTGGCATCATCCTCACTTAATATTTCAAGCGCTTCCGTCAAGAACGACAATATTTGATCATTAATTTAAGGAAATCTGTATAAAGACTGTCACCATATGATCTCAAGAGAAACGCATTGCTTTGATACGATTAGAGTAATCACTTGAGACTGACGATTACGTAAATTAAAGAAGTTTTCTTTACAGTAAACTATGATGAGACATTATGCAAAGACAAGTACTGATTTTCCACCTTTAAAGCCGGGCTTCCTCTCTTCCTTTGTAGGGGCGGTGGGGTAGCCTTGTGGTTAATGCGTTCGCTCATCACACCGAAGACCCGGGCTGTATCCTCAAATCTCAGTGAAATCTCAAATACCAATAATAAAACATTGATCTATTTACAAAACATATTTAAAAACTTATACAACAATTCTATTTCTTTTAAAAACTTAATACCTAAATGATAATTTACATTAGTAAAAAGATCTTTGACCGTTTTAACACTAAAGCATTTATCCCTTGTGATAGAAAAATCAACACAGTCAAGCAGGACATGCTTGACCGTGATTCTCTCATCACAAGGGATACAAAAAAAATCCCGGAGGATCCTCACCTTTATGTACATATTAGTGTGTATATCTAGAGAGGCCAATGCGACATCGTCGCATAATGACCTCTTCAAATCTGGACTGACAGCCCAAGTAGGTGTAACCGATAATAGGCTTGATTCGATGTAATTTATTGATATCTACTTGGGTGTCCCACGTTTTATGCATCAGATCATGGATATAACATCTAATGGTAGCTTTATAATCTGAGTATGGAATGAGAAGTGGTGTCATAGATTGGTTGAGTGCTGCCTTAGCAGCTAAATGGGCCATTGTGTTACCAGAAATGCCAACATGGCTGGGTAACCAACAGAGAACGATGTCGCATTGGCCAGTTGCAAGGAGTTCACCCATTAACCTACTGTCAACAAATAATGTTGTCGTCTTTTTATAGAAAATGTTTACGGACATTTAAAACGTAATAATAGTTATGTTGCGTGTTTCATGAAAAAAGAAAGAAAACATTGTATCACTTGAATACAGAATGTAAGATCGCTTGACATTAAATGTCACATAACATAATAATATTGGTGATAATTTGGTTTCACAAAACTCGTGGAAACGAAACTTGTAATTTCAAATTGCCTAGACGATTTGCACTTCAATCCAACTCTTGTAAACCAGACGAGATGGTAGGACCTATGACCATTGTTCACATTGTCACATACAACATGGGCGCCACAGATATCTTCACAAATACTTTAATAAGACCAAGAAAACAGGTTGGAGGAGGAGATTGAGCAATCCGTGTGCGTGGCTTCCCATCCCAAATAAAACGTCTCCAGGAGGGATTCAGCTTCGCACCCCGTGGTGAAGCCCTCCTCTATCTGTCACTTCCAATTAGTCAGCCACAAGCAATCTCTGAAAACCAATGTTTTCAACAAAGACTGGATTTAAATGTCATATTATTTGCAATCGTCCATACGTGGCCCCAAAGCGGAGACCCGTGAAGATCCTGGTTAGAATTGATCTTCAGTAACCCATGCTTGTCGTAAGAGGCGACTAACGGGATTGGATGGTCAGGCTCGCTGAATTGGTTGACACATGTCGTCGAATCCCTGCATTCCCATTGATCACAGGTTTGTCTGGTCCAAACTCGATTATTTACAGACCGCTTCTATATAGCTGGAATATTGCTGAGTGCGCCGTAAAATTCAACTCACTCACTCACCCAAATCGGAATTATAATATGTTTGTCTTATGCTATTAGTGCCGTCATGTTCACATTGTCCATGAAATAGCTCTCGAAGGAATATTCATTCTCAACAAAATGAAATTAATACTAAAGTGTTACACAATGTGTAAATGAGTACATATACTATCATCAAACTTTACTGGAGTGAGTGAGTGAGTGAGTTAAGATTTTAAGTCACATCGGCAGTATTGCAGCCATATCGTGACTAAATCAAGTTACAAATATGTTAACAATTAAAGGTAAATTATAAAATTCTGTCAACGAAGGGCAGTAAGACAACTAGATGATCACAGATATAAATTTAAAACTAGTACTTAAATCTAAAATATTTTAACTATACATGACAATACAATATAAAAACAGGCTATAGATTGCTAACAATAGAAGGTAGATCACCATACTAGGATATGGGGACTTACAGTACATTTGCTTCCTGCATGGACCCTAGCTAGATTTACACCATCCCTTCAGCCGTTAGCAATTTAGCAAATCTAGCCATACATTAAAAGAACACGTATTCTACGATTAAAAAAGTGGAACGTTTTAATTTACTTCGAATGTTTTGGGACTTACGTACCCTCTCAGGGGGACAATAATTTTACAGTACTTTAACCCCCCTCGAGGATACAGCCACTAACAATCTGAGTTACTAATTCAAACTTCCAATCATAAAATATTTATGTATTTACAAATCATTTAACAAATCTAATTCTTTTAAAAATGCAATAATAATTGATATTAGTAAAAAGATCCTTCATAGTTCTTGATTTGAAATAGATATCCTTTGCGATGGAATATTCAACACAGTCAAGCAAGACATGCTTGACCGTGATTCTTTCATCACAAGGGATACAAAAAGGAGGATCCTCACCTTTCAATAGGTATTCATGAGTATATCTTGTGTGGCCAATACGACATCGTCGTATGATGACCTCTTCAAATCTGGACTGACAACCCAAGTAGGTGAACTTTCCCATAACGGATTATGTCCATTTAGGTCGCCCATGATGATAAATGGTTTGGGGAGCTGGTCGCATAATTTTTGAAGTTCCAGTTTCTGAATATTTGAAGAAGGAGGAAGGTATATGGAGCAAAGTGTGAAGGTAATTTGCAGTGTAAGACGAACTGCTACAGCTTGGAGGTTTGTGGTCAAAACTGTCAATAACACCCTGTCGTACCAGAACAGAAGCACCACTGGTAGCTTTATCACCCTGTGGAGAAAAAGATTGAAAAGAATTATAGCGTCTTACATCACAATTATCGGTATGTTTAAGGTACGTTTCCTGTAAACAAATAGCTGATGGATTTATATCTGTTGTTAATAACGGCAGTTCATGGAAATTATGTTTAAGTCCTCTGCAGTTCCAGTGAAGAAGATTGGAATGGCTCATGGTGGTTCTATCGTTGATCGCTCATGTGAACGTGAAGAGTAGTTACTACTACTAGTACGATCTGAAAATGGAGCAAAATCCATCTCGACAGGGTCAAAAAAGTTTTGTAGATCTACTGATGTTTCAGTAGGACTGGGGATCTTGGATTTAATTTTCTTGTGTTGTTTTTTATTTTCTTGTTTGGACACTTCGGTTGAGGAATTTTTTGAAACTTTTGTTTCAGGAGCAGGTGTAGATTGAGGTGCACAGCCTTCACTGTCTGAGAAACTCGTCTGGCTGATAGATGATTGAGTTAAAGGCTTTGGGTTTTCCGATTTTGCCCATGTCAGATCAGTCTGACGTGCAATCGAGCTATTGGATATAGAGCAGGAGAGAGCTGCTGCATAGGTTTATGTTGAGGGAGGTAAGCGGCCAGCAACAACCTTTTTCGCTTCTTGAAAGGAAATGATGTTTTGACTTTTGACTGTCAACACATCATTTTCAAATATCCAAGAAGGGCACGTTTTGGACGACGCTTCATGTTGACCCTTACAATTTACGCAGTGGAGGTCTGCTCTACAACCAGAGCTTTCATGACTCCCTCCAACACACAGACGGACGATTGCATGATTTGGAACCATGTCCACATTTCTGAAAGTTGTAACACCGGAGTGGATTTGGGATGTACACCTCCACTCCGATGTTAAAATAGCCTGCTTTTATTGATCTAGGTATAAAAGTCAAAGAAAATGTAAACAAATATGTATTTGTTGGGATAGTGACATCTCCATCTCTTCTCGTAAAGCGTTTCACTGATGTGACATGCTGTCCTTTAAGTTCTGTTAGTATTTCTTCCTCAGTCATTTCTGCTAAGCAACGTGCTCTGTCATGGATGATCCCTCGACTGGAATTTAAGGTTCTGTGCACAGAGACAGTAACTTCAATGTTTGCAAAAATTGAACATTTCAAAAGATTAGTTGATTGCTGCTGTCGTGCGCACTCTACTAAAAGAGCACCACTCCAGAGCCGTGAAACATTTGATACCTCGCCACAAATACCTTCAACTGCTTTGGATATCGCAAAAGTGAAGTCCATTATTAGATTCTACAACAATATATCTTGCCCAAGAATTTGAATTTGGAGGTAGAGAAATATCATCATCAGACGACAATATCTCAGTCTCCAAACGTCTCTTTTTTCATTTCGGTTAGAACCAGAATGATTGTGAGCCGTGAAAGAGATTCGACAACCCTGCTCCCCACCCACCATGGGGTGTCAACAAGGACGGTGTCTAACTGCATTGGGTCTCCAGCATGTAAACACCAGGGATACAGGGGTGCTTTACTCCAGCAAATATGACATGAATAGCTATATCTGTTTACTAGGTTTATCGTCAGGCTGGTTCTGCCCATAGCAATAACTTAGAAACATATAGAATACAGTGGTCAACATTACCATATTGGCCCATGAGCCACCGCCTTCTGGCATAGGACTCTAGGAATTAAATACATCGATAATTTGTAAATAAGAAATCGAAATGGCCAAGACCTAAAAATTAGTTAAGTGTGCCAAAAATATTTACTATGCACAGGGCTTGGCGTGACCAGCCGATTGATAGAACCGGGCCAGTTCTACCACCCGTCTAGGTGAAGTAAGGGGCGAAGTGGTGTGTTGGGCAAAAGGAACACGGTTTCAGGCTCCCAGTGCCCTCAACCACCAGACTCCCGTCCTTCACCGACGCAGAGGCGCAACCCACGGCAAACGGGTTGGTGGACCAAATATACCCCCGGGTTCACAACAGGGGGTTGAAGAGCGTTACCCAGCACCCAGCACGAGGAGGTGGCTCTTCACGGGGGCCAACTTTACTCGAACAGAAACAATGCGAATAGTCTACTCATGGTAAACCTGTTGCAGAAAATGATAATAAGAAATGGATACTTGGCATGAATGAAGTTTAGTTGGTGAAATGATGCACCATGGTAACCCAAGTCTCTCACCCACCGCCACCTTCAATTTCTGCTTCAAGAGTGCCGGAAAGGACGTGTGGTTTGTTAGTGTTCAATGACAATATCCCCCACATTCAAAATAAAGGTAAAATCTTCTTTTCACTTCCAAGACCCAGATCATTTACGATTTCGTACGTTTTGTGTCAAAATGAGTGTTATTACAAAGAACGGTGCAACTCGCTCCATACTTGTTACTTGAATGGCTTCGATGAAATAGGTTAACAAAGAACCAGAAATTCCAGTGCACAGAGTAATACAACAAATGAAATGTATTCTTTGAAATGCTACTGTCAGGTTCTTCTAAGAGGCCATGCTCGCTCTGACAGTCGCCTTTCTGTTTGCTGGAATAAACATCTGATTTATTAAGGACTAACAATGTCCAACATGTTAATGAAACAATGTCCCTCCAGCGAGTCACGATTCCCACAACCTGTTAATGGGTGTGTTGTAAAGTAGCTGCCTCATGTAGTCATGGTCGTCTGGTACACTGACAATTACAGACAATCTACGAAGAACTACGGAGTAACTCGCTCGGTAAGAGGCACCCGTGAAGAGCCACCTACTCGTGGTGGGTGCTGGGTAACGCTCAGAGTTCTTCAACCCGCGTGTGGACCCGGGGGCATATTATTCCACAGAACCCCATTGCTGGTCATAAGACCGAATTGGGCAACCTGTTTGCCGTGGGTTGCGCCCCTGTGTCGGTGGAGGACGGGAGTCTGGTGGTTGAGGGCAATAGGATCCTGGAACCGTGTTCCTTTTGCCCAACACCTTGACGGACCGCCTCCGTGGTGTAGTGGTTAGAGCGTCCGCCCGGAGAGCGGAAGGTCGGGGGTTCGATCCCCGACCGTGTCATACCAAAAGACGTTAAAATATGGTACTTGTTGGTCCCTTCCTGGCGCTCAGCATTAATGGGTACAACAAGGACTGGTCGGCTGGGAGTCAGTATATTCATGCTTCACTGCGGCATGGTATCTCTATGGGCTAGCACTATACAACCAGCTTAAGTCTGGGCTAGTACAAGCAGCCGCACATACACATACACACGCATGCACGTCGTCATATGAGCGAAATATTCTCCAGCACGACTTTAAACCCAATTTCACCTCACCTCACCTCACCTTGACGGGTGGTAGAATGGGCCCAATTCTATCAATCGGCTGGTCACGCCAAGCCCTGTGCATAGTAAATATTTTGCACATTTAACTCATTTTTGGGTCTTGGTTATTGAGTGGGATATAGAAACGAGTTCCGTCCGTCCGTGTGTCCGTCACACTTTGTCCGAAGCATATCTCCTAAACTATTCGTGATAGCTAAACCAAACATGGTACACATGTCAACCATGATCCCCAGATCTGCCTTTTGGGGGTTTGACCCAGATATGAATTTTATTTTTTGC
The DNA here is from genome assembly GCF_003918875.1 of Haliotis rubra. Lineage (NCBI taxonomy): Eukaryota > Metazoa > Mollusca > Gastropoda > Lepetellida > Haliotidae > Haliotis > Haliotis rubra. Next base: position 5,115,671 of record NW_025767412.1, on the reverse strand, counting down.
GGTTTCCATGGAAACGTGACTTAGGTTGTGGCTATGAGGATGTAATCTTGTCCGGAGCGGATCTCCTAAACTATACATGCAAGCTTCATCAAACTTGGTACACATATCAAGCACGATCCCTAGATGTGTTTTGTTTGGGTTAGACCCAGATATGATTTTATGTTTTGCTGTTTTCATGGAAACGTGACTTATGCTGTGAATATGAGGACGTCATCTTGTCCGGAGCAGATCTCCCAAACTATACATGCTAACTTCATCAAACTAGGTACACATATCAAGCATGATCCCTATAGCTAGATGTGCCTTTTTGGGGTTAGACCCAGCTATGCATGTTTTTGTTGTTTCCATGGAAACATGACTTAGGCTGTGACTATGAGGATGTCATCTAGTTTCCATGGCAACAAGTTGGGCTTCAACTGAATTTGGTGGTAGTGCTCCTTTCTGGAGCAGATCTTAGAAACCTTTTAATACTCTCCTTCCATTTTGCTGTATACTCTCCAAAACCTTTGACATAATGATAACTAGTAGACATATTCATAAAGAGTATTTTGCCGTTGCGGGGGATATTGATGACTTTGTCTTCTTGTTTTGATTATCAATGTTATCAAAATTATTGTCATATCAAATTCCATAGAGTCCTATGCAAGAAGGCGGTGGCTCATGATCCAGTCTAGTAAAGAAGGCGGTGGCTCATGATCCAGTCTAGTAATGTTGACCGCTGAAAGCTGTATGTTCCTAAGTTATTGTTATGGTCAGAACCAGTCTGACAGTAAACTTAGTAAACAAATATAGCTATTCATGTCATATTTGCTGGATTATGGCATCACTGTATCCCTGGTGTTTACATGCTGGAGACCCGATGCAGTTAGACACCGTCCTCGTTGACACTCCATGGCGGGTGGGGAGCAGGGTTGCTGAACAAATATATTTCATGTAGAATCCAGGTCATCTGATGAGAGTATTACCAATTTACATTCCTGGGCCCGATTCCTGGTGATCGAAGCTGAAGACAAATTATCAATTAAACGGAACCCTTTTGACATTTCTAAGGCTATTCAGGGACATTGTGGGGAGGTGAAGAATGTCACCCGGCTTCACTCTGTCCCCATCCTTGTTGAATGTTTCAGGAAACAACAATCCCGCAATCTATCATCCATCAGTCAATTTGCAAACGTTGATGTTGTTGTTTCGGAACACAAAACACTCAACTCCTGCCGAGGTATCGTACGTGACAGGACACGTTCCTTGTCATAGCCGGAAATAGCAAATGAACTGAAGCACCAAGGAGTGTCGTCTGTAAAACGTTTTACAAGAAAGAAAGTAGATTCAACAATTGAACAGACAAACACGTACTTGTTTACATTTGTCAGCTCGTCATTACCAAAATCTATCAAAGCTGGTTATGTCAACATCGGAGTGGAGGTGTATGTCCCCACCCCACTTCACCTCCACATCGGAGTGGAGGTGTATGTCCCAACTCCACTCCGATGTTTTAAATGTCAAAGGTTTGGCCACGGTTTGAAGACCTGTAATCGCTCCACGGTTTGCCAACGCTGTGGCGATGACCATGAAAATACTAATTGCCAGCAAGCCGTTAAATGTGCAAACTGAGGTAGCCAACATATGGCTTCATCAACATTCTGCCCCATTTGGCTGAATGAATAAAACTTTTTGAAACTATAATGTGAGAACCTAACATTTGCAGAAGCCAGGAAACTAATGACATCTCAATCAGCTCCTCAGTCAACACTAAATTATGCCGCCGTTGTTTCCAAATCAACTCAAACGTCGTCTGAACAACCCGTTTGCAACAGCAACTGGCATCGTGGTTGATGTTACTGAGAGTCAAATAACGCCATCACCCTCAACTTCTCATTGAGAGAGCCAAACTCAATCACAACTAGTTTCAGAAGAGCCGTCAAATGCAAATCTGACAAAACGGGAAAGAACACAAATAAATAGAAAATCATCACCCAGGAATCATGCTCCTTCAGAGGTGACTGACCAGAACTCATTTAAAGCCCTGGACATGGAAGTTACTCCATCGTCACATAATTCTGTGAGGAGTTCTTCATCCCCACGTTCACGTGAGAGATCACCCATTGAACCGCCATGAGCCATTCACCTAATTTAGTTCAATGGAATTGCAGAGGAAGTAAAAAGAATTTTAATGAACTACAGTTGTTAGTTCAAGACTTTAAACTGTCAGCACTATGTCTCCAAGAGACTTATCTCAAACATACTGATTAAGGCAGTATAAAAGTTATCATTTTTTTCTCCTCCAGGAGATAAAGCGACTGGAGGTTCTACTATATTAGTTATAACATCATTCATAGTGGTGTTCATCTGAATACTAATCTTCAAGCCGTAGCTATTCGCCTTAACTTGCACATTGCGTTTAGTCTGTGCTCCTTGTACATTCCACCTTTATCTACTACTCGACAAACGGATCTTCAGAATCTATATGATCAGCTACCAAAGCCCTGCATTACCATGGGCGATTTAGGAAAGTACAAGTACAAGTAATAAAGGCAAGGTTATTGAAGAGTTTATATAATAGCTTGTGTGTTTTTAATGACGAATCACGCACCTATTTACATCCTGGTACAGGAACCCATTCTACACTTGATCTGTCCCTCGCTGATTCCAGTGTATACAACGAATTTGAATGGTCCGTTCATGATGACCTTTGTTCACTTCCCAAATGTTCTAAAAGCTATCAAGCCGGATGATAACCCACCTTTATCACGGTGGAATTTTAAAAAGGCCAATTGGTCTTTGTATGAAACATTGTGTATGGAAAAATTAATACCGGAAAATTTATAAAATGTATCAGATCCTATAGAGTTGTTTTCAGCTCAGTTGAATCAAATTGCTGACCAGTCAATTCCCAAGTCCTCTGCAACTACTCATATTCGTAAACCTTGGTTTAACAACGAATGTAAACAAGCAAGAAAGTGTAGGAAGAAAGTAGAAACATACTTCAGCAGACATCTTACCGTCTATAAATTTAATAATGTTAAAATTACGAGTGCCAAGGCACGACGAGGTTTTATACAAAACAAGCGCCAATCTTGGAGGAAAATATGTTTCCAACATTAATTCGTGCACACCCATGTCTAAGGTGAGGAAAATGGTCCAGAGAATAGAAGGCAAAGGTTCTAAATCTTCTGTTCACCATCCTAAAGAAGGTGATGAATTGATCACTAGTAAGCGTGTTATTGCCAATAAACTCGGTGAAACTCTTTCCAGAAATTCTATATCATCAAATTATCTCCCTGAATTTGAGAAATATAAAAATCGACAAGAAAACCAAAAAGTTAATTTTGATTCTAATAAGGGTGAAGATTATAATGAAGTGTTTTCATTACATGAACTACATACCGCTCTCGATCAAGCTCATTATACTGCAGGTGGTGATATTTATTTTGATATTTGTTTGGATTTTAGGGAAGTGTCCTCCTTCATGGTACAATGTCATTGTAATGCCCATACCAAAGCCTGGCCGGGATCATATAGACCCCTCCAATGATGGCCCTGTATCGTTAACCAGTTGCGTTTGTAAAACCATGGAACGAATAGTGAACAATAGATTAGTTTGGTATTTGGAAACCAATAGTCTAATTATAGATATTCAATGTCGTTTCCGGAAAAAAACCCGTACAAATGATCATTTAGTACGATTAGAATCCTATGTTAAGAATGCTATTGTAAATAAACAACACGTAGTATCAATTGTCTTCGATCTGGAGAAAGCATATGATACTACCTGGAAGCACGGCATTTTGAAGGATCTCCATGATTTCGGTTTGGAACCATTCGGTTCGGTTCGTTTACCATTCCAAAACCTGGCCGGGATCATACTGATCCGTCTAATTATAGACCAATCTCTTTAACGAGTTGTGTCTGTAAAACCATGGAACGAATGGTAAACAACAGATTAACTTGGTATCTTGAAACCAATAAGCTTATATCAAATATTCAGTGTGGTTTCAGGAAAAATCGTAGTACCATTGATCATTTGGTACGATTAGAATCCTTTGTTAAAAATGCTATAGTAAATAAAAAACATGCTGTATCGATATTCTTTGATCTCGAGAAAGCATATGATACCACTTGGAAGAATGGCAGTTTAATGGATTTACATGAGTTTTGTTTAAGGGGTCGTTTACCTCGTTTTATATCACAGTTTTTAACAGACAGGCAATTTCAAGTCCAGGTGGGTTCAACCCTGTCTGACCATTACAATCGGGATCAGGGTGTCTCACAAGGCGGTATTTTGTCTGTTTACATTATTTAGTATTAAAATAAACAGTCTTTCTAAGGTTTTAAATGATTCAGTTGATGGGTCACCTTTCGTGGATGATTTTAATGTTTCTTGTCTTGGTAAAATATGCATACAATAGAGAGACAGTTGCAACTTTGTCTCAATAAAATTCATAAATGGTCAATTGAAATCGGCTTTAAATTCGCTAAATCAAAAATTAATTGTATACATTTTTACCGAAAATATAGGCCGCATAAAGACCCAGAGCTCTGTTTAAATCAAAGTTGTTAAGGAGGCCAAGTTCCTGGGACTTTTTTTTGACTCCTATTTAACATTTTTACCACATATTAAATACCTAAAAAAATAAATGACTTGTTGAAAGTCTTGTTGAAAGTCGTTTCTATTTTCAAGTGGGGAGGGGACAAACTACCCTCCTACACTTATACAGATCTTTCGTCCGATCGAAACTTGATTATTTCTCAATCGTATATGGTGGAGCCTGCTTTAATTCTTAACACTGACCAATCACGACGCGTCTTAGAAACGGGTTAGGATTTCAGCTTCGTGTGTAGTTTCACTAAGCTCGGAATTGTCGGCTTGAAAACAAAACTAAAAATACTAAAAGAATTAGGACATTTTTAATGAAAAAAGGCCACGAAGAGGATTTTTCACAGACTGTAAATTTACACTAGCAATCCGGGCTACCGTCATTCTATTTTTACTAGTCCGGGGAAGTTTTACCTAGCATCGGGCTACCGGGCTAGTGGTTATTTCAAACGCTGGTCCAAGGATGGTGGCGCTGTTGCTTGTGCCACTGTCGTTGGATCCAGGACAACATCTTCTCGATTACCAAATAACAGCTCTATTTTCACAGCAGAAGCTAACGCCATATCAACAGCTCTTAAATATATTAATAAACACCGTAAATATAAACAATGCATAATCTTTTCAGGCTCTCTCTCTTGCCTTCAGGCTATTAAAATATATCTTGTACACATCCACTCTTTACAGAAATTTTTGAATCAAATAATCGTCTTGCAACTGGCTAATGCGACATAGTCCTGTGTTGGTTACCCAGCCATGTTGGAAACTCTGGTAACACAATGGCTGATCTTGCTGCTAACGTAGCACTCAACAAATCTGTGACACCACTTCTCATTCCATACTCCGTTACAAAGCTACTATTAGATCTATTATCCGTGATTTAATGCAGAAGAAGTGGGACACCCATGTGTGCACGTAGGTATCAATGAATTACGTGAAATGCAATCCTATATTAGTTACTCCTACTTTGGTTCTCAGTTCAGATTTGAGGTCATTATGCGACGATGTCGCATTGGCCATACAAGATATACACATGAATACATTATTGAAAGGTGAGGATCCTCCGTTTTGCCTCCCTTGCGGTGAAAGAATCACGGTCAAGAATGTCTTGCTTGACTGTGTTGAATATTCCATCGCAAGGGATAACTATTTCAAATCACGAACTTTGAAGGATCCTTTAAATAATATAAGTTCTCATTTAGTTACAATTCATACAATTCAAGTAAATTTAAACTTACTATGAGTTTTAACTGCAGTATATCTGTTATTTTAATGTTATGGCTAGATTGTCACAATTGCTGACAGCTGACGGGATGGTGTAAATCCAGCTAGGGTCCATGGAGGTAGCAAAATCTATAGCTTGATTTTATATTGTTTTAGATTATACCAGTTTTACAATTATATCTGTGACATTCTATAGTATGACCAGAAATTGCTGAGAATTTTAGGAATATATTTAATTGGATTTCTAGTATAAACAACCTTGACCAGCTATCAAGTGCTTGGTTTCATTCAAGAGAGACAACTCCGTTCATCCCTTTTCATTAGTTTGTGAAGAGTTATCCCCCTTTGTTTACTTGCTAGCAGACGACATTTTCAGTGATCCTCAGTATGGATGATTTAGAGAAGAGAAAGTTGATTTTAGAGTATTATAACAAGGACATCAGATCAGCTAAAGTGATTTCAAGTAGAACAGGCATCCCTTTGTCCACTGTTTATCGTGTTTTGAAATATATTGCAAATGGATATGGCACCGAGCACCAGGGAGGCGCAGGTAGGCCAAGAAAATTGTTTGTCGGTGACAGGAGGTATTGGTATTCTTTTTTCTAAAAACAAACGAAAGAAGTTTAGAAAACTTAAGGCTGGATATGATTGATAGAGGAACTGTGGCTGTCTGTAAGGAGACAATTAGAACTGAGATGCATGCAATGGGTTGGCAGAAAAGTCGAGGAATTCCATCACCGATCATGAAACCTGAACAAAAGGAGCGAAGGTTGAACTGGTGCTTACAGCATAAAAAATTTAACTGGGACAATGTGATTTTCTCAGATGAAAGTTCTGTGTGGCTGTTTCCTACTACACTGAAATTCTGTACCAAACAAAACTGAAAAACCTTTGTATCAGCGCCCAAAGTACAGTCCGAAATTTAACGTGTGGGGTGACATATCTGTGCTAGAGGCAACGCCCCTCTGTGTATTTGAAGGGAATATGAACAGTGAGCGGTACACAGATATTCTCGAGGGACATTTATTTCCATCTGCTCACGTGTTCTATGGAACTTTTTGGATTTTCCAGCAGGACAACGACCCAAAACATCGTTGAAAGCATTCACAGGCCTGGTTTCGGACCCAAAATATGACATTATTAGATTGACCAAGCTATAGCCCTGACCTAAATCCAATAGAAAATGTCTGGGGACTTATGAAAGAAAGTGTCAATAAGAAAAAATCTGACAAATATTGCTGAAATGAAAGAAGAGGTGGTCCGATGTTGGGACAACATGGACCACGACTTTCTAACTTCTTTGATCAGTAGTATGCCCCGCCGCATTGAAGCCTGCATTGCTGCCCATTGTGACTTGACAAACTACTAACTGTTTACCTGTCTTTGAATCTGGAGTTATGTTCTGCTAATATTCATATTTAATACGTGAGTAATGAGTGAAAAAAATATTACAATCTTTAAATTCTCAATAATTTCTGGTTGTACTGTAGTTGTTTTATTGTCCTTCATTGACAGGTGTTTATAATATATTTTTAATCATTGTAAATCTATAAGTTGTCTCAGTCACGATATGGCTGAAATATCGCCAATGTGACTTATAATCTTAACTCACTGACTCACTCGCTCGCTAAGACCAGAGCAGTGTATATTGTGGATGTATTAGATCACCAGGGTGAGGTAATACGTATATCCCAATGACAAGTTACTTCTTCTGTTTAACGCCTGAGATGTAAACGCTCTGTTAACGCTCTTCCGAAGCAAAGTATCAGTAAATGCCATTGTCTTTGATGACATTAGATTCACCACAATGAACACTGCAGAAAAAAGTTGAAGTCGAACACAATTATGTCCAACTTCCATGTGTCGAACTTACGGTTGTTCCAAAGTGACATCTTGGTAACTGCATAATCCTTATTTAGTAAGCATTTTGGGTGATAATAATCCCTAGCATCTTGACCTTAGACCTTCGTTCAAACTTGTACTGTATATGGTGGAATGGCTTTCATATAATCTGGTTAAAAAGAATCAGTCAAAAAGAAAACACAGCAACGTGAAACACTTCAACCATCAAATTGAAAGCATGAAATGCTAAACTATCACTTATCTTCCAGCAATGAGGCATGAGGTGAGTGGTGAGATCAGGCAATTTCTCTTAGGAGATATGGCCGCAATAAATTGTATCAGAATGCTTGGCTGACATTTGTAACGTCATTCTTACCATGGCGTCCAAATCACAAGCTATCACTAATGTCTCTGCTGGTTAGCTGTACATATTGCACTAAACATGATGCTCATTACTCTGAACAGAATCTCATCCGAGTGTCTGATATCAAATATCTTAACACAAGATTAGGGTTTAAAAATCATCGTTTGCCTCGGAGACTTATACCAACAGACACTCTGGGAAGATTTTCTTACACAATATTAAAATTTGTGAATTGAAAAACTGAACGCTGCTGTGCCTTATGCCCAATCACACTTTTCTACACAGCATGTAAAACATTCTTTGTGCTGACCTTCCATGAGTTGTCTTTTGTATGAGTCGTTTCTTTCTAACCTTTTGAACTTCACACACAATTGTGTAAACAAATAGCCGCGATCTTTTGGTATATTACCGTTGTAACATTTTGCTGATTGACGATTAAATTGATACACCCAGTACACATTCCATTGTACTTGATTGACACACTGGTTGTCTCTTGTCTCTCTTTCATATCAGATTAAATGGATTTCCATTGATTTCTCGGGGAAATATATTTTGAAATATCTGCCATGTTGTGTTTATGTCAATATGCGACAGAGTCTCCTTGTAAAGATGTAATCTTTGAACGAATGTGATTTTATTATGCCTCACTTTAGTGCCTGGAAGTCAGGGGCAGTGTCACTGTCGTGTATAATCACGTCAATGCCAGAGAATAACCAGTCTCCATTATCAATAACCGAGATATCCGATTGGAGTATCAAAAGTCCAATTGCGGATTCCATTTCTAACGTATCCGTTCTACAGGGAGATCTGCTTTACAGTAATATTCTCTAATACAATTACGTAAATGCGTACTGTTGCAATAACTTCCCTGCATGAAACATCTACATTCCAAAAGCTTGTAAATGTTAAGGCTATTTGTTGATCTTACTCTCGGCCTGTCTTCATCCAGTTATGTGCTACTTGCGATCAATTACCCGTTGTTGTTACTGTTAGTGTCTTGCTTGTACACATATTCGTCTCATCACCTGGTTGTCGTAACTTTTATCTTGCAAACCTAAGCATGGAGACGCCGCTCTATGCAATAAACAATAATTTGGTATCTATGAAGTTATACTTCAAGAATGCCGATCAACAAGCATTGTGTTACTATTGGCGGTCCTGTTTTAGATACAGGTTGTAACGTTTTCTAAACGTACATAGTTTTCTTTATCTCGGGTGTCGCTATTATGACAGGAATTTATTTTATATATCTATATAAAAGGCCGTCACTTTTAACCTATTTAAGGCCCACTGACACGGATATACGCTGGTGACAATGCACAATAAGCAATTGTTCACAATGCAGATTTTAACACCTGTCTCAAACTATTGTGATGTAAGTGTTAATAAATCCAAGGCATTAGAAATCAGATTGGCTTATTTGTTAGGAATTTAATATTTTTCCAAAGTAGAATCTTTCAAATATACCTTTTCATGAACCCACTGCGATCTGAGCTCGTGCGCTGATTTTTCTTGAAGTTTTGTACCGTGAATTTAAATGAAGAATGTATTAACAACCTTCTGTCACTTACTTCTTGTACATGATCAAATTAATTAGTTACACTATGATTTTTAAGAAGGAATTCATTTATTTATTTGCTTCAATTCGTGTTTGGAGAGCATACTTTTTTAACAAGTTCTTGAAGGCCAAAGGGCGTTATTATATCGTAAAATAACGGTGAAAAGTATACCAATGGACCAGCTAAAATAACGGTGAAAAGTATACCAATGGACCAGCTAAAATAACTCGCCCCGTTTTTATAACACTCATGCCCCTGCTTCAGTATCAGGGGTATTATTTCGTCTGTTCTAGACCAATGGATTTAAGGTGTACAATCACACACTGGATTAAGATACAATGGTTTCTTATCATAATTATCATTCATTAATATCGTTACTGACCCGTGAAGATCTGGTAAGAATTGATCATCAGCGACCATGCTTGACACTAGGAGGAAACTAATAGGACGGTAAGGCCCACTTCGTTTGACACATGTCCTCGTTTCCCATTTGCGTCAGTCAATGATGTTACTCACTGAATTTCCTGGTCCATCTTTCACACCGACGTTATATGGCACTAACATTGCAACAAACAAACATGAGTGTTGCTTGATTGCCTAGACTACAGGTCGCACCCGTCATTAGGGCGTCTGTACTTAATTCTGTGTTTCTCATCGCCTGACTGTTCCAAGATTGGGGCGGACGGGCGGGCGAAACAAAAAGGCCAAAAAAAAAGAGAAAAGTACTAATCAATATTCAAATATGAATGTATACTCACCTTTTGCATTGACAATCATAGTAAAGACGATACAGTTTGTCCCTATGTTCCCTACCAGTGTGTATGGTCACTGGTTGGGAACTTGGCAACAGTAAGAGTGGAGTCTTTATGATTTTTGCGACAGAAACTTTATGATTGCTGACAGAGTCTTTGTGATTTGTCTTTGCAATGATATGTGTTATAATAAGATAAAAAGGTAATTATAGCTTTAGTTTGTGGTATTTAGACTATAATTTTCCTTAACAACACATAATATCATCTTGCAACTATATAATTTACTTAAATAAATATAACAATAGCATAGATATATTTTTTATCATAAGTTGCAATGAAAGTCATTTTGATGATAAATATGAGTAAAACATCCAGATTAACAGATGAGGTGAGGTAAAATTGGGTTTAACGTCGTGCTTCAGAATATTTCGCTCATATGGCTGCTTGTACTAGCCCAGACTTAAGCTGGTTTTATAGTGTCAGCCCATGAATACCCCACTCAGACACATTATACTGACTCCGAGCCGACCAGTCCTTGCTGTACCCATTAATGCCGAGCGCCTGGCAGTGACCAACAAGTACCATATTTTAACGCCTTTTGGTATGACGCGGTCGGGGATCGAACCCGCGACCTTCCGCTCTCCGGGCAGACGCTCTAACCACTACACCACGGAGGCGGTCTCCAGATTAACAACCCTTGAAGAACTGGATATTCATAACGAATTATGTCAGTCGCCCAAATGACCAAGTCATAAGGTAAGATGATTTCTTTATTTTCTCAAGGGAAATGTTGTGAGCATCATGTACAGTTCACCATTCTATATTACCCGCAAGTGATTGCAAGTCACAATATCATTATTCACGAAATGGAACCCATACAAATATACTGTATAAATATTACAAAGCCCCATTCACAATGCTTCACTCACATAGTCTGTACAGAAACAATTATTTTCAGAAGAAGAACATTTAGTCAATGTTCATGATGATTTTGATGATGATTGTTGTAGATAAATGATGACTATCTGTCAATCATAAATAAACTTCAAAATGTAAAGTGTTGTCTCATGTAACAGTATAGTGTTACATCCCTGTTCAAGTGGCGAGTTATGGCTACCTTAATCCCATAAATGGATTCATTACATTGGTTTTTATTGAACTGTATATTTCCGGAATATTGAAGTAAATGTAAGCATAGAGAAAACTATGCCTACAGGACATTTATTGTACCTTACCCTCGCCTTACAGATGCTAGGATCACAAAGACACTGTCACAAATCATAAAGTGTCTGTCGCAAAAATCACAAAGACTCCACTCTCACTGTAACCAAGTTCCCTACCAATGATGCACGATATTGTGGAGTTGACCACCATACTTGCACGTGAAAATCGCGAACTCCTAACATTGCCGGATCGTAAATATTAGTGGATGTGAATCCTAAATCGTGACAGGGAGTAGAGATGCAAGAGTTGCTTCCTTTAAGTACCTGCTGAAGATTCATTTTTCGCTTTCCATTGAAATTTAATACATTTTTAACTCAATTTTTATTGTTTCTTGTGGGGAAAATGTTTTTTTCAATGGGCAGTGTACAATTGAGAAAGGTCGGCGCAAAGTTTAGAAATAAAAATAGTTTTTCATTGTATGGGTGGGGGGGATTTTTACGGGAGGCGGAAGATGAGAAACACAGAATTAAATACGGACTCCCTTACACACCTTGCACAAGTGTAAGACTCCCAGAAAGATGCACTGATATTTCATTTTCGGGGTACCATGACAATCTATTTTATGATGTAGTATACGTTGGCATGGTGACGCATTTACCCTTGCTTGCTGTGAACTGACGTCATGAATTTTGTAGGTGTGAAACACAATGTGTGCCTCCAGGTATATAAAGGTTGCTGAGACTCAACGGGCCGCATAACGTATTTGCAACCGATATAGTTTGCGTAAATCGTTTGAAAGGTAAGGTTTTGTTCTCGTCTTTTAGCAGATGCAGATCTTTTCAACTTATATTTCTGATCAGTATTCATGCTGTCATTTGGAAAACAATGAACGAAATGGGGGGATACTGAAGTTACTAAATTGTAGTGAAGTAACTTGCATTTATTTATTTTGTTTTGTTTGTTTCCAGGGTCTCCATCAGTTGGCATCCAAAGAATGTGCGGCATGATTTCATCGAGCTTTCTTCTTTTACTTGGATCTGTTTTGACATTTGCCGAGGATGCAGGTATGATGCAACATGCTCAACCGTGTGTTTGTGCATGGCCAAATGTTCTTTTATTAATGGAATCACACATGTGGCGCTTTCTAGTTAATGTTAGTTTCAGTCTGTATTTGGATTCTATTACACATGATGACATATCTCACTAGTGTGTTGATGTATTCCTATTGTATGCCTACCTGGTCATTGTTGGTGCAACGTCTTATCTAAAATTAAGACGTGTTGTGAAATTTGCAGAAATCAAACGCAGAATGGACGGGTGATACATGATTTGTTCATGTTGTGCTACGTTTGTAGGTAACGGTACTCGATAGACCCGTGCTATCCCTTCTCATTTCTATTTCTTGAAAGTCACTTTCTCTAGTCGATATGTAAAACAAAGCCTTAAAAGTTAAAATATACGTCAGCATCATGAAAAAGCCAGGCCTGATTATACGACGAAAAGTACGTTAATGTTTCTGGATATGTAATTTTCATTCCATTTAACAAGACTGATGTATTTCAACTGATCTACATTAACGGTTCAAATAAAGAATATCATAGGATTGTGGACAAAAAAATATAGTCTCTTTTAATTTTTGTCCACAAAAAAAACCCCACACATGACACAAATACATCTAGCACCATTTTATGCAATGTAATGCTATTTCATTGGCATTAGGGTATCTATCAGTCAGGTATATTCTTGGAATCGTGTCACTTGTATCTGGAATATGCACTTAATAATTCCCATGATGCGGGGTTTTTTTAAAGGAGGAAAGAAATAACTTTTTCTTTCGTGATAATATTGTGTATGATTTTTATGCCTGATTCAAAAGCACGATGAATCTGTTAAGCTAAAGGGTTTTGTAATGGAAACTATTATTTGGTCACATATGAAAAAATAATCAATTTCAGGGAAAGGCATCAGTAACTATGTTTTGTCATAAATTAAGAACGTAATCAGAAACTTTGTTGGAACTTAAAATATTTACGGACATTTCCTGAAACAAATCATAGAAGCTGCTAAAAGCGGTGTACTAATTCCATTGTTATTGTACAAACATGAGAAAAGTGCTTTACGGCAATCTGTTGTTGGATGGCAGTGCGGGGTAAACATAAAAGTTGACTGAATAAATGTTTATCTTCGGTTACATGATCAAACTAAGTGGTCTTTTTAGCTTCTGTCTGGGGAACAGGTCGGTGGTTCGAACCCTGGTCCCTGATACCTAAAGACACTAAACTATGGTACTTTTTTGATTCCCTGTCTGGTGTCCGACCTTGAGGTGATAAACTGGGTGTCAGTTCATTGTTTACGTGTGATGCGTCCATGTTTAACTGTGACTCGGTATTTTCGCGGGCAAGAACTATTATGGTATGTCTTGACTCATACAAACAAAGTCACACAAGTACACAAAGACACACATGCAGACACGTCGATATTTCTAAGCGAAATAATCTTAAAAGTGATCATTTATAATTTTGTCTGGTCACAATATGGTTGAAATGTTGCCGATGTGACAATAAACATTAATTCACTCACTTAAAAGTGACCATAGACCTCATTGTATTTATGACTGTGAAACCTAAACTTGACGTAATGCATGTTTGGTTGTTCTATTGTGTTGTCTGACTGCTACTTTTCACCATCCAGGTGCCGACTCTGGCATGCTGTCGCCGCCACCGCCGCATTCTACTGCGCTGCAACAAGGGGATGCAGTCAACTCTCCGCCTGACGGGCTAGCCCGCGATGCTTACATGTTGTTGGATGACCAGGGCCTAGAGCGCCTGCTCAGCAGTTATGTGTCTAATGCGGACTCTAGCCAACCTTATTCACACATTCTTGATGATGATCTTCCACAGATAGTTACGCAATTGGCTCAACAGGAACAGGAAAGACAAGCACGGAGCAAGAGATTGTATGGCCCGATATTTGTTAGGAAAACGTCAGCGCCTTTAATGATAGGAAAGAAATCGTTACCGTATATTATTGGGAAGAAGTATGTTCCTTATGCTATAGGCAAAAGAGCCTCTCCATACTTTCTTGGACAGGAATCAGCTCCATACTTGGTCTACGAAAAGGCCGCTCCTTATTTTAGTGGCAAAGATACCTCCTACTTTGTGGGACAGAGAGCTGTGGGACGGAAATCTGTTCTCGGGTTTGTTGGGAAGAAATCAGCACCTCTGTTTATTGGTAAAACGGCTGCCCCGATGTTCGTTGCCGAGCGGCGTTTAGCTGATATTCTCGACAACCTATCCTTTTCCAATATGAAAGAACTGTATGTAAGTCCTTTAGCCCGCATCCCTTCCACAGAAGGTTCTCACCTTGCCATTCCTGTTAAATGGTCCTCTGGTTACTCCCAAAGTGCCGAAAATGATTTTTTGAAACGAGGTATGTACCCTGCCCCCTTCTTTATTGGCAAACGGTATAATATCCCCCTTTTCATTGGCAAAAGACAGCAGGAAACGATGAAAATACGCACTGCCAAAATAGCTTTCTTCAGGGCATTAAAAATGAATTTCCCCATGTTGTAAGAGAGTCCCAATGTATTTTCAAAAGTTCACTGTTCTGTTGATATATTGCTACGCGAGTTTGATCAACACAAAGCTATTTGGGAAAGAAATCCGGTTCCCATGAGTCTGTCGGGAAGCTCGCCATCTACCACACAAAATGCTCAAATATGGACAAAGGTAGCACGACGTGTAGGAAACCTTTGTCCTATATAACGCCTTACACTATGGTATATGAAATGAACAACTTCGGAAGTAAATGTTACATCAAATGTGTTGACTCTACCGTTATTTGTTAAATATACCAGAAATATATTGCCTCTGTCGATGGACGGTCTAAAATGTTCCCGAGCATTCTCATGTCCCTTCATTGATCTGAATTCCGACATGATATCCCTGGCGGTCGTTCCCATGTTTTGAACAATGTCACGACTCTTGCATATTGTGTAACATATCAATAAAATACGTGTGTCCAGCAGATGTCGTTGTTTTGCTTCTTTACCTCAGAGATGTAGCAAGTATGTTAACACAGACAGGTCTGTGTTCCAGGGAATTGGTGCTCAGGGAGATATGACACCCAATATTATTGTGAAATGGAACAGAAAGTTGTATGAAAATACCACATGCGGTAGTCTATGACATTAATGCATTTTACAGGGAAGATGCTAGTTTAGAAAAGTGACGCACATACATACAGCAGTCCCCGTGGAGACCATATCATACGTTATATCACAACACTCTCAGCAAAATTTGTTAAGAGTCGTGTTCACGACTTTTCGGCATTGCTCAAGGTTATATGCTCCGTAATTGATGTATGCACATTGCACAAGGAGCTTTTTTGCAAGGACATCAAAACCAGAAACAATGAAACAGTGCAGTTTCCCTACTTCGTCACGAAGACGCGCTGGACATATCAGCGTCTTGTATACATACCTATGATTAATTTCCATTCAAATTGAGCCTTTTTAAAATGTTCACTTAACCGCAACAAACACTAAACATTCAATCAAGTGAGCATGTACAGCACTAATAACTACGCCTGTGCTATGCTATCACACAACAATGTATGTCAAACTGAACCGTTTACGCTGTTTACAATAATGAAGCATACAGCTGTATGAATGACAACTTCTTGTTTTTTCAATAGTGACGTTTCGATGTAGATTATTGCACCATTATCAAGCCCTGTGTAAGAATCTACATGTCACGTCAACAGCGCAGAACATTTGCACGAATTATTTTTATCACCATGTGACATGGATAGAGCAGAACATTTGCACGAATTTCAGCAAACATTACTTTGACGCGGACACAAAATATTCCACACAGACAAAAGATGTACGTGTACATCAAATATTTCATCCTCCTTCCCACCAGAGGACCATTTTCAACATGGCGAAAATTACAGTGACGTCATTAACATGATTGGTGTATGACGTGAAATTTGCATGACTAAGAATTTAATTCGAAAAATTCTTTTAAAAAACCCCGACTAGAACCAAAAACTTACAACTGTGTGATGCAAGATGGTGATCAAAATTATATCCAGTGTTGACTATCCTCAGAAATAGAGGGTAAAGGGCAAAATAGTTGTAAAATATGAATGGGCAACTAAGAATCAGTGGTGACACCAGGTGTTCGCGAAAAAGGTAAGCATGTCCTGCCCTCCCGGTAGCACCGGCCATTCACACCACAAAAATGTAAGTATACGAATGAAAAAGGTATTGCAACACCTATACTTTGTTACCCCCATACACCGGTTTATGTTTATATCATATTCATGTTTGTTTGTTGTTTGTTTGATTTTTGTTCCCTTTGGGTGTACCAGGTGAGGTGAAAATTGGGTTTAACGTCGTGCTGGAGAATATTTCGCTCATATGACGACGTGCATGCGTGTGTATGTGTATGTGCGGCTGCTTGTACTAGCCCAGACTGAAGCTGGTTTTATAGTACTAACCCACTGAGATGACATGCCGCAGTGAAGCATGAATACCCCACTCAGACACATTATAATGACTCCGAGCCGACCAGTCCTTGTTGTACCCATTAATGCCGAGCGACAGGCAGGGACCAACAAGTACCATATTTTAACGTCTTTTGGTATGATGCGGTCGGGGATCGAACCCACGACCTTCCGCTCTCCGGGCGGACGCTCTAACCACTACATCACAGAGGCAGTCTGGGTGTACCAAACACTGATATTAGATCAGTGTTCGCGGTAGGTTTTGTACTAGTGCGTGCAGAAATAAAATGATAAATATGTAGTCCAAATCCTTTGCGTGTGAAATTTTAATTTTCTGTTTCTGGCTTTGGCATTGGTTCTGGTGTTTGTGATTCAGAAGTGTTGACTTTTGCTTTTGGAGATGAAGTGGCTGAGATGAGTTGAGCAGATTTAACCCATGTCAGATCGGTCTGACACGACATAGTCGATCCGTTTCGATTGTTTATTCAGTAAAGACTTGGGCTATATGCCCCTCGTCATCATTTTACACTGTATACATGATAGAATATGGTTATCCATTGAAATATACATATTTTTTACATTTACAAAAGGAGGCTGGACAAAACATTTCGGTACTTACATGCATAACTTTATGTATTTACATAATTTGGAAATACTATCTTTAGATGGGTTTGTTAATAATTCCAAAATTTTCAACATACTTGGTTTCTTCCAAAAATAAGGTTTAATCAGCTGTTTACGATGTACTGTATGTCGTGGGCAAATTAAAACGAAATGGTATTCATCTTCAATTACATTTACATTATTTTCTTTACAGTAGATACAGTATCTTTTCTCCCGATCAATATTTTCATAACGCCCAGTTTCAATTTTTAGTTTATGACACGAAATTCGGAACATAGTTAAATACCTAACAGTGTTTGGATGTTAAGCATCTAAGTCTAATTCATATCCAAATTCACATTTGATATTGCTGTATAGCCATAATTTACTACTTGAAGTAATGTCATAATGCCATTTTTGAATAAAACAATCAATTAAGCTTTGCTTAAAATGACAACAAAAGGTACTATCGTCAACACATCCTGGGTCACACCAAACATATCCAAAACCATTTATAAATAAAACATTTTTAACATGGAACACCCAGTTTTTGACGCCATTATTACACTGTGATAACAACAATTCAAAGGTTAATTTAAGGAGACAATTTGATGTACATTGCAGTTTGAACCAGTGTTTTGAACCCTTGTTCACCATGTACAGCCATATTAGTAACATTGTGATGAACTTTAAGGATATTTTTACAAAATTTTAAATGTACACGTTCAATTTCAATTGCGCTTTGCAAACCCCAGACTTCACAACCATAGTGCATAGTAGATGTAACAAAAGAATCAAACAAACAACAACATGTTTTAGCAGAAAGGTGACCATTTCTAATGTTATGGAGCAGAACATTCATAGCTTTTGAACCTTTACCAGCTAACAATTTTTGAGTAAATCTGAAATTACCTGTGTATGTAATCATATTACCTAAGTATCTACAATCTCAAGCGGCATAAGTATTAAAATACCAATGCTCATCCTGGTTTAATTTTTGTCTTTTTTGCGGAAAACCATCACTTTTGTCTTCATAATGTTAACTTGTAGGCCCCAGTCACTACAGTATTCATGCAAACTATCCAGAAAATGTTGAAGTCCACTCGGCGATTCAGCAAGCAAGATCATGTCATCAGCAAAAAATATAAGGAACAGATTGACATATTCAATCCAAAGACCACTATCGACTATGAGAATGGTGCACATGCTCACATGATTGAATCTTAAGTGTCTGTTGCGGTTAAGTGAACATTTAAAAAGGCTCAATTTTAATGGAAAAAAATCATAGGTTTGTATACAAGACGCTGATATGTCCAGCGGGTCTTTGTGACGTAGTAGCGAAACTGCACTGTTTCAATAGTTTCTGGTTTTGATTGCGTTGCATACATAAATTACGGAGCATATAACCTTGAGCAATGCCGAAAAGTCGTGACTCTTTCTGAATTCTGCTGAGAGTGTTGTGGTATAACGTATGATATGGTCTCCTCCACGGGGGCTGCTTTATGTGCATCAGTTTTCTACTAGCATCTTCCCTGTAAAATGCATTAATGTCAAAGGTTACCGCATGTGGTATTTTCATACAACTTTCTGTTCCATTTCACAATAATATTGGGTGTCATGTCTCTCGAGCACCAATTCCCTGGAGCACAGACCTGTTTGCATTAACGGTAGTTGCTACATCTCTGAGGTAAAGAAGCAAAACAACGACATCTGCTGGACACACGTATTTTATTGATATGTTACACAATATGCAAGAGTCGTGACATTGTTCAAAACATGGGAACGACCGCCAGGGATATCATGTCGGAATTCAGATCATGCTTTCAAAGCATCAATGATCAATGAAGGGACATGAGAATGCTCGGGAAAATTATAGACCGTCCATCGACAGAGGCAATATATTTCTGGTATATTTAACAAATAACGGTAGAGTCAACACATTTGATGTAACATTTACTTCCGAAGTTGTTCATTTCACATACCATAGTGTAAGGCGGTATATAGGACAAAGGTTTCCTACACGTCGTACTACCTTTGTCCATATTTGAGCAATAATGATCATTTTGTGTGGTAGATGGCGAGCTTCCCGACAGACTCATGGGAACCAGATTTCTTTCCCAGATTGCTTTGTGTTGATCAAACTCGCGTAGCAATATATCAACAGAACAGTGAACTTTTGAAAATACATTGGGACTCTCTCACAACATGGGGAAATTCATTTTTAATGCCCTGAAGAAAGCTATTTTGGCAGTGCGTATTTTCATCGTTTCCTGCTGTCTTTTGCCAATAAAGTAGGGGGCAGGGTACATACCTCGTTTCCGTCCCACAGCTCTCTTTCCCACAAAGTAGGAGGTATCTTTGCCACTAAAATAAGGAGCGGCCTTTTCGTAGACCAAGTATGGAGCTGATTCCTGTCCAACAAAGAAAGGAGAGGCTCTTTTGCCGATAGCAAAAGGAACAGACTTCTTCCCAACAAAATACGGAAACGATTTCTTTCCTATCATTAAAGGCGCTGATGTTTTCCCAACAAATATCGGGGCATAAAATCTGTTCTGTTCTAGTCGATCCAGTACCTGTTGAGCCAATTGCGTAACTATCTGTGGAAGATTATCATCAATAATGTGTGTATAAGGCTGGCCAGAGTCCGCATTAGACACATAACTGCTGAGCAGGCGATCTAGGCCCTCGTCACCCGACAACATGTAGGCACCGCGTGCTAGCCCGTCAGGCGGAGGGTTGACTGCATCCCCTTGTTGCAGCGCAGCAGAATGCGGCGGCGGCGGCGAGAGCAGGCCAGAATCATGCATTGGCAGAGAGTCAGCACCTGGATGGTGAAAAGGAGGAGTCAGACAACACAAAAGAACAACCAAACATGCACTGCATCAAGTTTAGGTTTCACAGTCATAAATACAATGAGGTTTTAGGTCACTGTAAATGAGTGAGTGAATTATTTATCCACACATCGGCAATATTTCAGCCATGTTGTGACGAGAACAATTTATATATTATCACTTTTAAGATGATTTCGCTTAGAAATATCGACGTGTCTGTATGTACTTGTGTGACTATGTTTGTATGAGTCAAGACATGCCATAATAGTTCTTGCCCACGAAAATACCAAGTCACAGTTAAACATGGACGCATCACACATAAACAACATACTGACACCCTGTTTATCACCTCAAAGTCGAGCACCAGACAGGGAAACGAAAAGTGCCATAGTTTAGTGTCTTTAGGTATCAGGGATCAGGGTGCGAACCACCGACCTGTTCCTCAAGCAGAAAAGACCACTTAGTCTGATCATGTAACCGAAGATAGTTTCTAAAATTTATACAGTCAACTTTGATGTTTGCCACGCACTGCCATCCAACAACATATTGCAGTAACGAATTTTTGTTATACAATAACAATGGGATTAGTACACCGCTTTTAGCAGCTTCTATGATTTGTTTCAGGAAATGTCCGTAAATATTTTAAGTTCCAGTAAGGTTTCCGATTACATTCTGAATTTATGCAAAACATAGTTACTGATGCCTTTACCTGAAATTGGTTATTTTTCTTGATATATTTGTGGCAAAATTATAGTTTCCATTACAAAACCATTTAGCTTAACAGATACTTCATGCTTCTGGGTCAGGTATAAAAACATACTCAATATTATCACGCAAGAAAACGTTATTTCATTTTTTACTTGGAACATAAACACTTGATGGGAATTAATTACATATTCAAGATACAAGTGACAACATTCCAAAATATATCTGACTGACACTTACCTGAATGCTAATGAAATGCATTATATTGCATTAAGTTGCACCAACAATGACCAGGAAGGCATACAATAGGAATACATCAAAGTACTAGTGAGATATGTCATCATGTGTGATATAATCCAAATACAGACTGAAACTAACATTAACTAGAAAGCGTCACATGTGTGATTCCATTAATACAAGAACATTTGGCCATGCACAAACACACGGTTGAGCATGTTGCATCATACCTGCATCCTCGGCAAATGTCAAAACAGATCCAAGTAAAAGAAGAAAGCTCGATGAAATCATGCCGCGCATTCTTTGGATGCCAACTGATGGAGACCCTGGAAACAAACAAAACAAAATATATAAATGCAAGTTACTTCACTACAATTTAGTAACTTCAATATCCCCCCATTTCGTACATTGTTTTCCAAATGACAGCATGAATACTGATCAGATCTATAAGTTGAAAAGATCTGCATCTGCTAAAAGACGAGAACAAAACCTTACCTTTCAAACGATTTACGCAAACTGTATCGGTTGCAAATACGTTATGCGGCCCGTTCAGTCTCAACAACCTTTATATACCTGGAGGCACACATTGTGTTTCACACCTACAAAATTCATGGCGTCAGTTCACAGCAAGCAGGGGGTAAATGCGTCACCATGCCAACGTATACTAAATCATAAAATAGATTGTCATGGTATCCCGAAAATGAAATATCAGTGCATCTTTCTGGGAGTCTTACACTTGTGCAAGGTGTGTAATTTAATTCTGTGTTTCTCATCTCCCGCCTCCCGTAAAAATCCCCCCCACCCATACAATAAAAAACTATTTTTATTTCTAAACTTTGCGCCGACCTTTCTCAATTGTACACCGCCTATTAAAAAACCCATTGTCTCATACACTAATTCATTTACAACCTCCAAAACATGAATTCTGAGCGAAATTAAACATTCTCGCCCATGGGCGAGATTTTTTAATATCGCCTTAAGTTAGTCGAATTAAGTCAAAATGGGTAGATTTTTGGGTCATGATGTTTATAAACATACACTCATTCGTTTATAACCTCCTAAACATGAATTCTGAGCGAAATTAAATATTCTCGCCCATGGGCGAGCGAGTTTAAATCGGAAGTTTTCGCAAAAAATGTTTTTCATTTTTTCATCCTTGACTTATATTCATAACAACTGCATGTTTAATTTGGTCAAATCCCTTGTCAGAAAGTGCCCACAGTGCGGAGAGTTTCTGGACTTTTGTGAGTCCATAATTAAATTGTGACGTGTTTATTAAATTTCAATGGAAAACGAAAAATGAATCTTTAGCAGGTATTTAAAAGGAAGCAACTCTTGCATCTCTACTCCCTGTCACGATTAAGGATTCACATCCACTAATATTTACGATAGGAGTTCGCGATTTTTACAGCATGCAGGTGGTAAATGCGTCACCATGCCATCGCGTACTACATCATCAATAGATTCTCATGGTGCTTCAAAAAGAATAATCTCTCTAGGAGTCTTTCTCGGGTTTCTGGACAACAACCGTCAGACAACAAACACCGATCATGAAAGGTGCGGCCTGTAGTCTAGGCAATCAAGCAACACTCATGTTTGTTTGTTATCCCCCGCCGCGCGTTTAGGCTCCGTCCGTCCGTCCGTCAAGGTCATGGCGACACTTTGAAGATTTCAGCATATTAACCTGCATGCCATTCTTGTCAGCGAGATACCTCAAGAACTATTCAATGGATTTTCTTCATATTTGACATCAAGCCTTATCTAGGGAGGGCACAGGGCCTAGTCGATTGCGGTGACCTTCACTTAATTTTTCAAAGTCACTGCGACACTTTGAAAATTACAGTATGTTAAGCTGCATGTTAAGCTTGTCAGCGAGATATCTCAAGAACCATTCACTGGACTTTCTTCATATTTGACACCAAGCTTCATCTAGGGAAAGTGCAAGGCCCAGTCAATTTTGGTGACCTTCACGTAATTTTCAAGATCACTGCGACACGTTGAAGATTTCAGCATGTTAACCTGAATTCACTGGATTTTCTTCATAGACTTTCAAGACTTCCCTTGAATGTTTTTCAATAAGCAATTTTTAGTACCGTTTTTGCATATTTCATATACTATGACATTCATGTTAAGGTCAAAGTCATTCTTGAAAATATTTGCGTGTTTGAACACTACAGAGCAAGATATCAAGAGAGGTTGACTGGCCATGTTTTTGTTGACATTTAACTTCATCGTAAACTTTCATTACTTTGTAAGTTTGATTTGATAATTTGCGGCGGGGGATTATGTCACCTTAGTGACAATGCCTGTTAACCCCCGCCGCTCCGTCCTATATAGAGGAGAGATGGCTTGATCTCACCACCCACGTTATATATCTTGTGGATGCCATTTCTTGAAGATAAGTGATAGTTTTGCATTTCATGGTTTCAATTTGATTGTTGGGCGTTTCATGTTGCTTTGTTTTCTTTTCGAATGGTGCTTTTTAACCAGGTTATATGAAAGCCGTAACATCATATACAGTCAAACAATTTTGTACGAGGTCTATGGTATAGATGGTAGGAATTATTATTACTCAAAATGATAATGAAATATGGATTATGCAGTTACCAAGTTTTGACTTTGAAACAAACGTAAGTTGGACGCAACGAAGTTTGTCATAAGGGCAGCATTTTTATTTTCTGTGTTTCCGATCACCCGACCGACCCTAATTTTATTGCCGACCAAAAAGCCTTATGTTTTCATTCCGACACCGCCGACTCAAACCACGAACGTACCGAATCGTCCTATAAAATGTTACCACACGAGTTATGTCCCTTGACAACAGACCGGCCAAAACACTCACATAGCAGACAAAAACGAAAACAAACATCTGCTCTGTTTTGAAGTATCATCTTCATATCCCTTTTAAAGTGGGACTAGTGTCATCTTAATTTGATAACATTGTAAAATTTATTAACTCTATAAACTCATTCAAGCACTAAATTAAGCCATTAAGATTGTGTCAGCTTCCTATGTATGTGAGCCCTGACTGTCTAACTGGTGTCTAACTGTCAAACTCTACACTTTATACAGGATAACTGAAATAAATTGAAAACAATGTATCTTGAATTTGATTGCAAAACTATTTATTGATATGGACTGATCTACAAATATTTCATTATTTAATGGGTACATAAGTCCCGGAACATTCAAAGGAAATTTATATTAACCAGCTGTTTAAAATGTAGTATTTTTGTAATTTTAATTTAGGCTAGATTTGACTTCAATCGCCAGCGGCTGAAGGGATGATATAAATCCAGCTAGGGTCCATGCAGGTAGCAAAAGTACTGTAAGTCCCCATGGTCCCTAGCATGGTGATCTACCGTCAGTGGCTGGCGATCTATAGCCAGTATTTATATTGTATTGTCCAAATAGTGCTATTAGTTTTAAATTCCCACACTAGTTTTAGTTGTAATTGTGATATTCTAGTTGTTTTACTGTCCTTTGCAGACAGGTTTTTATAATATACACATATTACATTTCAATGCCAAATATGTTCTCGTCACGATATGGCTGCAATATTGCCGATGTGACGTTAAATATTAACTCACTCACTCACTCACTCATTATTTAATGTTTCATTTATAGGTGTCATCTAAGATATTTAGGGTGAGTTTATCAAAAAAACAATTGTTTGTCTTTCTCTCAGTCGCTGCCACAAGTTCGAAGTCCAGAGAAAGCGAGAAATTGTAATAAGAATTGCAATAAATGAGAATCAAGAACACTATTCAGATAATTTTGTCTTTATTAATTTTTTTTCCCCGACCGACCGACCCATGTTCAGAATTTTACGTGAAACACAAAAAAGCGAAATGATTCGCTAGCTATGTTCAACAGTACTACAACGTTATTTGCATTGTCCATGGTGGATGAAAATGATGTGCTCAATTGCATTGACAATTTATTAAATTGATTCGTTACATTGGAAGAGTCCACATCGCAGGTGTTTACAGGACAAGTAACATGATATTAGAATATACATATTACCTCACCCTGGTGATCTAATACATCCACAATATCCATAGCTCTGGGCCCCGTTCCCCAAAGCGATCGTAGCGCTACGACAGTCGTACGTCTATGTTAAAGTATGGGAGTTACGATCATCTTTGTGCTACGACAGTCGTACGTCTATGTTAAAGTATGGGAGTTACGATCATCTTAGCGCTACGACAGTCGTAAGTCTATGTTAAAGTATGGGAGTTACGATCATCTTGGTGCCACGATCGCTTTCAGGAACGTGCCTCTAGTCTTACCGAGCGAGGTACTCCGTAATTCTTCGTAGATTGTCTGTTATTGTCAGTGTATCAGACGACCATGACTACATGAGGCAGCTACTATACAACACACCCACTAACAGGTTGTGGGAATCTTGACTCGCTGGAGGGACATTGTTTCATTAACATGTTAGACATTGTTAGTCCTTAATAAATCAGATGTTTATTCCAGCAAACAGAAAGGCGACTGTCAGAGCGAGCATGACCTCTTAGAAGAACTTGATATTATCATTTCTCGTACTACACTGTACACTAGGATATCTAGCTCTTTGTTAACTTATTTCATCGAAGCCATACAAGTAACAAGTATGGAGCGAGTTGCACCGTTCCCTGTAATGACACTCATTTTGACATAAAACGTATGAAATCGTAAATGATCTGGGTCTTGGAAGTGAAGAGAAGATTTCACCTTTTTACATTTTGGATGTGGGGGATATTGGCTTTGAGCAAACCACATGTCCTTTCCCACACACTTGCAGCAGATCTTGAAGGTAGCGGTGGGTGAGAGACTTGGGTTACCATGGTGCATAATTCCAGAAACTAAACCTCATTCATGCCAAGTATCCATTCCTTATTATCATTTTCTGCAACAGCTTTACCATGAGTAGAATATGTACATTGTTTCTTTTCGAGTAAAGTTTGATGTTAGTATATGTACTCATTTATACATTGTGTAACATTTTAGTATGAATTTCATTTTGTTGAGAATGAATATTCCTTCGAGAGCTATTTCATGGACAACGTGAACATGACGGGACTAATAGCATAAGACAAAACAAATATTATTCCGAGTGATTTTGGTGAGTGAGTTTAGTTTTACGCCGCACTCAGCAATATTCCAGCTATGTGGCGGCGATCTGTAAAGAATCGAGTCTGAACCAGACAATCATGTGATCAGTGGGAATCCAGGGATTCGATGACATGACTGTGTCAACCAAATCAGCGAGCCTGACCACCTGATCCCGTTAGTCGCCTCTAACTGAAGATCAATTCTAACCCGGTTCTTCACGGATCCTCAAAATCGAAGTGGGGAGAGGACAAGTGAATGCTTCTCCAATTATGTAGAGTACATATCCGTTCTATACTCAATTATTGGTCCACCACTTCTGACACCATACACCGATTACAAGCCGGTTAATTGATGTTACATTAGAGAACAAATGCAAACGACCTAGGTACCAAGAAACCACATGAAATGAAACCAACTATCGGTTACACCCACTTGGGCTGTCAGTCCAGACTTGCAGAGGTCATTTTAAGACGATGCATACGGGATTGCAGATTCACTCATGAATATTTGTTAAAAGGTGAGGTTTTGTATCCCACGTGTTGCATATTCTTCCTGACTGTAGTGATCAGGAGTTCGAACCATGATCGATGAGGAATCGTTTTGTTGATATTGCTTCTCATATAATAATTGTATTTTATAGAAATTGAAGTAACTGATAGTTTTGAAAAGCGTATATTTTGTAATTGTAAGTACCACATGTTTTTGGAAGAATGAATACATAACTATGATTGTTAGTTGCTGTACCTTCAAAGGGGGTTGAAGTAGGGTATACTAATTCCATTTCATTCAAAGTAATTTTCATTATCCGTGATTTTAATCGTAGAATATGTGTTTTTAATGTAATGTTATTTTGTGCAAAGTGGCTAACAAATGAAGTAATTGTTTAAATCCAGCTAGGGTCAAGTCAGGCTGCAAAAGTACAGTAAGTCCACATGGTCCTTTGAATGCTGATCTATCTTAGTATGCTGATCTGTCTTAGTATGCTCAAGCAGCTGCCCCGTTAACAGCTCTTATATAGGAGTCATTCTCATATATTCTCATACCAAAACACCACATGAAATGAAACCAACTATTGGTTACACCAGATTTGCAGAGGTCATTTTAGGTCTCCGATCTGGGGCCACGTATGAATAATTGCAAATAATATGACATAAAAATTCGGTGTGGGTTGAAAATATTGTTTTTTGGAATTGCGTGTGGCGGACTAAATGGAAGTGACAGATAGTGGAGGGCTTCACCACGGGGTAGCCGATTGCACAATCTCCTCATCCAACGTGTTTTCTTGGCCTTGTTTAGTAAAGTTTTTGTAAAGACATCTGTGGCGCCCATATTGTATGTGACAAGTTAAACGAGTGCAGCGCATGTGACATGTCGTCTGGTTTGCAAGAGTTAGATTGAAGTGCAAAATAGGGTGGGTAATTTGATATACCCAGCTTTCCACCAGTTTTGTGAAAACAAATTATCACCAATATTATCATGTTACGTGACATTTAATGTCAAGCGATATTACTTTTTGTATTTCAGCGATGCAATATTTTCTTTTTTTCTGATGAAACACGTAACACAACTATTATTAAGTTTCAAATGTTCGTAAACATTTTCTATGAAAGGACAACAACGTTCTTTATTGACAGTAGGTGAATAGGTGAACTACTTAGCAGAACTATTTCAGCATGACGGGAATTTCAAGATCGTGCTTGACTCATTGTACAATAGTGAAAGCAATTTGTTTCAGAGCCAAAGCTTTATCCTTTTAGCAAACCACTCAGAACACAGGCTTCATAATATATAGTGAATGAGTGAGTGAGTTAATTTTTTAGCGATGAGAAGAATTTAGACATTAAAACGAAATGAATTTTTAACACAAAAACCTGTCTTCAGTTGACAATAAAAAATACTAAAGTATCACAAACTAAAGTATCACAGATATTAAAGTAATTACATGCGACAAAACCTTTTGCACAAAGCCTTTTGCACAGGAAATCTGAATTTTCACAGGAAAAGCAGAGTCTCTTCTTACTCTATCATGTTTCTATCTGTTTCAGCAGTGTTACAGTATACAGTGTTACAGAGTCCAGACAATCCAGCGATTCTCACATCAGATACGATGATAAAGCATGTGTTTATGGATCACTGTGAAGTAGTGATGATACCAAGTGTTCGCGAAAAGGTGATGGTATCATGCTCCACCGGACTTGACTTTGCATATGTTTATGACTGGTGACAGTCATAAACATATGCAAAGTCAAGTCAATTGTTCACCTGAAATAATTCGGGAACGTGTGGTAAAAGTCAGAATTGGGAATTGCAGCGGACATAATGTTTGTCACTGATGTATCATATTTGGAAATGTCATCCATAAAACGTCTTAAGAGCTTTACTGAGGCCTTGAATGTTGTAACGTTGATTGACATGAACAACTTCTGAGCAGAGTTACAACAAGCATGCTATCATAAAACATACACTTGAGAGAACAATACCATACCAAAACGGGCTATAGATCACCAGCAACTGAAGGCAGATTACCATACTGAGGACCAGGGGACTTACAGCACTTTTGCTACTTGCATGGACCCAAGCTGGATTTACATCATCCCTTCAGATGTTAGCGATTTTGACAAAATCTTAATGTAGACACATTTTAGAAATGAAAAGAACATATGTTCTACGACCGGGTTGAATATACTTTGAAAGACGTGGTCTTCCATACCTCCCTGGAGGACAATAATTTTAGGATAATTTAATTCCCTCAGAGGAAACACACAAACGATCTCAGTTACTAGTTTAATCTATCAAAGCTATTGCTCTATTGATCAAAACATATTAATCCAAATAGTTTCTTTAATAAATATATTAAATGAACATTAACATTATTGTAAATATCCTTTACTGTTTTGTTATACTGAAATACTTATCACTTTTAATGGAAAAATCAATACATTAAAGCAGGACATGCTAAAGGAGGATCTTCATATTCTATCAAATATTCATGTGTATATCTTGTATGGCGCATGTGGCATCGTCTTTCAATCGGGACGGACAGCTCAAGTAGATGTAACCGATCGTTAGTTCAACTTGATGTAATTTATTTATACCTACTTGGGTGTCCCACTTCTTTATGATTTGTAAATAGATATATATTTTATGATTGGAAGTTTAAATTAATAACTCAGAGTGTTGGTGGCTGTGTCCTCAAGGGGGCTTAAAGTACTGTACAATTATTGTCCTCCTGAGAGGGTACGTAAGTCCCAAATCATTCAAAGTAAATTTAAATCTATCCAACTTTTTTAATCGTAGAATATGTGTCTTTTTAATGTATGGCTCAATGTGTTTCACTTGCTAGCAGCTGAAGGGATGGTGTAAATCCAGCTAGTGTCCATGCAGGAAGCAAATCTACTCTAAGTCCCCATGGTCCCTAGTATGGTGATCTACCTTCAGTTGTTGGCAATACGTAGCCCGTTTTTACATTGTATTGTCTTCTGAGATGAAGCTGTTTTAGAGTTATATACTAGTTTTATATTCGTATCTGTAATGTTCTAGTTGGTTTTACTGTCCTTCGTTGACAGGTTTTTTAATACTTTTACCTTTGTGTTTTCTAGAATTATTACTTGTTTTTAGTCACGATATGGCTGAAATATTGCCGATGTGACAATAAATCTTAACTCACTCACTCACTCACTCTTTTGCATTAGATCACGGCTGTAAGATCTATTTGCGGGTTTGTAACTCCTGTACTGGATGGATGAGAAGTGGTGTCACAGATTTGTTGAGTGCTGCCTTAGCAGTAGAACCGGCCATTGTGTTACCAGGAAATCCAACATTCCACAGTAAGTTCCACTGGATACCTTCCACATCAAGCTTACATGTGCTTCTCAAAGAAGAGACTAACAGGGTCGGGTTACTCATGTGACATGAAAGATTCTTGTTGATCTTAATAGAAACTTTACGCCACTTGCAGAGTTATAATGTCTCCATAGGAATGTATGTTGGTATCAATGGGCGACGTAAAAGACTGATTAATCAGGCAAGGTGAATGTTTCCTCTCATGTATTGACCAACGTAATATCACTGGAAGGTTGCTGAGTGCAGCGTTAGGCGAAAACCCCACAACAAATTAATGAAAAAGGACAGCTTCAATGAGACAGGACTGGTTGTTCACCAGGCTTAAAAGTCATGTGTTTACTCAACCGAATGAAACGTCCATTTTCGTTTTGATAAATAAATGCATGTAACCAGTTTATGAAAACCACGTGTCTGTCTTCAGGGCAAACAGTAGAAGTTAAGTTAACTCACTCACTCACTTTTATTTTCTCATCTCAACGTGAAGCAAATGTTTACGAGGTCATTCGAGTAACATGGGGCCCTGACATAGCTTGTTGACAGTCTTGGCCGTGATATCAAATCGATTATATTAAGTCATAATGCGACGGGAAGAAAAATAGGGGTATCAGGGAAAGCGTCATTACCCATCATGCGTTAACGTGTTTTCGTCAGGAAGTTGGACGCTGTTTTTATAACTCTTGTTCTAAAATAACAACACAATAGATGTGTTGACAGCCTCGGAAGTGGGTTGAGTTGAAGTTTGCTTTTAGATACAAACCAACAGTCTACGTTTCACAATGATTGACCTTTACTGGAAACATACGGTTTAGAGGATCCTAAAATCGATTAAAGGTATGAGTTATAGACGCATTATACCACGTCTTTAAATCGGGCATGGAATAACATTAACCATGTGCCATGACTAGAGACAACCAAAACGCAGTTGATTTTGACGACAGTTAACTGGTCAGTCATCGTAATAACGTATCAGTGAGGTAGGTATGTGACCCAACTAGTAGTACTACCACTACTGTTGATAAAGACTACTACCACTACTGTTGCCTGTGACTATGATGTCCACGCATGGTATGAACCTGAACATGTGCAGGAAAATTGTAAATTACCTTGGAACAGGCCCATATACAGCCTTAGAAGAACTCCTGCCAGCAAACCTTTTCTAGATCTTTTTGATAAAACCTATGAATCTATTAATGTTATTGAATTTTCTGTCCTTTTTGACAGCAATGTGATTGACATGATTCAGAAAAAATACCGAACTGTCACTCTTACATCTCAAGTACCAAATTGTCCGACTTCCCATTGCTCACGGTGCGTTTGATGTTGGTCCTTCCTGATCTTTTGACGCAAATCAGAATGGTGATCGGAAGCACAGGAAACACAGTCTTTGTGACGTACTGGGTAATGCAAAGTCAAATGCAGAAGGCTGCAGTGCTGGAGAGTCTACATATTATTCGAAAAGTTCAACTTTGCAGAAGTTCCATTCGCTCTCTGGGAAAGAGCCCTGAGCTGATGATGCGCTTAACCAGCGTGACTGTGGAAGGATCATAATAATAGTAGTTCATTTATCATGCGCATTTCTCCACGCATAATGCATTTTCGAAGCGCCCAAACAATCTGATTAATATTACCCTGGATAACCCAAGATGCCTGTGAGGGGCTAGAATGTTATAGTCACATGGTCTATCCTCACGGGTACCCATGTTTCTGCTGGGTGAACAGAGGCAGTGTTGAACACACTCACTTGCCTGTGGTGAGACCACATGTATCACTTGTGCTTCGTTGTGCGGCAGGACTGAAGTCCCAGAAATTCTGATGAGTCAAGCTGCCAAAACGGTCACCCATCCAAGGACTCCCTGCGTTCACGTTGCTGAACTTTGATCTGATTTGTGAGCTGAGATCTATGCACAGGACAAAACACCACCACGATCACCCGAACTCTCTTTGCTGAATTCATCTTATTTAAATCTGTAAATATTACAAAAAAAGAAATGGACATATTCAATGCGTTGTGCGTTATTATTAAACTAGAATGCAATTCTCAACTCTTTGGTTGTACAATGCAAACAACCTTTAACTGCAATCATCTATATACCTTTTGTTGCTATAATACATTATGCTGTATGTTTTATGATGCTGAATTAATTTTAATTCTGTCTCGTTTAGGAATGCTGCTTTGAGCTATTTATCTTGGCTGTAATAACCGACGGACTTATAATACCTGTTGCTGGCTTCATTTCTTGAAACATTTTAACTATAATTTGTGGTGAACGCACAGATGA
Organism: Haliotis rubra; assembly: GCF_003918875.1. Classification (NCBI taxonomy): domain Eukaryota; kingdom Metazoa; phylum Mollusca; class Gastropoda; order Lepetellida; family Haliotidae; genus Haliotis; species Haliotis rubra. The sequence goes on along the minus strand of NW_025767412.1, from coordinate 5,083,063 downwards.
AGTATGAAGTACTGTTGTCTTTCCGGTTCTACAATAGCTTGGCTGGTTTCTGTCAAAGCCTTGAAAAACTTTTCAACTAAGGGAGAGAAGAAGCCTGGCTTTGAAGTTGGAAAATCACTACTTGTCTTTGCATAATGCCTCATCATACTTTACTGTAAAGAAAACATTAAAAAAACACAGGTTTAATTTACGTAATCGTCAGTCTCAAGTGATTACTCTAATCGTATCAAAGCAATGCGTCTCCCTTCATATCAGTCTTTATACAGATTTCCTGAAATTAATGATCAAATATTGTCGTTCCTCACTGAAGCTCTTGAAATATTAAGTGAGGATGATGCCAATTTGAGTATAATCTTCACAGGAAACACTGAATGGGTTAAATATTTGTTTAGTATTAGGTAGCAAAGGAACATGCCAACCCAGGCTGACAAGCATGAGGCATTTGCAAAAAGCAATTTGAGACAGGCACATGGACATGAAATATGGAAAGAATAACTCTTTTAGCAGAAGAAACCTCCAGTATGTTGTTAATTAAGATGTGAAAATTCAGAAGACCAGGCAACAATATCTCCAAAAGTATTAGGTTTGTTCTATAAAAAAGGTAGAATATTTTGTAGGTTGCCTTCTGATATTGATATTTGTCATTTGATTGATTCCATGGGCTACTTCAGTCGCCGTGGAAGTTGATACCTATTCTAACCTGAATTCCTCATGGGTTTAGTTTCCTAAACACACCTGTGATGTCTAATGTGTTTGTCAAAATCGAGAAATTGAATGTATTATGTAGTCTGTGCAGTTACATTGTATACCGCTATCCCACAATACAAAGTTGAGAAAAAAACTTCATTCCGTGAACACAGATATACCTAAATATCTATCTTTAGAGGTTAAGGACATTTTGTCAAACATGAAAGGAAATGTCATTTTAAGTTTACCAGAGAAAACAATAATGTGAAATGCTGGACTTCCTCATTGATAACATTTTTGTCAAATTAAAGGGTAAAACATTTACATCCCCATGGACACCGTGTGTGTTACTCTTCTTGCGGATCTATTTTTTATGTGTATGAATCAGAACTTCTGCTTGGGTTTGACCAAATCAAACAAAGACAATTTTGCCAAGAAGTTTAACCTAAGCTTCCAGTACATCGATGATCGATTTGGGGGCGCGGTGGGCGAGCTGTCTAAGGCTCCAGGCTAGTAATCCAGCGAGCTTGGAGGTGCCCACCTGTGACCAGGTGTAAAAAACTTTGTGTGCAGACTCTTTCAGTGTTGTCACAACCCCTAGTGTACAGTACAAACTTAAAAGAACAAACAAATCCGTTGGTAGATGACCAGATGGTGGCCACATGAATACGTGCAAACACCTAGTTGCGGGTACAGCAACGTGCAGTGAACTTGGACAAAGTACTGTGACTATGAGTCCCAGTCCCCCCAGCTGTGAATGGGTACCTCGTAAGGATGGGAAAGCCACATTAACTCAATGCGCCTAGTAGGCAGCAAGAGTTGCATGCTCCCCAGGGAGTTGAGATTGAAAATACGATATGCCGTTGTGATGGACATCCAATGATCAAGGGAAAACAAAGCTCCTTTGAGCAGTTGTACTGGATATCGGCGCTATACAAATGTTTGTATCTATGATGTCTCATTGAGATAAGTGATCGGTCCAATTCTGAGTAAACAAATCAGTCAGTCGATGCTGTTTACTCGTACCATACATTACCAAACCTCTTAGAGAACAATATTTTTTTACACCTGTCACCCAGTTCTGTTTTCCATTGTTATCATAAAGCATGATTATGTTCTAACATTTCTACGATAATCTGTTTGATGACATATTAACTCTTCTTAACCAACATTTGATTACTTACATTTATGATTCGATGAAGACAAGAACCCTACCATATTCACAATACGTCAATATAAATGGTTGGTCTTGACATTTGTGTCGTTGCGGATGAAGGTAAGGGCAAAATCTGATAGGACACCGATGTCCTTGAGAAATGCAAAAGTTTAAATTGGTACACACATATTGACATGAGTGTAAGAGGTTGAAAAATACGATTCCGGACTGAATTTAACTATCATTTTAAGCCATGTCATGTTCAAAACCGCTCTCTCAAAACAACGTTTAACACGTCACCACCTAGCCCATACATTCGGTGTTGTGTCTCAGTCAAACTACCAAATCTTCAAAGATCCTTCATACCAACGTCAAGGATATATTTAAAAGATATTGAACCAAGCAGGGAGAAAAGGTCATAATCATAACATAATTATCCTTTCTTTGACCCACAATCAAATCGTTTCACCCAACAAAAGTATTTGTACAGGTTACAACTGCGTTGTTTATAATGCTATCAAGAAGTAATGACCTCATATTTGCATATTGACTAAATAGTTTCAAAGATGTATATTTGATCCTGTAATTTTGAAGAACAATGAAGCCTGGGAGGTAAAATTCAGCACCACAAAATAGCAGATGCAGATACCCACGGAATGGGCTATTGTTTCATGAGGTCCATTAATGTGTCACTGCAATAATACTTAACCAATGATACCGAAATAGCTTCTCTTCACCCAAGAAGTAATACTATTTTGTACCTTTTGGTATGTCATCGGTAAGGCTGCATGTGTAACACGTCTTTCCTTAAGTGGGTGGCAGGGCATGTTTTCCTGTAGCTTGGAATTTATAGGGCTTTCATAATCATATTTGACACAAAAAATGTTATTGAGCCTGAAGGTCGCACACCTATAACTGATAAGAAGCCCGAGCAATGAGCTCCCTCTGCAGACACTGTTCAGGAGGGGATGTAATCACCGTTGTAATTACCTTTATCAAATAGCCATAGTGAAGGCAACTCTCAGAGGAGAGAGCAATTGTGTGCATCCTACTGTGACCGCAACTATAACCATTGGGGTTCTAAAGTACTGCCAACATTGGCTACATGACTATAACTTCCAAATCTCAAATCGCATTCTCTGAAATACTACCATTTATTGAATCGGACATGAATATTTTATTAAACAAAATAAGCACATGCTATTTATTAAAAGAGATAAGGGGCAAACCATGTATTATCAGTAGATATGTTATTTCAACTTGAAAAGAGTACTTAAATATACGTATTTATATACTAAAACAAGCATTATAAAGAGAACACATGACTTGTCAATGTAGGACTCCCAGTTCACATTATGAAGGTGCTGCTTGGATGTTGATAGAAATCAAGAATGCGTCATTCGGCATTGAAAATACACCTTGAGGATTCACCAACCCATAACTCTAGATCCCAGTTCTGGATCCTAATAACAGAATAAACTATACCAATAGGATTGTTTCTCTGTTTTCTATTGGTGCAAAACAGATCTCCCGCGCTATGATTTATGTGACGTCCTCCAAACTATTAACTTGCAAAAGATTTAGAACCAAGACATTTGCCATCATGATGCACAATCGGAATCAACTGTTTCCTGCTACTCTTCCGATACATGTAGCTCTATATCCCTGAACAGAGGAAAGTAAGATAGAACCCACCTCAGTACATTTCAACCCGCTTCTCTATATGTAGATGGAAAGAGGTATTTCTAGCGGCTTAGCTGAAAGTGCATCTGTGTGGATTGGTAGACGACGCGAATGACTGTAGAAGGATAGCTTGGATGGTATTCAGGACGAACGGGCTTCCTTCTACGAAAACAAACTATTTTTGTTACTCCTAATTCTGAAACTAATGGCTAGTAGAACTTGAGTGCGTCAAGTAGTTTCAATAACCTGTACAAGTATGCTGTCATATACGTAGGTTCTCCATTATTCAATGGATTGTTGAGGATGTCTTTTTATGAATTAAAATGTCACATGAATTAACTTTTAGTTATAAGGGGTCACAAAAGTTGAAAGCGCTGAGTGTGGATTTGAACTCACACCTTGAACTATGTATTTTGACCTGTTGAGAGGGAGCATGGGAGTTACCTGCCCTTTGCCTCCTTTGCTTTCGGTCATATTGTAAAAGCTGTGAGAAGCTGTGAGTAATTTCTACATGATTCTGGCGTGGCGTGGCTTCTGCTCGAAAAACATAATACTGTACTGTATAATAGGTATATAAGGGATGGTTGTTGAGAGGTATGAGGGAACTACTACTGCTTTGGATGTACGCTCATCTGTCTGCTTATCGATGTTTCACCACTCAAGAGACCTACCACTGGTCTACAATGATCATTCAACAACTGTCAACAATCTTCAGTCAGTACATCCGTTATTACTCGTAGTATCAATATTTTCGTGAATTGATATTTTGATTTTATACTCAATTGTATTGAAAATCTGTACTGTCATTCATTGTAACCTTGTTTATTCAACATAATATATTATTGAATATTATAGACTGATCTGTATTCTATTTTGCTGGTTTAAAGGGGACTCACAAGCCGTGTATCTCAGTAATTTCTAAACCCTAACAGGATAAAGTGGGGCTCTGCATGCAAGGTCACAGAGCAGCCCTTTATTTCTCAGGCCGAGAGCGTCGGAATATGAGGTACAAACAATATTTCTCATGGTGGTGGACAGAGGTTAGATACGTGTACCCCTGATATTCTGCAAGATGCTGAATAACTCCTCCCACTTGTACCGTTCCGATCCATCTGTCATTACCTTTCACATTTCACATTGTAATTGTCAAATCCAAATGGCATGCCTACACCATTAGAAAGGACATGGCAAAGGGGATCTTTCACATTGACGTCCCGTGTAGCAAGGAGCTTGATGATACCCATGTTAAGGAGATGAATAAGCAGTGTTGGGGATCTGTGCTGTGGACGTCCGGGATGTTGATAATCTGCATGTTAATATTGCGACAAACGTACGCCCTAATGCTTATGAAAATGTTGCAAGACTACCCTGTTGCATGGATCTGTATGCTCTCGTGTTCAGCTTCGTTACTAATTACCGTGGTTATAATCCAGAGAGCGTAATGTAATTTTTGCAGCTAAAGGTAAACAAATAAAGACACAATTACACTCATACTGATCATTCTGAAACACATGTACTACACACTTGTACTATTTCCCATTGTCAAACTGGCACTGGTATCTGACTATTGAACCTCATTCCAAACATTCACTCGACATTTATGCGCTGGTTATTTCATCAGTATGATGTAACCATATTTAAATTGTATACTGTCAATCATAAAGCGACTGACAAGTAGTTCCTGTTTTCATATTACTACAGTTATAAATCAGGATGTTTTCGATGTAGCGTTCCATAAATCCTGCCTCCATTTCCCAACTTCCCACAAACAGCTGTAAAAATTAAAGCCACCACAAATATTTGATAGAAACTAATTAAATCATGTTTATACCATTAGAATAAACGTCTTAATATCGCTCACACTGTTTCCACAACAAGATCAGCCTGGTTCACAATAGGGACCAATGGCTCAATAAGCTCAACTAGTGACCCTGTGGTATCACAGGCAGGTATATCAGGTAAATGATGTATGCTTGCTTGCAGCAGGGTGAATACATGCACTTGACATAATACCTTCAGTGAAAGGCACATTTCCATCTCCAGGACATATGAAAGTTCATATGAATCCAGGGGACGGTGGGGTAGCCTAATGGTTAAAGCGTTGGCTCGTCACGCCGAAGACCCAGGTTCGAATCCCCACATGGGCACAATGTGTGAAGCCCATTTCTGGTGTCCCCCGCCGTGATGTTGCTGGAATATTGCTAAAAGCGGCGTCAAACCAAACTCAGTCAGTCAGTCAGTCAGTCATATGAATCCTGTTTAGCCAACCTCAGAGTGACTGGAATTTGGCTCTGAACTATTTCGGACTATTTCTACACTGGTTAGGTTCGGTATAGATGAATATGATTATTCCGTTGAGATGATATTTCTGTTTTGAAAACACTAAGTCTTTACTTTGATACGTTCTCCCTCAAATAACCCATCCTATGATGTTCCTATATATTGCAACAATGATACTGAGCTATATTAGTGGAGTTGTACTTCACGCCCTTAACCATTTAACATATTATACGAAAACAAATCCCTCACTGGATATGTTTATGCTTGAATACATAAACAGTATTAATGACTGACTGACTGACTGTAGTGTGCTCATAAAGAAAAACGACAACAAATACGTCGGCAATTCGTGATCGTCAATGTCCGAGACCGCTCATGATGACCTTATAGCTGCGTGTATGCCTTGTCCATTTTGTTGCTCTGGGGATCCCTTTCTGGACGTAAAGCGTTAGTGAGTCGTCAAAGCTTAACCTCGCTTAAAAAGTGAATGAGTGAACGTCGAACTCAGCAATATTTCAGCTATATGGCGGCGGTCTGTAAATAGTCGAGTCTGGACCAGATAATCTAGTGATCAACAGCATGAGCATAGATCTACGCAATTGGGATCCGATGACATGTGTCAACCAAGCCTGCGAGCCTGACCACCTGATCCTCTTCATAGCCTCTTACGACAAGCATGGCTTGCTGAGGATAATTCTAATCCGGATCTTCGCCGGTCGTAAATGTGTAGGTCTATATAAGTTTACTCTCAACAATTGCTTTCAACCAAGGGTCCTAAATGTGCCACCGAGTGCACCAGTACTAAAAAGAAAGTTCCACAATTACTGATATGCATGATGTTTTCTATGTAACGTTCCGTAAATGTGAAATCCAGGACAAATATTTCCTAGAATCTAATTGAATAATGTTTATACCATAATCCGAAATATTCCTCAGGATACGCACAAGTATCAGATATCGATTTGCAGTATTTTCTTTCAAAATTGGACACTTATTAACGTCATGCCAACGTTCGCCGCAGTCTATCTGACCAGGCATAATCGGTATCTGTTCATATATAAGACATAAATACCTGCCTTTGGACATTCGTTACATTATATGCCATAGTACCTCAACTTGTTTCCCCAACAACCTCTGTCTGGTTCACCGTCTTTACTAATGGCCCATCGCCACGCAGTGGTTTGGCAGTGCAGTCCTCAAGCTGGCGTGCTAGCTGAAACCAACGACCTGAACCGAGCAACCTTCTGTAACCACAGGCACGTATATCAGGTAAATGTTGTATGTTTGCCGGCAGCTGGGTGAATACATACACTTGATATAATACTGTTAGAGAAAGTCACATTTCTTTCTGTAGGATATATGTCAGCCTACACGAATCTTGTTTTGCCAACCTCAGGTTGACTGGAATTTGGTTCTGAGTTATTTCTGTTGATTTGTATGCTGGTCAAGGTCGGAGATGAAAATAGTTACACTTGGGATCGGGAAAAAATGCGTATGAGAGAGTCGAATAACCCGTCCTGTGGTTTTGTTATATATTACAACATTGGATACTGAACAATATTAGTGGAATTTTCATGTATGACATTTCACGCCCTTATCCATAGAAAACATGCTAAGAAAACAAATCCCTCTCTGGATCTTAGTATACATAAACAGTATAAATGACTTAGTAATGATCATGACTGACAGTAGTGTAATCAAAAAGAAAAGCGACAACAAATGTTACAAGAGATGGAATATAAAATCTGATCTCAGACACAAGCAATGCAGATTAAAAATAAATTAGGAACAGGCAGTACAACAGATAGAAGATGATAATTATGTGACCTAGGTGTCGTTGTACGAACAAGCCTTAGCGCTACAGCTGTCGTAAGTCAGTGTTAAGGTATGGGAGTTACGATCATCTTAGCCCTAAGGTCGCTTTGTACAACGGCACCCTAGTCTTTAACGACAAACACGCTGGAAGAGTTGGAGACACGTTCCATTGTCGCATGTAGGCAGCAAATCAATACATCACCCCATTAATGAAATGGAGTTTCAAAATTTCTCCTACCCTTTGGCATCTTATTCTGTGGCAGGTAAAAGTTCTGCTGTGCGGTCTTGTCAGATGACGGATGCTAAGTGTCATGTGCTTAAACACTAAGGTTAATGAATACGCATAAAAAAGCATTAAACCGGATCAGAGATTGGAACTCTGATGATATTATACACAAGTGAAACTGAGGCTAGACTGAACCACATCACTTCCTTAATGATGCAAATATTCCATAATAACATAAATGAGATGCACATAAACCATATCAAATTCCACTACAGAACCCTCCACAAAACCTCTTATCAGCTTCGTTAAGCTGATTGCTTAAGTTTAAAGTTTTTTTTTAGTTTAAAAGTTTATACTTTTGATTTGCAAATCATATGAATACATAAAACACCATGACCTGATAACAATAAACAAATTTGATATATCTCCCACCTGACACAGTTGACTACATGCTGCTACAATGATATAATTTTAGACTTAAGTTGTGCAACATCTATCAGAAAATGGGATATTCAAACGTTCACACAAGCGGAAAGGAGGAAAAACGATAATAAAATGGGAGAGCTGCTACATGATGCACTACATCCATTATTATTTAACGCCTCAATCTGGAAATATTCTAGATATATAACAGCGACCTGACATGTTCAGGGAGTCTGGACCAAGCAATCCTGTGATTGACATGACATACATGAACATCGATGTGCGCAATCTTGGTTTGATGTTCAACACAAGAAACAGATATAGGAACATGTATAAGATATGATAAAAACAGCGTTACGGATGGAGAAAAAACATTGCTCTATCATAAACGGTGAGTGAAACCGCTATAAATACTAGTTGAAAAAAGCAGCGTAACGGATACAAAATTATCTATTCTATTTGACATGGTCAGTCCAAGCAACTTGACTATACCTTCTACATTTATGATGCATGCACGTGGCCGTCAAAGGAAGCCGCAGTACCATACTGACACAAAAAATAAAACTGATTGAAGCAGCAAAATAACTAGACACGTACGTACTAAAGTTGACACAAGTAATTAATCATCTAGATGTATATTTGCAACGCTGGTACAAGCAGCGAAATTAGTAGAAAATCCATTTTATGTGACAATTCCTAATAAATGAAATCGTGTTATATTTATGAAAACGAAACATTTATCCTGAGCATGAATTATCCTGTTACCACTTGCTATGACAATTATTCAAGCCTTTTTGTCATCCTTACATCATGACTAATTTGGGTTGAAATATATATCTTGCCATTTTCGAACTCATGATATACGCTAGCCCGTTCATTTAAATGACGCTGGTCAGACATCAGAGGCATAATTCCCTTTAAATTTCTTGGTGATGGAATGTTTCACAAAACACATGAATATTGTCATGGCTTCGTTTTTCATGCGACGTACCCTTGAATAACTGAAACATGTCGAACATTTATTGTATCATACCGTTTACAAATTCTAACGGATTTGCCTGTAATTTCATATACACATACAGTGCTTTAGACGAATGTCTTGATGAGGAAATGCACTGATGATATACTGCTTTGCTACACGACGGGTGGAAAACAATCCCATAGATCCTAATGCCAGACTTCATCCCATACGACGTGAAGTTCTCGTAATGATTACGAATAGCTGTATTGCAAGTAAGCGGAACATATAACCCAGTCGAGTCAGCAGTAATTGTCGTTGGGCTTCCTATATATCAGATCCGGCAAGGAAATTAAATCACTACACTGTCCACATTATTCATTTAAGGGTTGCTTGTTTTCAACGAAATACGTCGTTCATAAATTATTCGAGTTCGCATTCTCCCGAAAAAGAAATGTATTTATTATGGTTTGATATATTTCATTTGGAAGTTGTTTCCTGTTAGAATAATAAATGTTGTACAAGCCCAACCCGAGTATAACAACATTTACCTATCTGAACTGATTTCCATAATGATGCCTTATACGAGGGGGCACTAGTGTTGTTCCGATTAATTGAAAAAATCGAAGATTGGTCGCAGTGACCAAACGACCAAGCAATCGATCACATTTTTGTCATAACCGAACATAAACGATTTGGGAACTAGTGTTTTAGTCTTTGAAATACTTGACAATGGAACATATCTTAGAAGTTGTCAGGGCCTGAAAACATGTTTATTTCTTAGAACACTCACTCCACTAACTGAAAAGTCATGACTGAATATTTCTCTAAGACTCCAGGAAGTTTATGTTCATGATATATTAGTCATCACTTTAATGTAGCAAGTTGCAATATGTTATACTTTTCTGCAGTAACAACCTGGATAGGAAAATCTGAAAAATGACGCTAACCAATTTTTTTCGATGATTGTTCGTTGGTAATGAAGTAATCATCAATTGTGAGATTTCAACCAATTTCCCAACACTAGGGGGCACTGATGTTAATGTTCTTCATTCTCTCTGCCGTTAGATGTATACAAAAGTGCATGTTTCACGTATCTCTACAGACGGCATGATCAATGTTAGCATAAAATGAATGGTTTAATACTTATTCCTTCAGACGGAATAAGAAAAGATTTCTCTGAGAATGAGGCCTTGATGGTGGAAAGAATCACGACTTTTGCAGGCTTTAAACCATAAACGATGTAGCCATAATGGAGAATAGAACGGATATGTACTATACATAATTGGAGAAGGATACAATGGATCCCTCCCATCTTCAAGTTTGAAACAAGGTTTAATATATCACGCGCCGTCAGTCATTTTGTCTTTAGATATATTATATGTGACCGAAAGACCAGAACAGAATCTTTAAGGGTCTTTTCAAGCAACAATCAAGTTTATAGAATACTATATTTACGTTTAATGTCAATTACACTATATTTAAAACTTTGCATTCTTCCGTATGATATTTTATATAAATCATTCTCAAAGTTAGTCGGTCAAATAAAAACCTACATGTAGAATCTCATCAACTCACAACCAATTGCAGACAATTTTCAAATTGTGATCACAGATGTATAAAGTCACTGAAAAATATCTAAATTAATGTAAACATTTAGCGTTCTACATGACTACCAGATACCATCCATTCTGAATTAGATAATCCATGAAGATGAAGGTTAGAATTGGTCTTCAGCAACTCATACTTGTCCGAAGAGGCGACTAACTGGATTGGTTGGTTCGGCTCTTACCTGGTTGACACCTGTCATCGATTCCCAGTTGCGTAGATCGATGCTCATGTTGCTAATCACTGGATTGTCTGGTCCAGATTCGATGTGTACAGACTGGCATCATATAACTTTAATAATCCTACTAAGTACACCGTTAAACGACACCCAAACAAACCGAATTACATCAATGATGTGTACAATATGCTATTTTACCACCGTCGATGGTTACCTTGAAAATATAGCTTGATTGTTGTAAAAACGCATTGTCTGACTATGACCACAAGAACGGCCAAAAAAACCCAGTCTCTCCATAAAATAGAAAAAAAACATATATTTCGCTTCACACTCTAATACACAAATATTATTACCCATATGGTGAAACATAGCCAGTGTCATATATATCATACAATGGATAGCGTTCTCGGCAGGATAAAGCTAACAGATATTTTCGATATCCGTTGGGATCGTATACGGATGTCGATGCAGATTAGAGACGTCATATGCAAATTACTACTTTCACAGCGTAAACAAACATGGCGTCACGCCCATCTATTGGCTATCGCATCTGCTTTGGCGGCCTTGGTTACGGTATTGTCAGTGCTTTGATCCAAGAAAATTCATGTCTGGTAATGATAGATGACGTGAATTACGAAGCAAAGATAGAAATTTACAGGCTTGCGAAGATACCAACGCAAATTCCCCGACCGACTATCAGAGTTAGCGAGCAGACAGCACAGGAATCACAGGTACAGAAAGTCTCGCGAACATTAAAGTGTATTTGTTGTTCAAAAGATTAATTGAAGGTTTCTGAAGTTCCACACAAGTTTGTTGTTGATTTTCAAAAGTAAGCTAAGATTTGTTGACAACAATACGTACTTTAACATAAAAGCTTATTGGGAACTAGATGACCTAACGCAGTCAACTGAGTGATCAGTGGAAAATTGTGTCACCGAGCTTGTGATTACTACACACATTTTGTGACGTCATAGATATCTGTGAACATTTAGTTTCATGATTTGTGGCGACTGAAATCGCATTTTTTAAAATGACAAAGTAAGAATGACATTGTATGAAAAATAGGTTATCCCACTCGTACGTTTTGGGATGGTTAATATCCTGCATCAGGAATAAACGCTGTGTATTTAGCTCGCCAAGGGTCGCTTACTACAATGTTTATCACTGCAGGATATTAACCATCCCAAAACACACTCGCGTGATAACCTATATTACCTAGCAACAACTGTTTTTGTATTTCGTCGTTTGTGACGTCATTAAACAATTGAAGAGGGCCGTCACAATTGCATATGGTGCTTTACTGCACGAATGTACATGAATAAAAATGAATAATAAAGACATTATTACACTCGAGCAAGTGTGTCATATGACTTATACGAAACTCGAGCAAAATTATGTATTGTCATCGCTCTTGCTCGGGCAATAAAACTTTTACTTTTACACTAGTTTCGTATAAGTCGTATGGCACACTTCCTCATGTAATAATCTCTATATACATACACTCTTTGTTAATGACAATAACTGGGCTGTCAGGTGCAGGGTGAGGCTCAGTTATTTACAAACTGTCCTTCAGCTTTTATATGAGTTTTAACTCATTTTGTGATAATCTAGTGGTTTTACTGTCCTTCGTTGACAGGGTTTTATATATTATCTGTATGTATTATAAATTTAGAACTAGTTTTAGTCACGATATGGCTGAAATATTGCCGATGTGACTTTAAATTTTAACTCACTCACTCACTTTTACATGAGTGCGACGTTAAACAACAGGCAAACAACACAACAAATGTTGTTCCTTGGTTTCACACTGAGTTCTTTTAGGGACGATTTTCTGTTGACCTATAGTTTTATCTTGGGAAGCAACAGGTAACACTATTTCCGTTTCAAACATTCCTCCGAGATCAAACTGTTGTATGAGTACAAAATCAACGACAAATGTAAATTTTACTATACCTTTCACCAAACAGTACATGTTCGGGACTTTCTCAAGTCTGATAAAGAGATTAAAGACTGGGTCAGTAGAGGGTTATTATCAAATTGAAATATATTACAATTACAGCAACAAGGATAGGGTGATAATACCTGTCTTCAGCGGAACCCACAACCCACACAGTGAATGGGTTTTTCTGGTAAAATCTGATCATCTCATCAAGATATGTATGTGAAGACTGATGATCATTGTAGCATTACCAATTATCCCTGGCACCAAATCCGGGTACTCCGCCAATACCAGTCAGCAGGCACGGAGTACAACGGGAAGTCTGGCAACTTCTTAGTAGGTATGCAAGTATAACAAACATGGCGCATCACGCCCATCTATGATAGATGACGTGACATGGTCATTACGAAGCAGAAGATAGAAATTTACAGGCTATTGAAGGATTCTGAAGTTCCACACGAGTTTGTTGTTGATTTTCGAAAGTAAGCTAAGATTTGTTGACAACAATACGTACTTTAACATAAAAGCTTATTGGGAACTAGATGACCTAACGCAGTCAACTGAGTGATCAGTGGAAAATTGTGTCACCGAGCTTGTGATTACTACACACATTTTGTGACGTCATAGATATCTGTGAACATTTTGTTTCATGATTTGTGGCGACTGAAATCGCATTTTTTAAAATGACAAAGTAAGAATGACATTGTATGAAAAATAGGTTATCCCACTCGTGCGTTTTGGGATGGTTAATATCCTGCATCAGGAATAAACGCTGTGTATTTAGCTCGCCAAGGGTCGCTTACTACAATGTTTATCACTGCAGGATATTAACCATCCCAAAACACACTCGCGTGATAACCTATATTACCTAGCAACAATTGTTTTTGTATTTCGTCGTTTGTGACGTCATTAAACAATTATTGAAGAGGGCCGTCACAATTGCATATGGTGCTTTACTGCACGAATGTACATGAATAAAATGAATAATAAAGACATTATTACACTCGAGCAAGTAATATATGACTTATACGAAACTCGAGCAAAATTATGTATTGTCATCGCTCTTGCTCGGGCAATAAAACTTTTACTTTTACACTAGTTTCGTATAAGTCGTATGGCACACTTCCTCATGTAATAATCTCTATATACATACACTCTTTGTTAATGACAATAACTGGGCTGTCAGGTGCAGGGTGAGGCTCAGTTATTTACAAACTGTCCTTCAGCTTTTATATGAGTTTTAACTCATTTTGTGATAATCTAGTGGTTTTACTGTCCTTCGTTGACAGGGTTTTATATATTATCTGTATGTATTATAAATTTAGAACTAGTTTTAGTCACGATATGGCTGAAATATTGCCGATGTGACTTTATATTTTAACTCACTCACTCACCTTTACATGAGTGCGACGTTAAACAACACGCAAACAACACAACAAATGTTGTTCCTTGGTTTCACACTGAGGGACACTTGTAGGGAAGATTTTCTGATGACCTATAGTTTTATCTTGGGAAGCAACAGGTAACACTATTTCCGTTTCAAACATTCCTCCGAGATCAAACTGTTGTATGAGTACAAAATCAACGACAAATGTAAATTTTACTATACCTTTCACCAAACAGTACATGTTCGGGACTTTCTCAAGTCTGATAAAGAGATTAAAGACTGGGTCAGTAGAGGGTTATTATCAAATTGAAATATATTACAATTACAGCAATGAGGATAGGGTGATAATGCTTGTCTTCAGCGCAACCCACAACCCACACAGCGAATGGGTTTTTCTGGTAAAATCTGATCATCTCACCAAGATATGTATGTGAAGACTGATGATCATTGTAGCATTACCAGTTATCCCTGACACCGAATCCGGGTACTCCCCCAATATCAGTCAGCAGGCACCCAGAACAACGGGAAGTCTGGCAACTTCTTAGTAAGTATGCAAGTATCGTATCGTATCATGGATAGATCAGTGAGTGAAAGCTACAGGCATTGTGAAACCTGTAAAAAAGGATCGAGCCACGCAAACAATTTGCTCAAATCATCAATGGCACTTCTGTTTTTGCGAAAACCACATCTCAGTAAGTAGTACGTTGCTTTCCAAGTACCAAATCAATCGATTATTGATCATACATTCCATGGTTTTGCAAGCACAGCTTGTTGAAGACGTCCAGGTTAAGGGATCTGGAAGAAGATTGTGAGATCATATGCCATACCTTTAAACTGATTGTGGATACAAAATTGCGCCAGGATTGTATTTCACTTTCCTTATAAGTACGCCGCCCTTTCACTTATTCAAATTGTGAACCGCAAATGGGGACGAAATTAAAGCTCAGCCTTTTTCCTTCGCCTACCTGGCTTGTTTGCAGTCATCGTTGAACCATGGATATCGAACTTAGTCTGTTAAAGTGTTTCATACATTGGCCAGGTAGCTTATTGAAATTCCATTGCGATGATGGGTGAAAATCAGATACATTCAGACGTTTTAGCATTGTAGGGAACTGGTCACTTTCACAGAGGTTGTCATGGTCTGCCCATTCATTCATTCAGTAGGTTTAAGTGATAAATCAAGAACTGAATGTGCCAGCATGGAAATATGTGCTTGAGCTAACATTATAAATGCAAAAATCGGCAACTGAAAATAACTCCTCCAGTATTTTACTTTTACTGTTTGTAGTTGTACCACCCCAGTGTGGGTTATGACCAATTAAATCACCCAAAATATAGTACAGGAATTTGGGAGTTGATCATGGAGAGTTTGAAGGTTGGTCTTCAAAAGGGATAAGAAGCTGGAATTTATAGAGAGCGTAATGTAAAAGCATCATGAAACGTAAGTCGCAGCTGCAACTGCTTGGCTAACATTCTGCTTATAAAGATCAACAAAGTTTGAAAATCCACCAAAGACTCTATTAACCGCACTCAGACGAAATGCATTGGTATGACATGCGTCAATATTAAATATGTGTCAGTTTTAAATATAATTCGCGCAGACAGAATGCTGATGGTGTAATCTCGTGTACTAATAGCTGCAATTAATTGATATTAATAATTAGTCCTCCAAAATTCCACTGTGTAATATTGTTGCAATAACCTATCTTTCTGGTGATCTCCTCCGCGCCTATTTGTAGGACGACAATTCACGTGCCCTGGAATGTGCGTTTTCGGACACGTGCATGTCCCCATGGAATCCATAATTGTTAAAAATTATTTTCTGACCTTTAGATATGATCGTACTTTTGGAAGTTAAACCATCTGGGATGATTTGAAATGCACGTGTCATCATTAGTGTCAGAGTAACCTGGCGTAAGTAATTTTGACCCATTTGGGGAGGAACGCAAAACAGATAGGTATTTGCTTTAATGGTTTCATTGGTTTTGCAGGTTGTGAGCGTTGAACATACGGACCATGACCTTTCATCTCTGAGACGAAGTCAAGCTTCGACCTGTCATGAAACATTCGATCGCGGTCTCTTACGATTTGGTGTTTGTGAGCACATACCTTAACTGGATTACCGAGAAATGATTCAGTTGCCATCAGATCGGTTGCTTGCTGCCTTCCACCACACTAAACCAGCAGCTCACCCGAACGTAAACGTTACCTTGTTTCTAACTTCTCCGGCAATGCCTTGTATGGCCTTAGATACTGCGAAAAGGTTTAACTTTAATGATGTCCTATTTTGGGTCTCAATCACAAGTTAACTTTGCCAGTAGTCAACTCATTCGAGCAGTCTATCGTCATTATCATCTGGATCAGTGCCAAGTAGACGTGTGATATTTTAGGGGGGGGTGGGGGGTGGGGGGTGTGTGTGTGTGTGTGTGTCATAAACCCTGTCTAGTGTCTAGAGTATAATTTCATCATCCAAGCCCCCGACCCACCACGGACCCACCATTAAGACAATGATAAAAACAACATGGTCTCTGACCTGCAGCACCAAGAATATAGAGTCAGATGATATGCTTTAGGAGAAAAACTAAAGGCTTATGTTTTTTACCAGGTTGGCCCATAAGCCACCACCTTCTGCACATATGTCTATAGGACAGTAACAGAAAGGAAATCCAACGAACAATTATGGTTTTTTGTTGCCAAGGCTGAAAAATCATCGATAGATTTTGTGCAAACTCATATTGTAATAGCACATGGTTTGGCATGACCAGAGGATTGATAGAACGGGGCCCATTCTACCACCCGTCTAGGTGAAGTAAGGATGGAAGAGGTGTATTGTTCAAAGGAACTCTATTCCTTGAACCAGTGCCCTCAACTAACTGAATCCCGTCCTCCACCGTAAACTTGGGCGCAACCCACGGCAGACAGATTGCCCAATTTGGTCGCACCTTTATGGGCCAACAATGGGGTGCTATCGTCAAAATCTACCCCTGGTCCATACGGGGGAAGAACTATTAAAATTACCCAGCGCTTATCACGAGGACGTTGCTCTCATAATAGAAGTGAAATATGCCAAGGCGATTCGTATGTCTTGAAGATTCTCAGAAAATGTTAACCCTTTTTTGTACACTATCGGAGGGCAGAACAGAAGTAGGCGGTAAAGTAGTCAAGTGGTTAAAGTGTTCGCTGGTCACCCCGAAGGCCCATGTTCAATGACTGAAGACATCAAAGGCCCATGTTCAATGACTGAAGACATCGAAGGCCCATGTTCAATGACTGAAGACATCGAAGGCCCATGTTCAATGACTGAAGACATCGAAGGCCCATGGTCAATGACTGAAGACATCGAAGGCCCAGGTTCAATGACTGAAGACATCGAAGGTCCATGGTCAATGACTGAAGACATCGAAGGCCCAGGTTCAATGACTGAAGACATCAAAGGCCCAGGTTCAATGACTGAAAACATCGAAGGCCCATGTTCAATGACTGAAGACATCGAAGGCCCATGTTCAATGACTGAAGACATCGAAGGTCCATGGTCAATGACTGAAGACATCGAAGGCCCAGGTTCAATGACTGAAGACATCAAAGGCCCAGGTTCAATGACTGAAAACATCGAAGGCCCATGTTCAATGACTGAAGACATCGAAGGCCCATGTTCAATGACTGAAGACATCGAAGGTCCATGGTCAATGACTGAAGACATCGAAGGCCCAGGTTCAATGACTGAAGACATCGAAGGCCCAGGTTCAATGACTGAAGACATCGAAGGCCCAGGTTCAGTTGCCACATGGGTGCAATGTGTGAATTCAATTTCTGATATTTCTGGTATTGTGGTGAATTGACATTTCCAAATAACTCACTTGTGAATGTTCATGCGCTTCTGTTTCCACAGAATCGAAACCATCCCATCTCCTACGTAAATCAATTAAATAACATACATTATATTTAAATATTGACAGACCAAATGCATTTGTAAATATTGTAGGAATAACTATTTAACAAATCAATGCGATTGGTCATACGCCTTTAATTCATAAAGAATATAAGCGGTGCTGCTCTGTTAATATCGTTACCTGCACAGACGTACACATAAAATGAACCTCTGTTAAATGTATATTAATATAAAGAATATTATGTATTTGACTATTTTACCATTATTAACCCTTTCATGTTCCCAGGAACCGTTTCCAAACATAGAGTATCGGATGATTTAACAGGCCTTAAAGCGTAGGTAGCGACCTGTATCAGAGTTTATGTCCGTCTGAAAGACCCAGAAGTAATTGCGTTTCGATTGTCCACAGATGGAACATTCCTTTTGAGCTGGCCGTCATACAATGAGTATCAATGCTTGTCACGTCTCTATGATGTATTGAAACTGGCCGTGTGTGTAAGCCAGATAGGGGCGATCAATCCATGTTTACTCGAGTCAGATGACCTACATGCACATACGAATGTGAATCTATATGGATGTAGACGTGACACAAAGACGTCTCTCAATTGTGATGGTTGTATTTTGGGATGGGGGTGCTTCACTCTTCTGACGGGCACAGATGAGTGGTACCTTGCCAAGACGAACATCCTAAGTGTCCATCATGGGCATTCGTTACGTTGTCTCACCTGCGTTGGGACAGCGTATCACAATGCAATTTCAGGAACAGACAGCAGTACCGTCTTGTTAGCAAGTGTAGTAAAAATATTGCGGTTTGTAGTCGTGTAAAAGTTAATAACTTGCTCCTAAGACATCCTGGCGACGCATCATAGTGATTTAATGACGTTGTTGACGCCTTGCATCACTGGTATATCAGAAGGACAATTAGTGTCATGCCACACAGTATCCAACAAAACAATATTAAGTGAGTGAGTGGTTTGGTTGACGCCGCTTTGATCAATTACATTACGGTGTGTCAGCTTGCAGGAAAGCTAACATTGATCAAGAGAGTGTACATTGATTACCTGTTAATACAAATCCATCTCAGTTTGAGTGGTAAGTGGCTGAAACTGAAATCCGAATGAACACGGTTCGGACCAGTGGTTGTCCCTTGTTACGGAGTGAGATATTTTTGATCTATTGTATAACAACAATATATGGCCTATATATCAACTCAGCACAAACAGGAAGCATTAGTATAAAACATGAAATAGAACTACTAATCCAAAAGTTTACAACGCAGCTCGTGGAACATTTATATGTGTCTATGTGTCTACGCTAATGAAGTCCCACGACGAGTTACCCCGGTGTGAACACACATAACTAGACATGTAGTTTCGTTCTTATTCCACTTCATTACCGTTGCCCCACGGTATGTTTAACCCGGTGTTAATACATATAACTGTAAATGTACTTTTTTACAGTTTCTAACATACACGTATATGTGGCATTCGTTTTTGTTGTCCATAGGTCTGTATAAATGCAAGTGACGTAAGTATCATTCTTACAAAGCTGGCGAATTCGTGACAGTTACTGCGATAATGACACGGAAAGCCTATATGAATACTAAGGGCAAGCCATTACACAGTTTCATTAAAAGAACGAAATGTGTTAATAATTCACCAGAATAAAATTTTCAATATTATGTCATCGGTGACGCACATTTGTCTCAGCCCAAATTACGAAGCACCCAAGAATGAGAAAATTTACTCACATTTATCTCGCATGTTAACAGGCATACACATTTCCCAACGTCAGTGATCATATTTAATTTGAATCCACTTTCAAAGTTACCATGAATGGACAATTCACATGTTTACCTATTACCGAAAACATGTACTTAAACATTGTATTTACCACTGTCGTTGTAAGCCGCTAATGTGACGTCATGGCAACGCCACGTGACAGTGTTTGTGAACGTTACAATGTGACATCATTATAGAGTTACGTCGGAGTATAATTTGTAACCGTAATCACTCCCTGAAGACAAAGTTGAAAGACGTCATGACACGATCATGCCAAAAACATTTAATTGCTATTATTCATAAGACTCTATTGTTGAAATTATTCAAAGGCATTTAGAATCTGTTGTTAATGTGCATCATCGCTATATCCTGCAAATGCTGTCGGACAACCCAGAACAAGCAAGTATATAACTCCTCATTAAAGTCTCGTGTTGGCTTAGATCTGTCTCTCATGGGTACATTGTGTGAAGCCCGTTTCTGGTGTCCCCCCGCCGTGATATTGCTGGAAGATTGCTAAAAGCGGCGTAAAACCATACTCAGTCAGTCAGTTAGCTCTTTCTATATGGAGGAGGAAGGTATGCTCTCTGACGAGCTGCCAGTTATTCTTTGCTTCTAAGTATCCTCAATAGTGTCCTTTGGCTTGAGGACAGGTCACGATATCTGTTTTGCAGGATCGGCCCAAACCACTAATAGCTAAATTATTGTGGGATTTGGATTCAGGAAAGGGGCAGCTAACAACCAAAATAATATCTTTGATGATATACATAGGGGAGAGATTATCTGATTACCTGCACCCATCGAAAAATGTTCCATGAAGAATTGGCTAAAGATTAAATGATATTGATCTTTGATCTGAACTGGAACCGGAACCAGTTTTCCATGCCCTTTCACTTGCAGGGGCCGTCAGGTAGCCTAGTGGTTAAAGTGTTCGCTCGTTGCGACGAAGACCCGGATTCGATTTCCCACGTGGGTACAATGTGTGCAGCCCATTTCCGGTGTCCCCACTGTCATATTGCTCTAATATTGCTGAAAGTAGAGTAAAATCACTCACTCCTTCTCTTCTAAGCGTTAGCCGATTAAACATACAAGGTATTATGCTTTAGTTGCGAAATGAGATGCCCAAGAATAACACTTTCTCTGAATGACATATTCAAAACATTATTCAGTACTACGGAAAAGGGAAACCTGGAATGGAGCCCAGGCGATGATAGAACAATGATAATAAATTAGAAAGATAAAACTCATTTACATTTTGATAACACTGATAGTAGGACGTCACGTCAAATGTGCAATTGGAGACGTTCACTGTGACACTGTTATTTACTTCCTCCTCTATTTCTGTCGCTTATGCATTATTAAACGTTAAAAAGCCTAAGTTTTAAGTTACCTTTAAGGCAACAAATAAATAACCTATTTGATTTTAAAAAAAATAAAATATCTTATCAAAGTGTAAACGATGCACTTTGTCATGGATGGTTGCGTGGGAACAGGACTTCCCAAGCGGATTTTGTCTACTTCGACGTCCGCGTTGACACGTATATAATTTAAAGTTTCATTGCACCGTGTGTTTAGGAAAGGTATTATGTTGTAAAAAAACGGGTTTATTTTATTATCGGTCCTTCGGGGAATCTACGCGAGTTTCTATCCTTGTTTACGAGGTGATCGTCAGTGCAACAATACATGTATTTTTCCTGCGTCAATTTGAACATAATCCTAAACTTTTTGCCCAGAGGCCGTGTTGGGTCCAACGACAGAACATATTGCCTCTTAGTTTCTTTTATTAACTATACTTTATGATGATGATATTTTAACATTGAGACATCTCCTAAGTTTGTTTCGGAGAGGGAAATGAGGTTCATCTGTCCTGAAGGTATATCAATGTTAACGGCTCGGAAAGTAGTAGGGCTTGAAAATCAATAACTACGCCGTGCAGTTTTCAAAGGACTTCATTTATGTTTGGCATAAAGACTCTTAAATTGAATTACCTAAAAGAGAAAGAGTAACTTCTGTCCTTCACCGAAGATATCGAATCCGAGTATAAAAATAAATAACGTTGTTCAGTAAAGGTTAAAACATTTAGTAGTGCCTCATTGAAACATTGAAAGATTTATGAATAATATTTCCAAACGTGACGCATAGGTGTCAAACATGTTTGATGTAATTTAATTCCTGTTGTGACTTGTACCGGTACTTATCGAGGTGAACAATTAACTTGCCTTTGCTACGAGTTGGACAGAACAGCCTGACCTTTTTGTGACGATGATTGATACTGAGTAATAATTGATAAACGCATAAACATGATATAACCGGAATCGATCGACGTTTTGTCGTTATAGCATACATATTGAAACCGTTCTTGTTGTTTGTATTCATGTAGACGTTCCGTCGAGATCCGACAAGTGGATATCCTAACTAGCAGGTTTCTGGACTAACGGGTATCCAGACAAAAGATATAACACTGTGTGTTAGGATCGACAGCTAATATAGTGAAGCATATTAGTATGACGTGTTGCAATATGCAGAGCTATTCTGGTTATACCATAGTAAATGATCACATCTTGAGGAGGACAAGTCAGTGCATGGCTGCTTATGCAACGACAGATGCCGTTGGTTCACAATGTCACACAGTCATTCAAAGCGTGAGGAAACAACAACCTTACCTTGTGTGCATTTTTTTCATATTTACCAAGGTTTTCCTATGAATATATATCTCATAATGACCCGACATTTTGCGTTTTTTCTGACATCAGCGGACGGTTGACAACAGACAGGAAGGGAATCTCGCACATTAGTAGTTAAGTGACTAATACGACGGAGATCACTTTCGTGGAACTGTGCTTTATGTTCCTCTTATCTGTTTCACTGTATCAGTTTGCTATTTGAGATGCTTCACAGAGTTGGTTATCACTATGTATTACACGCACACAGCTTAAATCTAGGCTCAAGCCCACGGACTGTTTGATACCTCTGTCTGGACTGTTGCTGTGTAGGTGATGCCTCTCAATCTAGCAACACGATCAACGTTATGGAAGATCTGGGGATGACTGTGGCGTATTTGTGGTATGTTTCTGTTGCCAATTTGACATGGATTTGTTCACACACTTTCTGGAAAAAGAGATTATTTAGACTCTCTATTTGCAGGTCTTTGCAAGACAGACAGACAGACAGACAAGGTACTTTGGTTGGTAAATCCATAATGCACATACGCAGACACAAACACACACACACACACACACACACACATCAAGCTTATTTATAAATGGATTTTAAATCCAAAGCCACTGGAGTAAACCATTTGCGCTGATTTGTGAAAAGTACATTGAAAATGCATCTGCTTGTCTCGATGGTGCCTCCCGATTGTCAGTCAAGTAATTGCTTCCGGTTGCCAGTTACACAATGTGGCCAGTTCTCAGTTATACATGGTACCGCGGTATACATGGTGCCAGTTTTTAGTAGTGCCTGCTGGAGGTCAGTTATATACTACCCATCAAAAGTTTAGACTCACTAGTGTAAATGTAGCCACTTACTTCAGTCAGCTGTTCTAAATTAGATTTTGCAAAATATTCCATAATGTTTAAAGGTACTATTTAAATGATTCATCTCAGTGAAACTTGGCGAATTCTTTAGAAAACTTTACACCTAAACGCTGCTGTTCACATGCACATGCATATGTGCACATGCCTTTCAGCAATTTGATGCATGATCCTCGTGCAATTTATCTGCACAAGGTTTGCAGTTGGTTCTCCCAAGTTAGTGGAGAAATTCATCTTCGATGTAACCATATATATGTACATAACATATAGTAAGTGCTTTAAGTGAGCCTAAACTTTTGATGAGTAGTATATGTCGTGGCCAGTTCGAATGGTTACTCCTGATCGCCATCTATACACTGTGGCCAGTTCTCAGTTACTCATGGTACCAGTTTGAAGTAGTGCCTGCTGGTTGTCAGTTATATCTCGTGGCCAGTTCGTATGGTCAGTTGTATCTGATGGTGAGTACTAATGTGGTCTGTTCAATTCATGGCGATCAGTTCAATGGTGCATGCAGACGGTCCGTTATACGTCGTCGCACCAGTTCGTATAGTTATTATTTTTTAAATTTTATTATAGGATATTTATATAGCGCACATATCCACGCACTAGTGCATGCTCAAGGCGCTGGTATTTGTTCCCTCGATCATTGGATGTCAATCTCAACGGCACATCGCATTATCAATCTCAACTCCCTGGGGAGTATACAAATCTTGCAGCCACTAGGCGCACTGAGTTATTGTGGCTTTCTCATCCTAACGAGGTACCCATTCACAGCTGGGTGGACTGGGACACATAGTCACAGTACTTTGTCCATGTTCACTGCACGTTGCTGTACCCGCAACTAGGTGTTTGCACGTATTCATGTGGCCACCATCTGGTCAAATACCAACGGATTCGTGGGTTATTTTAAGTGCACAGGGTTATGTACTGTACACTAGGGGTTGTGACAACACTGAAAGAGTCTGCACACAAAGTTGACTCCAAGGTTTTTACACCCGGTCACAGGTTCTAAGTAGTTGCTTGTAACTAGATGTTAGTAATGCTTGTTGATTATCAGTTATACAGTGTGGCCATTTCTGAGTAAAGCCCGATGATTGCTAGAGGTACACAGTGGCCAGTCCTTAGTAGAGCCTGCTGATAGTCGGGGATCCTCCATGGATAGGTGTGTTCGGAAGATTACTCTGTTGCTTCCTCTTCACTATATACTTTACTGACAATTAGAACCTCAGGTGATAATTATTTGTTGCTCCCAACTTCACTATGATACACTTGACTGACAATTAGAACCTCAAGCTATTACTTTCCTGTAGAGACCCGTCGTTGGTATAATGTACAACGTGATCAGATGTCCTCTTTGATGTTCATCAGCTATTGCTGACGAATTTCATTACCTCTTCCAAATTGAATGCTCAGCCGTTACGGGACCTAGATCCAAGTTCATAATTGACCTAACCTGCATAAGTTCAAGAACCTTCTTAGCTGAAAAGATGTATCCGTATTAAAGAAATTGTGTAAATCTGTTGCAATATTTAATTGTACCCTGAGACTAATATGTCGTTAACTGTCATGTCGACATTGGTATTTGTAATACTGCTGTTTGTAAATATATGCTCATGTACCACCTTGAGAATAAAAGCCTTGAAGCCGTGCAACCTTGATAAGGACCAGCTTGTGTTTACCCCCGACGCTGAATTCACTCCGGGATAATTTTTTATAACAAGTTGTACTGTTGTGCTTGACATGCCTTTTAACAACAAATGGCTAACAGAAGACCAACATTTATTATTTTAGACGCTTTTACTTCTGTGGTATTTTATTTCAACGTAAATGGTGTACGGGAATGACTACCAATATGTTGTTATTTTTTGACGGTTTGCCTAATGCACCTTTTATAGGAATTACATGCCTTCTACAATCAATTCCAAACCTTTTAGATTGTTTAATGTTTCCATTTCACTAACACCTTTAGAACGCTGAAAATAATACAATGGCTTTTCATTTCAGGAGCGCTAATGGCATTTCCCTTAAGATGGGATCATTCACGAATTTATTGCATACAAGTATGCATAGTACCTATTAGTCTCGTTGATGGGTGTCAAATATTTAACCAAACCACGGCTCCAATGCTTACATTGTGATGGCGTCATACAAAGGGTTAAACCTGTGGTTGCAGCACTTTTGGTACAGTCTGGATGCATCCACTGTCGCGTGAATTGTGTCGGTTTGAAGCAGACCCAGTTCAATCGCTTGCGTCTGCTGCAGTCATTGGTTCTTCACGTTCATTGCAGTCTTCTTCTGTCATGTGTTGTCCATAACAGCAGTGATTGCCGTGCTCAACTGACATGTGCTGTCTTGATCTGCTGTCGGTGCAGAGTTCCATTCATATGTGGTTAACATAACAGTCGTTGCCGTGTTCCACTGATATGTATGTTGTCCACAGCAATCACCGATCCTTGGCTGTCCAGTCATGACAATCGACACGAGTTTGTCCTTAAAATTGTTCTGGCTTTTCCAGCGAGTATAATTTAGCGGAAGCTGCTTTGGTGGTTTGTGAAACGATATATCTTGTTTCATCACTTCTTGTACAGAGTTGATTTATAGTCATCTTTATTCTGCTGCATACGTGTAAAAGCCATGTTTTCTGTCCGAAAACGTACGTTTATTGCACCATAAACAATGGTTTAAAAGTAAGGAAACAATCTTCAGAAATAGTCAGTTCCACTTTTCATTATTCTATTTCTACGGAGTAAGATGCTGAAAATCACCATACCATATCATACATAATTTTGGTACAATATTTCAAAATTGGAAATCTCCTACACATGTCTACCACACGATACTTGAAACATTTACTCATGCCTTGAATGTTGCAATCCTGAAATCAAAGACTTGAACTGTAGGAATATCAGCAGTTGACTTTTATTCCTTCAAACGACTTCTCAAGACTCATCTGTTTTCACTGCATTATGACTAGCAACTAGTCCCTTATTGTATATATGTATATTATCCACTCACTTTGTTAGCGCTTTGAGCATGGGCCTTGTGCATGGAAAAGGCGCATTATAAGTTCACATTTATTATTATTATTATTATTAGAGGGAAAGCTGGCGATTTGAGAACTGAAGTCATCCCTTTTGCTATACAGTTTTGTGTGAGGTTGCTTATTTTGTCGCTTTGATTCTTTATGCTCAGAATCAACTGTGAAAACGTTTGGGTTTCTGAACGATGTACGATCATTCATATATCTGCAGTTGCTTTCGTTTCAACAAAGTTACTTGTCCCGGTTTTGCAAATTCGTGAATTCGAAGCCAATTCATATGCATGAAGAATCAAATCAGGCTTGAAAGGAGCATAATTACTGTCCTCTTGATGCCTTATTGTCTAAATACCCTATCCCAAAAGGTCACATATATGTTATCAATGTGGATGGTGAGCATTTAACTATTTCTTCAGTTCAGTTCAGATGCCATAGGAAGAGTTGCTTCTTTCTTGTTAGGTACTTGCAAGATGCAAGCTGGCCTACTTGAAATGTTGATCAGCATCTGATAGTGTTTGTTAAAAACTCTCATGCGAATAAGAAGTCAGGTGTGTTTATAGCTGATGGAATTAGAATCGATGCTACATTTGCAGTCACGTCCAAATACGAGACCCGTCAAGGTCCGGGTTAGAATGAACCTTCAGTAACCTATGCTTGTAGTAAGAGGCGACTAACAGAATCGGGTGGTCAGGCTCGCTGGCTTGGTTGACACATATCATTGGTTCCCAATTGTGCAGATCCATGCTCATGCTGTTGATCACTGGATTGCCTGGTCCAGACTCGATTATTTACAGACCGCCGCCATATAGCTGGAATATTGCTGAGTGCGGCGTAAAACTAATCTCACTCACTCACACCAAATACGAACCAGATCAACGATAAAATATGCAGTCACATCATAGTCAGCTGCATATATATTCTTCGACTTTGTGCATGCATCCATATGATCTTGGTGTTGCAACTACAACCCGAAACATGCGTTCAAATAAAGAATTACGATTCTCTATCAAACACTGAGAGTTACACGCTGGAGTGTCCAAAACGACACAGCCATATCCAAAGACATGGCTACAGATATTGCATAGCTACCTGAGGCATCGTCATTACCAGTATATCCTATCACATGTTATCACGCCTTTTCCTGGTCACATGGCCAGTTTTGTATTGAAGCAGTAATTAGCTTCTCCTGGTAGTGAAAGTTAAATTGGCCATACAGTACTTTCCAAAGCAATTCGTCACCTGAAGTGTGCAGTCCTGAACAACTGTTATAATCAGTGCATAGCCTGTTTCCTCACCTGGGTGCAATCGATCAGCTGAGATTATGGTAAGATCCAAAATGTTACTCCGCTAGGTGTCTCCTAGCCACACATTAACTACCGCCTAAGAGGAAAGAAACACATTTTTGGCAGTAGACATGTTAATTATTTACGATGAAACTCGTGCGTTGCAATGTGAAAATTGAGCGAGCCATGCAACTTTAATTAAAAGATATTTGTGGAAACATTAGATATGAATCACTCACATGGATAATATTGATTTGGCATTACTTCTTTGATCTTTGGCTTTCGTTTACACATTCTAGTGTACCTTATCATGTTCTGTTAGAAACTGGTGTGGTGTGGAAGACACTCGCGTAGGGTATGCGTGGGCGTTAGAACACGCCCTGATCTGGAAAGTATTGCAAAAATCCCAATCTGTATTCAGACAAGCTATATGTTACTGGTGTTATATGGAAGAGGCACTGGTATAACTATCAGTAGGCAACACACTATTGGTTGTATGACAGTGTGTTTCTGTATAATATAAACTCTACAATACTCTTTCATCATTCATAAGAAATCGCTGCCAAGAGCATAGATGATTGTACAAAAAGATAGTGATGGAAGCAGGTGCTCGCAAGAAGGTGAGCATAAACAAAACGAAAGATAGGTCAATTGTGTACCTAAAAGAACACGGGAACGTATGGTACCTTTCGACTTAGGGAACTGCAATGTAATGTTTGTCACCGGTGCGTTAAATTTGGAAATGTACTCTTCGTTTCCAACATAAAACATTTTAAAAGCTTTACTGAGGTTGTGCATGTCGTGACACGTTATAGGAAGAGTCGCATGATCCTCCGTGAAATCGTGGATGACAGAGCATGCACGATCGTATCTCAAAACCTGTAATATGACCAACCAAGGCAGGAGCTGTATGTATCTTGCTGACAATAAAGGAAATATTTACTATTAGAAATGTAAAGCCATCTCTTTTATCATATCGATTGATTTTTGTCACTCTGAATCCTTATGCGTAGATCGAAATATGAAACACATGAGACGGACTTGCTTGCTTCCATTATTTTAATTTCACGTGGATGGGAATTGGCTGTTGTCACAGATATCAGATCATGACATACATAGAGCATAAAATAAGCATTTGGGTCAAACATTTGTGTTTTGATTTTGCCGAACCGAGCGGAACATCTGATTTATCTGCATGAAGAATAACATCCGCAAGGAGGGTAGCACAATTGTGCCCAAGG
Source organism: Haliotis rubra (assembly GCF_003918875.1). Lineage (NCBI taxonomy): Eukaryota > Metazoa > Mollusca > Gastropoda > Lepetellida > Haliotidae > Haliotis > Haliotis rubra. The sequence continues at coordinate 5,053,959 of NW_025767412.1, read as the reverse complement.
GAATGCCTGTTGCTTTTCTAGATGTTGTACATGAATGCTATCAGTAAGGATACTATGGATACACTATGTTTCGTCATATTTGTCTTGAACCTCTGCAGATACATATGTACCCATATCTGTGCTCACCTCGCCGCAATATAGCTGGAATATTGCTGAGTGCGGCGTAAAACTAAACTCACTCACTCACTCTATGCTCACCACCTTTACCAACACATGACCTCTGGATCCGAAATGAAAGTTTTAAGTCATAATTACATGTTACCTGTGTTCTTGGTAATTCCTGCATTCTGACTGGCTGAACTGTTCACGTGTTGTTGCATTCAATTCCCATTGAATATAAAGAGGTTGAGCCTTGCCTATCAAAGCAGAACACTCTAACTACCACAGGCGTTCGTAGACAATGGAATCCCCTTCAGTATCCTCAACCACCAAGTGATACCCGAAGCCAGAAAGGAATGAAACAACAAGCAACATACCCGTTGGGCCTGCAGGCTTGATCGCATGTTTTTTCTTCGCTCGCCTCAGTTACACAAATGACATGTGTTCGGGTGTTATTCCAGGGCCGTATTTCAGGAAACCATTGTTTGACTTTGTCGGTTACAGATCAGTTTATTTAAAATAGCTGTCTTCTTCCTGACATATTTGTCCCTGTTTGTTACAGTCGGACTGTTGAAGTTCATCTTACCTCTTATCGTGATTGACAGTCCTGTGAACTTTGTTTTGATGCTCCACTCCGTTCATGGCCTACTTACTTTGTGGCCGTGTCAAGGTATGTGCACAAATGACACCATTACCTGATACACGTCAGCACACGCATGTATTCCTTCATCTTGAATGTTTATCAATTTTGTAATTTCTGCCTGCTTTAATTTATACGATTGTTCTTGATATTGCAGACTTCATACCGTGTTCGAAATAACTGCCTGCCCACTAGCAAAATGCTAGTTGACCTTTCATCACACTTGGCCTGTTAAAAGTTACTGAAGCTGGCCCGCCTGGCTAGTGATACTTTAGAAGCTGATCATGGAGATGATGGTGAGGCCCAAACAGCTCAAGATTCTGACTGTGGCAGTTGCTATGATAGTGATGGCAGCATCTCAGATGCAGATAATTATGATGTGGAGGATTCTTCCAGTGGTGATGACTTAAGTCCTTAAGATAATTTAATATGAAGATAATTTGAAAATGTATGGGTATTCTTAAAGTGTGTCCCATCAATGTCAGAGGCTCAGAGTTAATAGTCTGAATTTTTTTGTGTGTGAAATAAATACGGTAACTATTCTCATATGAGCTGTCTATAAATTATCATGAATTATTCGGGCCAGTAAGGTGTCTGAAGGGCTAGTGACATTTTTGGGTCATTAGCCCCACTGGCTAGTGACAGCTTGAATCTATTTCTAACACTGACCACATACTTGTTTCGTTGTCCAGTTTGATTATGAAGGGTTGACTATATATACTTGTTGGTTCACTGAGTTATGAATCCAAAGAACAGACTGTATGAATCATTCAAGAAGAAATTCTTCATTAAATATATTAAATGTTTCCATATGTGTTTTTAAAAACTGAATCCCTCGACATTCATGCTATCTATTCATCTACTTAAATTGTTAAATTATTGTCAGTGGTCATCAAGTGTTTTTACACTCAAGGACTCGAAATCCGATTATAATCTTACGCACACATAAAACTAACAAATATACGAGATTGGTTTCATATTTGTGACAGAAGTCAGTTGAGACAATAGACCATTTGGATGTTCTATTGTCTGAAATGTGAAGCAGATTAAAAATGTGAGAATCTGATAGGTGAGACCCTGATCTTGAAGGCATAAGATAGCTTCAGTTCGACTTTAATGATGGAAACGTATTGCGAAATGTCCCAGAGCGAATGTTGAACACAAGATGTAGCTGTAATGAATAAACTATCTGAGTCCTGAATTATACTGTCTCTCAAAAACATATACATTTTTCGCTGACATCTGTTTGGTCATTATCTGTAAACGTACACGGCCGAATCACAATTTGTGCAAAACAAAGTTAATGAAACTGATCTACAGTCGGACGTGTTCAGCACATGGTGTCATCACTGATTTTGGTAGAATTGTAACTAATCTTCACAGCAATGTCCCATTTAACCGAACTGGAATCTATTTCTGATAATAGTGAAGACTGTTTGGGGTTTTTTTTAATTGGCTATTGACATTTTTATTTGCATGTATTGTTTGTCGTTTCAGAATTCTAGACTCACCTTGTGCCAGGAATGGCGTCAATGTCATGTTCTTTCTAAGCCTCTTTGTTTTGTAGGTTTTACTTCCAGATGACCGATAAATTATAACACTGGTAATTATACCCGATTGTCCTTTTGACATATCCTTGGACGCAGAATCATAGTATTAATGTAGTGGTGTGTGATCCTGTGCATAGAGCTCAGGTCACAATCTGTTGAAGGTAAGCAACGTTGGGCGCGTTGAGTACGAAGTTGATCACGAAGCACATGTGATACATGTAGTGTCACCTTAGGCAAGTGAGTTTGTTCAAAATTGCCACTGTTCACCCAGAGGAAAATGGGTACTCAGTGGATCAAGTCATGTGACTATTAACCTTCTAACGCCGCAGAGGCAGCTTGGGTTATCCGAGGTAATGATAATCAGGTTATATTTGTGCGTTTTCAGCGCTTCGAGCATTGTCCTTGTGTGATGGAAATCATCACTGTACAAGTACTCTTATAATTATTATCAGGTTTCGTTTTCACTGTAATCCTGATCGTTGAGTAACCACGTGGTGATGGAACAAACTGGACAACATGCAACCGACTGAAATATCATTGGTAACCATATCATGTAACTAAAATAACCCAAAATATTGATATAGATAATCTAGCAAATGGTGACTCTCTCATATACGGGGCGTTGGGGTAGCCTAGTGGTTAAAGCGTTGGCTCGTCACGCCGAAAGCCCGGGTTCGTTTCCCTACATGGGCACAATGCGTGAAGCCCATTTCTGGTGTCCCTCACCGCGATATTGCTGGAAGATTGCTAAAAGCGGCGCAAAATTAAACTCACTCACTCACTCTCTCATATACCGTTATGGGGATTCAAGATTAGAATTGTTCCCGAGCAAACTATGATGGTCGTACGACCTGGCGTGACGGATCAGGTGGTCGCTTATCACACATCACTTTATCAATCACTGGTTTGTGTCATCCCTGCTTAAGAATCTGGAGCTCTGCCACGGGAAGCCGTAGCAATGATAATCAATGATGTGTTGTTTGAGCAGTGTTACAGACATATCCCAGTTAACACACAAGGTTTTGCAACGTTGTGAGAAGGTTGTAGATTGGTAACGTCAAGACAACGTTAGTATTCCGTCATATTATAACGTTATGTCACAACGTAATAACAACATTGCAAATTTACGTTGAGGAAACGTTATGCTCGGGGCTCCTCACAACGTTATAACAACGTTTGTTATAACTTGCCAAGATAAAGTTTTTTGTAAAACGTTTCACTTTGAGATTCTTTCTTCACTACTCAGCTACAGCTTAAAAAAACACACGACCAAAACAACATGCAAAATGATGAATAAACATTGAAGTGAATTTCTGCTTTGTTAACCAAACGAAAATTATTCAACTATTAACTAACCAAATAACTTAACCTTGTGGACACGTAACTATCACAACGTCAGGCCACAACGTTGTGACAACGCCATGAGCAGGTATAAGTACCTGGATGTAGCGCTATACAAATACCCACATAATTATGTATTACAGATTAACATGAAAATGCAGCAGAGAGGGTCCAGGTGATCCTGGCACAGTCAGGATCGTAAGGCCCATATTATTAACGTAAATGGGAGTCCACAGAATAACGTTGTGACAACGCGGTATACAACACTGTGTTTCTGTATAATGTAAACTCGACAAAACCCGTTTCTCATGGAATCTCTGCTAAGAGCAGAGCCGATTTTACAAATCTGACTGTCATGATTATATGTTGTTTGACGCCGCATTCAGTATTACAGCTGAAGCACGCTGTCTGTAAACAATCAAGTCTGGACCAGACAATGCATTTATTGACACCATTAGATACGATAACAGAGAATCTGTTTATGAATCACTATCAAATAGTGACGAAACCAGGTGTTTGTGAAAATGTGAACGCACCCTGTACCATGTGTGGCACCCGTCCTAATATACAAAAGCTTGTCAAATGTTCACTGAAAACAAACTCGGGAACGTATTGTTCAAGGCCGAGATTTTCGAATCTCTCTTAGCGCTAAGATAGTCGTAAGTTACTGTTAATGTATGGCACTTACGACTGTCTTAGCACTAAGAGAGCTTCGAAAATCTAGGCCCAGGTCAAAATACTTAACTGCATCGGACTTCATTTGTCACTGATGTCAACGCTTTTAATGCCATGCACAGATCCACCCTAAGACCATTTGAAAGCTTCACTGAGGCCTCGAATGTTATAACCTTGACGGAAGAACTGAGTTGCGTGATTCTCTTTGAACTCTCCGCAAAAAGAGCATGCTTGATTGGACTAATTGTCCATCGGTTTTGCAAGCGCCGCTATTTGAGATACTGAGGTAGGTCCCTTTGGCCAACCAGAAGCCTTTATAGAGATTGTGAGTCCAGGTTTGCCAACACCATGCCTGTGCTGGTTGTGTGGTTTCACCATTGTGAGAGATGCTTGAGTACTGTCCTCTTTCAGTGAGCTGACATACAGTGATATAACTCGAAACTCTCCAAATGGCCGTTAAACCACACTCACCGTTGGATTATTGTCGTCTTATGTTTCACAACAAGCCCCATAAAATCTATATTGTGTGTATGAAGTAAACATTGACAACACATTAACTAATGTCAAATATTCAACACACACGTACACGGGAAACATGAATGCAAGAAACAAGGCTGTAATGAAGCATTTCCGTTTTTTTGTCTTTTACAATGAAATACTAACACATCAACATAGTCCGAGATTCCCACATGCTCGACATTCGACCTTCAACGATAAAACCCTCTTCCCAAATCCCCCAGTGTCAGTTCTGTTAATGTATTAACATCGAGCTACAGCACGCTAATGTCTGTGTAAGCCGGGTAAGCCTCGCTGATAACCGCCAAGCAAAACCAGTCCATATCGTAGACTCCCCTGCGGGGTCCAATGTTTCTAATCTGTCTGTATATCATTGCCATCAAGTGAGTGAGTGAGTATGGTTTTACGCCGCTTTAGCAATATTCCAGCAATATCGCGGCGGGGGACACCAGAAATGGGTTTCACACATTGTACCCATGAGGGGAATCGAACCCGGGTCTTCGGCGTGACGAGCGAACGCTTTAACCACTAGGCTACCCATCGCCCCTTGCCATCAAGAATGCTATTTCAGCTTGGTCACAAAAAGCGTACATCACAAACCGTGTATGTTGTCCCTATTCATGGCCGACTTGACATCGAGTACCAGGATCCCATTAGGAGACTTGTTACATTCTATGGAGTATTTTGGTGCAGCATTGCTTCTGCGACATATTATGCGCAGATAGGTAAATTACTGTCAGCCGATACCGCTATAAATATCAGACAGTCAGGCATATCAGTAAGCAAATGTCTGTGTAAGCCGGGTAAGCCTCTCTGATAACTGCCTGGCAGAAACAATCGTAGACATCGTAGATTCCCTGCCGGGTTTAGTGTTTCTAATCTACCTGTAAACATCATGCAGATATTATTCTCAACAATAATGCTGTTTCAGATTGTTCGCGAAGACATACGACACGAACTGAATTTGCTCATCCTAATAATGGTGAAATTAATATCGAGATCCAGTTTTGAGATTCGGTTAATTATCTGGGGTATTTAGGTTTACTTGTGCATTTGGGCATTCCTTCTGTGACATTAAATGAGTTGATATAAAAACACGGTCAGCAGATACCAGTATAAATATCAGAGAATCAGGCATATGTAGCTGATTGGTAAAGTCTATGGATTGTATTTAGTCAGTTGCCAACATCCACCAGCTATCGATATTATCTTTATAACTACAATACTGGTGGTTTGAGTGTACTGACTTCGCTGAAGTCGCTGACTTCTCTCTGCTCGTTGCCTGACTCAGTTATTCGACTGGTTATTCGAACCCCGGGACTTTACAAAGTGGTACAATCGGGTCTCAGTTGATAGATGATATCAGATGGGTTTCTTTGTCATGCAGACCTTGTTACACTCGCATCCTTTAACACATATGTATCATAATTGTTACTATAGTGTTCATTACCGATCATGCCTGCAATATTCATGTTTCGATTTGTGAATGTCACAGTACCCTGGCTCACTGGAAATTCCTGCAGTCTTGGTACCATTGGTACCAGAGCTGGGCGTTTCCACTAGTCGTGGTTGTTTGGTACCCCTTCCCAACGATAATTCAATTACCTCATTTGGACCCTGTGGACTATACATAGGGATGTTATGAACTCTGTAATTGAGGCATTACCGGAACAGATACAGATACCAATGAGTGAGTGACTGAGTATGGTTTTTTCGCCGCTTTTTAGCAATATTCCAGCAATATCACGGCGGGGACACCAGAAATGGGCTTCACACGTTGTACCCATGTGGGGAATCGAACCCGGGTCTTCGGCGTGACGAGCGAACGCTTTAAACCACTAGGCTACCCCACCGCCCGATACAGATACCACACAGACGGAGGTAGACACACAGAGGCTGCCTCTGTGAGAGTGTGGGTTATATAATGAACTGTGTGTGTCTTACATTATGTTGTCAGAAGTACGAGAAGTTGTCAACTGCCAGGGTATTGGTGACCTCTTTGGGCTGGTTTGTACGGAAATGTGGATATAACCTTTGCACCACACATGTTTCGATAATCTTGTGAGAAGCTACATAAAAAGATCCACACATGAAATTAGGGAGACGTGCTTTTGAGCGCGCGTAGTTTCCACAGTGGCATTTGTCAACATAACATGCGGTCACCCATAACGATTTTGACCATGCCGATACTTATATAGGTTTTAGGTTTCAGTCATTTGTTATGATTACCCGAACAAAACAACGGTTTAGATTTAGGGTCTTGCGCTTTCAGATCACCGAACATGCATTTTGCAATTTGGTGACGTGTGTGATATGAATGTAATTTTATCATGTGAATGTTTGAGTACATTCTAGTCCCGGTTTGTAAAACTAAAGTTTACAGCGTTCTGTTTGTTTGTAGATACTTCACGTCGCACACAGCAAGGTTTCACCTTAGTGACGACGGTCTGCAAATAATGGAATCTGGGCGAGACAATACCGTGACTGACGTAATCAGCATCGACCTTCGCAAATTGAACACCATGACGTGCAAGTACACTGCGATGACCATCCTTTCCTATAGACGCCTACTTCGACAAGTATGAGTCGCTGAATATTCAATCATGTTAATCTGGACCGTCACGCCTCCAGCCCATGTTCTTGCCTTGATCCAGGCACCACCCACGGAACGCTGTGACATGCTTATTTCCCCATGTCTACAGGTAGTTGATACACTTGCAGGATCGTTCTGGATCGTTTGGGCTTTCGAGTACTTAATATAAATGTGTTAAGGAGTGTCAATGGGTTTGGCCACAGTGTTTACTTCTAACACAGGTTTATAGCCCATGCTTGTCGAAAGAGACGAGGAACGGGATCGGGTGATCAGACTCGCTGACATTGTTAATAAATGTCATCGTATCCCAATTGCGTAGATCGATGCTCATGCTGTTGATCACTGGATTGTCTGGTCCAGACTCGATTATGTACAGATCGCCGCCATATAGCTGGAATATTGCTGAGTGCAGCGTAAAAAGTTCTAGGTCAAAGGGAAGTCACTCTCATGTGTAGGTGTAGGTGACGTTTGCAAGGACTGTGGTCAGGAAAGGGCATTATACAGACATAAACATAAGGATGTCCTAAAATTAGAATTATATGGGAGTAAAATCGATGTGTCTAAGTAATATGTTGGAGTCACTTAGAGGAGAGTACACATCAGTGAGATACCTATTATCTCATGATGCCATCTGCCACATTTGTGTAATGCACTTAACGTCAACTGTTAGATACATGTAGATAGTTAGACTATGATGTTATAGAATCCAGCACTGTGATTGGTCAACGAGAGTGAAATTACTGCAATAATGCATCTAACCAGATGCTCTACTTTCGCATACACCATGTTTGGCATTTCGAAACACTTATGTAATTGACGTTGCTAATGAAGTGTTGTGGAACCTATACTATGTATAGCGAGTGTCGCTCTATTTGACAGGCGAACATCAGGACGAGCAAATAATTAGTGTATTTAACATTCAGTAAACATAGTACAAAGTGATACCCAGTCTTGAATATCGCACTGGGCACTTCCACTACAAATATATAATCATACGTATGAACATAAGTATGCCTTTGCTTTGTAACACAAACCAATCCCCTCTTAAACTGCAAGAGACGTGGGTGGTCATCTATCGATTGGCTCGATCAATGTACCGTATGGCGGGGATGGGGGTGGAGGTGGGTGTCTCTCCTTAATGGCTTCGTGGCCTTCATCTTGACCGTGTGACGATCAGACAGAATCTGGATGGGATGGACAACGGTACGTCACTGACATCCTAGACAGGGTTGTTGTACCACATCTTGATGACCATCCACTGAACACAAGGCTAGTCTTCATGGATGACAATGCCAGGCCACACCATGCACGTAATGTTGGCAATTTCTCACCTCAAGAGGCGGAAGCAACTGACCCGTCCAGATCTCAATCAGATGGTGGGTCGCAGGGTGCGCCAGAGAGATCTTCAAATAAAATATCTTGATGTGTTGGAACTAGCCCTCCATCAAGAATGGAACAAGATACCTCAGCATCAAATTCATTTGCCTTTTAATTATTGCTCGGGGTCAGTTTATCCAGATAGTAAGTTCTTTTGCGGTTAATGCTACATATTGATACTATGAAAAAAAATGGGTGTTGTGATACGTTGTTTTCTGTGTATATTTTCGTCCCTTTGTCACACAACAGTACCCCTGTCAAGGCACATCCGACAATCAACAACCGAAAGATCAATTTGTTAATTATTAAAACAGACTTGTTTTACAGCCTACGTGGTCCGACCAAAATGGCTATCAACAGTAACATCGTTTTTACGTTTTACCATAACTATCGGTCCGCCCACTGTGCCTTGAGTCCACCAGAGGTTTATTCACTGCTACATTTACATGTGGACTTTTAAGTAAATATCCGTTCAGACGCGTGTAATCCCTAATTAGGAAACGAGAATTAATGCTTGCTGAGGATGTAATATTTGATGTACACGTGTAATATTTGTTACTACTTTGTAAAAACAAAACAGAAAGTGCATATAGACATTACAGAGCCTATAACTTAGGGCAATGCCAAAATACATGAACACATTTTGCTGACAGCGTTGTGTGATGTATGATATGGTCTCCTCCACGGGGGCTGCTCCATGTCCAACAGTTTACCCTCTTCCCTGTAAATGCATCAATGTCATAGGCTACCGCGTGTGGTGTTTTCATACACACTTCCGTTCCATTTCACAATAATATTGGGTGTCATGTCTCCCTGAGCACCAATTCCCTGGAGCACAGACCTGTCTGCGTTAACGTAGTTGCTACATCTCTGAGGTAAAGAAGCAAAACAACGACATCTGCTGGACACGCGTATTTTATTGATATGTTACACAATATGCAAGAGTCGTGACATTGTTCAAAACATAGGAAGGACCGCCAGGGATATCATGTCGGGATTCCGATAATGCTGTCATAGCATCAATGATAGATGAAGGGACATGAAAATGCTCTGGATAATCTTAGACCGTCCGACGACAGGGGCAATATCTTTCTGGTACATTAGTAAAATAACGGTTGAGTCAACAATTTGATGTAACATTTACTTCACATATTGTTCATTTCACATACCATAGTGTAAGGCGTTATACAGGACAAAGGTTTCCTACACGTCGTGCTACCTTTGTCCATATTTGAGCAATAATGATCATTTGTGGTAGATGGTTTACTTCCCGACAAACTCATAGAAACCAGATTGCTGGGACCGAGCCCTCTTTCCCACAAACTCGGGAATTCTATATCTTAATCTCTTGTTCAATAAAGCGGATAGGCGGTTGTCCATATTCTGCCTCAATAAGTCAGAAGTAGCCATGTCTCTTTTGCCAAGAAACTCGGAGAATCGTTTGTCAAAAACTCGTTTCCCGAGAAACTCTGCATATCTCTTAGACAAAGGGGCATCCCCTTCCGGTTTTCCCAGGAAACCAAAGGCCTGAGGAGCGGCCAGAAGGCGGGGGTCACGTGGTTCCGTGTCCTGGAAATCCCATTGGCTGTTTTCAGCCCCTGCCGATGGCCCCTCAAAACTATGTAGGTCTAAGTTTCGCTGGATAAGGGCTGAAGCCAGGTTAGCCGAAGAGGGTCTAAAGGCCTTGGGGTCTGGCCGATCTGTAACAGAATACATAGTGCAGTCTTTCTGTTTTCCGAATGGGGAGGGGGCTGGCGGTGTATTATTTACATATCAGACAGGGGAGAAATTTTTGGTAAAACTGCTCACGACTCACGGTCAAATTTACAAATGTGTTGGTCACACTCACGTAACAATATCTATTAACAGTACAAAAATAGACTTTTAAAAATAAATTGGAACGCCCTTACATCATGAGGAACGTAATTTCAAAGCGCCCTGAAGAATGATATTCGGCAATTCGTATTTGAGTAAGACTGCGACATAAAGTGTAATACATTTTGTACATCGCCTTACAAGGGAGGAGGAGCACCGGCATCAATTGTCTCTCAAAATAAGGCCGCTTTTGCAACGCCGAATTTGCATTCGCTTTATTATCATTCTCTCAGTAAGAACGCCTCACGAAACCATCAGTGGTAAAGTGCAGAGCCACACTATCAGTATTATGAATCCGGCTCAGAACCTTGTCCTTGTGATGGGGAACTTCTCCGACCCACAAAAAGAGGGGCCTCAAAACGCTTTTCTGCCTGAACTAATCGCCGATACTGTCTAGCAGCTTCGTAATAGTGAAAAGCGCTAAGCAAATCTTTCAACGTTTCCTGCTGTCTTTTTCCAATGAAACGGGGGATATCATACCGTTTGCCGATGAAGTAGGGGGCAGGGTACATGTTTCGTTTCAAGAATTCATTTTCTGCATTTTGGGGGTAATCAGAGGACCGTTTTACGGGAATTGCGCGGTAAGAATCTTCTTTGGAAGGGATGCGGGCTAAAGGACTTACAGACAGTTCTTGCATATTGGAACCGGATAGGTTGTCGAGAATATCCGCTAAACGCCGCTTGCCAACGAACATCGGGGCAGCCTTTTTGCCAACAAACATAGGTGCTGATTTCTTCCCAACAAACATCGGAACAGATTTCTTTCCCACAAACATTGGAGCGGCCTTTTTGCCCACAAAGTAAGGAACAGCTCGTTTTCCCACAAAGTAAGGAACAGCCTTTTTGCCCACAAAGTAAGGAACAGCCTTTTTGCCAACAAAGTAAGGGGCAGCTTTTTTGCCAACAAAGTAAGGTGCAGCTTTTTTGCCAACAAAATAAGGTGCAGCTTTTTTGCCAACAAAATAAGGAGCGGCCTTTTTGCCCACAAAGTAAGGTGCAGATTTCTTTCCCACAAAGTACGGTGCGGCCTTTTTGCCGACAAAGTATGGAGCTGATTTCTTTCCAACAAAGTAAGGGACGGCTCTTTTGCCGACAAAGTAAGGGACGGCTCTTTTGCCGACAAAATAAGGAGCAGACTTCTTTCCAACAAAATAAGGTGCTGATTTCTTTCCTATAAATAAAGGCGCTGATTTTTTCCCAACAAACATTGGGGCATAAGATCTCCTATTCCATGCTAGTCTTTTCTGTTCCTGTTGAACCAATTGCTTAATTCTCTGTAGCAGTTCATCATCAAGAAGTTGTGTATAAGGCTGGCTAGAGTCCGCATTAGAGGAATCACTGCTGAGCAGGCGCTCTAGGCCCTGGTCATCCGACAACATGTAAGCATCGCGCGCTAGCCCGTCAGGCGGAGGGTTGACTACATCCCCTTGTTGCAGCGCAGCAGAATGCGGCGGCGGCGGCGGCGAGAGCAGGCCAGAATCATGCATTGGCGGAGAGTCGGCACCTGGATGGTGAAAAGTAGCAATCAGACAACACAATAGAACAACCAGTCATGCACTACATCAAGTGTAGGTGTAACAGTTATAAAATTACAATGGGGTTTAACATCATGTTCAATACTATTCCGCTTAGAAATATCGACGTGTAAATATGTGTGCACAACTATAATTTGCACATTAGTGAAGATGTACCATAAACGTTCTTGTCCAAGAAGATACCGAGTCGCAGTTCAGCATGAATCCATCACACATAAACACTATACGGACTCCCTGTTTATCACCCTCAAGGTCGCGCACCATACAGGTAAACAAAACGTGCCGTATTTTAGAGTTTGTTATCAGGGAATATGGTTTAAACCACTGATCTGCTTGTTTTCGGACAGAAGATCAAAAGACAACTTAGTCTGGTCATGTAACCAAAGACAAACGCCATTTTGGAATGTTTGCCCCCCAATATCCTCCAACAATAGATCTCGTGGATAATGCATTCATGAATTTTCTCCCCTAGTTTTAACACAACATCAATGGAATAAGTACTCCTCTTTTAGCAACGTCTATGATTATTTCAGGAAAGTTCTTTAAATATTTTTTAGGTCCAACACAGAATCTGATTAAAGTGCTTTGTTTAAATTTATGACAAAACCTGATGCCTTCACCTGAAATGTATTAGTTTTCATGAAATATCTGTGACAAAATAATATTTTCGATTGTGTACAATTACAATACCCTTTAGCGTAACAGATACTTCATGCTTTTGAGTCAGCCATAAACACATACACAATATGATCACAAAAGAAGAACTGATCTCTTTCTTACTTGGATAAAAACATATAATGGAGATAATTACATACTCAAGAGACAAGTTACAACATTCCAAGAAAATACAAAGACTGAAAAAATGCCTTTATTGGATAGATTGTATTGTAATGCATAAAACTGTGTTTGTTGGGTTCATGGTACTCGGTATTATAAACAAAAACAATTTAAAAGAGAATATTTTTCTTTGTAAACAACGCTATGTAGTTCTTTATTTGAACCGTTAAAGTAGATCAACTGAAATACATCAGTCTTGTTAAATAGAATGAAGATTGCATTTACAGAAAAATGTAGTTTTCGTAGGACAATCAAGCCTGGTTGTTTTTCTGATGCTGACGTTATATCTTGAATGAAACAAAGATCTTAGACTTTTAAGTTCTTTTGACATATCGATCAGACCAAGTGTCGTTCTAGAAATAGAAAGGAGAAGAGATAGCACGGGTCAATCAAGTACCGCAATCAACAAACATAGCACAACATGAACATGTCATTTATCATCCATCCGTTCAGCTTTTGGTCATCATGTGTATCATCTTCACGAAGCATTTAATTGATAATTTTAGTGAACCAAGCTGAACCAACAGAAAGGCATACAGTTGGGATATAAACAAGTACTAATCATTGAAATTTGGCGTTGTATGTAATAGAATACAGACTGAATAGAATATAAGTTAGTTGTGTATTTTCATTAATGCAAGAACTTTTGGCCATGCACAAACAAAGACGGTTGAGCATATTGTGTCATACCTGCATCCTCGGCAAACGTCAAAACAGATCCAAGTAAAAGAATAAAACTCGATGAAATCATGCCGCACATTCCTTGGATGCCAACTGATGGAGACCCTGGAAAAAAACAACAAAGTGAAAATGAAATACTAATACTAGATGAACTGTGCCAAGATTAATTAAATGACATCATAAGATGATACCAATTCACAATATAGATAAATCGCCGTAAATTGCTCGAACTGCAAGCACCGTTTCACATACTGAGCCAGAGCCAAATCATAGCCGTCGACATTCGTCATGTTTAAGGAATGCCAGGATCATAGGTTCAAGAACAAGATAAGTCCTGATTGTAACCATGGGTTTGTTTGCAAGGTTATACTTCACGTTGTATTCACCAACGTTGTCAACATCTTAGACCTGCACTCCTCATTACCACATACACGTCAAAGCGTTTCCTCAGCACAACGCAACTACTCTCACTTATCTACAAATCAACAGCATATATTTAGCAACTACAACACCATCCAATGCGACATTTAGTACAATTGTGAATAATGACCGTAAATAAAGTTGAAATTATCTGCATATTTTGCTAAATCAAGACCACACAACTTTACCTTTCAAAGGATCCACCCAAAACAAGATCGGTTGCAAATACGTTATGCCTGGCTCGTTTCGTCTAACAAACCTTTTACACAGAGTCACACACCACTGTTTTTCACAACTACAAAATGCTTGGGCACATTCAATACCACGCGCACCAGGTTCAAATGAATCACTATGCCCACGTATACTACATCAGCTGGTTCTCGAGGTGCATTGACTCATCTCTCTGGGAGTTTTTCTGGGGTTTGGCGCTAGCAGAAGGACAACAACCGTCAGACAACCATCACTGAAAAAGTAATGCTTCTCTCAGCAACTATCGAGTCATGTAATAGCGGTCTGTAAATATGCGAATCTGGGCCAGGCAACAAGTGAATGACATCATGAGCTTGAGCATGAAAGCTTGGAAACGATGACCTGTGTGACACTAAGCGAGTCTAACCATCACATCTGTTGCCTCCGTCAAGCATGGTTTGCTGAAGATCAATTCTTACCCGGTTCTTTACGGGTTAGCAACGACATTAATAAATACTAATGATTATAAGAAACCATTGTAATACTATTTAAATCCAGTGCGTGATTGTACTCCCTAAATCCATTAATCTGGAGCAACCTTACCGGGCCTGACGTATAATTATATTTCTGCTTTATTAGCAGTCAGGCTAATCAACACAGCTGGAGATACTGAAGCAGGAATAAGAGATTCATTAAAACGAGGCGGTTGGTAGAGAGTTTAGGTGGTCCATAATATACTTTTTACTGTTATTTTGCCATATAACAACTCTCCATCTGTTTCTGAGATTGGTTACCTTCTGACGGTTTTATTTATGCTATGAGTATTCCATACATAAATTCATAGATACACTCTACAGTGAATATATGTAAATATTAAGTTATCGACAGGTGAGGATTAATTTGTGAATTAATTTATAAAGTCGTAAGTATATAGGTATCTGTGTAAGTAATTATTGAAACAAGTACCAGCGAGTTATTTCAATAATTATAGTGTAAATTGTATTCAAGAGAATATTACAGAAAAACAAACCTCCCAGGAGAACAGTTTCGTTTGACATCCGCAAATGGACTTTTGATTATACAGATGGTTATCTCGGTTATCGGTGGGTAATGGAGACTGGTTATTCCCTGAATTGACGTTTGTGATCATGCTTATAAACGACAGTGACACTATCCCTTCACAAGGGGGGCGCTAGCCTGATTTGGCATTTCAAAAGAAAGGCATAATGAAATCATATTCGTATAAAGATTACAGCCTTTACGGAGAATCTGGAGCGTATCAACGTGACACACAACATGTCCGAAGCTTTCAAAACATATTTCCCCGGAAATCAATAGAAATCTATTTAATCTGATATGGAAGAGAGACAAGAATCAAGCAGTGTGTCAATCCGTAACTACTAACACAATGTAACGTGTACTCGGTGTATCAATTTCATCTTAAATCAACAAAATGTTACAACAGTATAAAGATCGATGTTATTTTTTGCTGCACAAGAGTGCTCGAGAGCTTTGTGTCAGTGAAGGATCTCTTCAAGGGGAAGCCACGCTGGCTTGCAAGTCGGAGAGGCTGTCGATCATGCTTTTAGTTCGCTGCAATTGAACGTGTTCCTGTGTTAAAATGGCAGATGTGGAACGATAATCTTTTTCTAACTTTTCTGAATTCCTAAAGGTTAGGAAGAAAACGACACCTATAAAACACAACCCTTGGAAGGTCAGCACAAAGGCTGTTTTTCTTGCTGTGTAGAAAAGTCTGACTGGGCGTAAGGTGACAGCAACGTTTAGTTTTTCAATTCACGTACTTTAAAGTTGCCTCGTTCTTGTGTTCTTGAAAACGCGTAAGTCTGGAATAAAGCTTGGAACTGTGATGAGACATTACTGCAGTTGTCTAAGAACATCTCCCCAGAGTGTCTGTTGGTATAAAACTTCAAGGCATACGATGAGTTTTAAACCCTCATCTTGTGTTAACATATTTGATATCAGACACTCGGGTGAGAGTCTGTAAATAGTAATGAACATCGTCTTTTGTTTAAAACGTACCGGCAACAAGCTTCGATCACAGAGAGATTAGTGATGGCATTTCAGTTTGACGTAAGAATGACGTTACAATGTCTGCAAAGCATTCTGATACATTTTCAGTACATCGCTCTCCCATGAGAGAATGCCTGATCTCACCACCTTCCTGATATATCTTGTGGATGCCATTTCTGGATGATAAGTAAAATTTCGCATTTTTTGTTTTCTTTTTTGCTGTTGTTTTTTAACAAGATTATTGCAGGCAACAACACATAATGCAATCATAAAACGTTGTTCTAAGTCTGAGTGACCAACGCAGAAATTCTGCGATTTTCGACACAGCCTCAACATGATAACTTAATAAGGATTAAGCAGTTACCAAGCATTGATGTCGAGACAAGCATATGTTCGATACATCGAAGCTTGACATAACTCTGAATGAAATACAACTTGTTCTATTTTCTACGATTTATCCATTGTGGTGAAACTAATTTGCTAAATGGCAATAATGTGTATTAAATGGAATTTTTACATTGAAAGAGTCCACATCTCAGGGGTTAACAAGACAAGTAACATGCCATTTGTGTATTCATATTACCTCACCCGGGGGATCTAATACATCCCCAATATACACTGCTCTGGTCGTACCGAGCAAGGTACTCCGTAATTCTTCGTAGATTGTCTGTTATTGTCAGTTTACCACTCTCGCTAACAGGTTGCGGGAAACTTGATTCGCTGGAGGGATAATGTTTCATTAACACGTTAGACATTGTTAGTCCTCAATAAATCAGAGGTTTATTCCAGCAAACAGGGGCGACTGTCACTGAGAGCAGGACCTCTTAAAAGAACTTGACAGTAGCAGTTTAAAGACAATTCGTTTGTTGAATAACACTGTACTCGAAATTTGTGGTTCTGTGTTAACCTATTTTATCAAAACAAAACAAGTAACAATTATGGTGGGAATTGCATCGTTCCCAGTTATGAAGCTCATAAAACGTTTGGAATCGCAAATGATCTGGGTCTTGTAAGTGAAACGATAATTTTACATTATGGATGTAAAGGGGATTTTCATTGAACAAGCAACAATCTCCAAGACACACGCCCTCTCCCACACACGTGAAACAGGTCTTGAAGGTAGTGGTGTGTGTGAGTTGTCATTTTACAAACATTATTCACGCCAACGAAATTAATACTTTCCTTTTGGTCATTGTCTGCGACCGTTTCAGCATGAGTAGAATATGCAGATAGCTTTCCTTATTGATGCAAGTTTGATGGCAATGTATGTCCTCATTGACACATTTTCAGAAGATTTTGGATTAATTTGATAGTAATGAATATTCCCTCTAGATCGTACATGGACAACGTGAACATGATGGCAAAAATAGCATTAACCAATAGTTTTCAAACTCTTGGGCCCACGTATGGACGATTGCAAAAAATATGACATTAAAATCCGGTCTTGGTTGAAAACATTGCTTTTTAGAGATTGCTTGTGGCGGACTAAATGGAAGTGACAGATAGTGGAGGGCTTCACCACGGGGTGCGAAGCTGAAACCCTACTGGAGACGCTTTAATGGGAAGGGAAGCCACGCACACCGATTGCTCAATCTCCTCATCCAACGTGTTTTCTTGGCCTTATTAAAGTTTTTGTAAAGATATCTGTGGCGCCCATATTGTATGTGACAAGCTGAACAATGGTCATAGGTCCTACGATCTCGTCTGGTTTGCAAGAGTTGGATTAAACTGCAAATCGAATGGGGAATTCCATATAACAAACTTTTTATCTATCAGTTTTGAAAACATGTTATTCTCAATATTTTCACATGTGGCAGTTAATGTAATACAATTATTTTTTGGTATTTAATATATACACTATTTTCATCTTTTGATCAAACATGTAACATCTTTTATTTTTTTGGTTCGTATGTTCCTAAACATCTGCTGTAAAAAGACAGAGATGGCATTATTTTTTGACAGTTACAGCGATCGCATTATTTGTTGACAGTTACTGTCACAAAATAACGCCATCGCTGTCTTTTTACAGCAGATGTTGGTCAGTTTGTGCATTCGTTAGTAGAAATATTTCCTGGAAATAGTAGAAAAGATTTCCTGGATAGAGTTTGACAATTTGTACAGTGGTAGAAGTCAATGTTTCTGAGCAAAAGGTTTATATGATTAGCAAACCACTCAGAGCAGAGGATTCATAATAAATAACAAGAAAATAAAGTCTTTACAGCCTTCAGAATACCCTAATCTCTTTGTATATATTTTTGACATCCACAACTTGAACAACCAGATAGAAGACAACAATGGTAAGGCTGTCCCTTGTTATATAGAGCCTTATACTATGGAATAAAGGTTTATTTCTTCATTGTAATGCAATCCCAGTTAATGCAGACAGAACGCATTCGATTCTCATAATCTTACTGATGTTTTAACGACTACTTACAATCCTTTCAAAACATGCTGTTCATGACCACTCTGTTTATACCCCCAGTTCAGTAAAGCGATAGTAAAGCATTTCTGTCTTGCAAAGCACTAGGTTGTGCTTAATCCATAGTGACATTAACAGATATCATAATGGGAGATGACTGGGGATTCGGCGATGTAGTTGACAAAGCCGGAGCTGCCACTACTAATGGTCCAGTGCTAAGGGACCTCTTATTCTCTCGACAACATAGTGGCGAAACGTAGTATCACGCCAAACAATATGTCACACTCCGTACGCTGGCTCTGAAAGATTCAGCTACAGCTTGGAGTATTAACGGACAAAGTCGTCCAATTTGGCTCCCACCGCTGTAATGGCTGAAGCGAAAGATAGGCGTATCCTGTCAGATTAGCTGTTTGTGCAAAATACAATAATGCTCTGCCAAATTGGTCATATAGTGACAATACTGGGAATCTTGAATGTTTGAAATACAAAGATGATCTATGGAGATTTATCATACCTTCTAGACTGTCGTTGTTTCATATATTTAAATTAGATTCTAATTATATTTTTGGTTTGGCAGCAGCACACCAGTGCCAGTGGGTTAGTGGGTTCCAGCCAATGAAGTGAACTTCTAAGACCTCCATTACTTAAGGATTTCCTCCCACACCAAGCTTACACGTTGCGACGTAACTGAAATCCTCTTCTAGGGGGCTTAAGCCCGTTTCTGGTGTCCCCCGCCGTGATATTGCTGGAATATTGCTAAAAGCGGCGTAAAACTAAACTCAGTCAGTCAGTCTAGGGGGCTTACACATAACTATCTCACGGTCTCCAGCAACCGTTGATTGTCGAAGACGAGACTATTAAGATCGGGTAGTTACCCACGTTGTCTTGGTTTGTGCATGTCATCCCAGCCAAAAGTATTTCATTTAAGTCCGTGATATCGATCACTTGATCGTCTGGTCCATTATTTCACAGATCGCTGTCCTACAGCTGTAACTTGGCGGCACTAAACAACTCACACTCACTCACTCACTCAACATCAAGGTAATTTCTCCTGATTGATGAAAGATGTAAGCACTGTGTGTCTATAGGCATACATGACCACGGTGCCCCTGGAAAAGCATTCATGAATATATGTTGGTTGTAACCGTTTTATTGTTACATTATATCATTAAGTCTTCTTGTATTTTGTCCTGATCTTTAAAAAAAAAGATTTGTAAGAAAATACATATTTCCTCATAAATTTCACCTAAACATGAAAGAGTCTTGTATGTCTTAATAATTTATCCATTTTTCGGATCCCGATACAGATCCCGAACACACAAAACGTACACGAAACCTGGACCATGAAAGACTATTGTTGACCTTGACGGCGTCTCAACGCCCCTTGTGGAGTGCGGGTTATACGACTGAGTGAGTTTAGTTGTACGCCGCACTCAGCAATATTCCAGCTAAATGGTAACAGTCTGTAAATAATCGAGTCTGGACCAGACAATCCAGTGATCAACAGTACCAGCATCGATCTACGCAATTGGGATGCGATGACATGAGTCAGCGAGTTGACCACCCGATCCAGTTAGTCGCCTCTTACGACAAGCATGGGTTGCTGAAGATCAATTCCAACCCGGATATTCACGGGTTGTCTCCATAGGAATTTATGATGGTATTAATGGACGAGTTAGTCTACTGATGAGTCGGGCTCGGTCAATGGTGACGTCGAACCTTCGAACAATGGAATCCGACACTGTCTCTCATTTATTGACCAACGTAATACCGCTGGATTATTACAAAGTGCAGCGTTAAAGAAAAAGCAAATAATGAAAATAGTATAGCTTCAATGAGTCTGGGCTGGTAATTCACCGGTGTGAAATCAGATGTTTTCTCACTCGAATGAAATATCGATTTCTATTTTCATTTTGATAAATAAATGCATGTGTCTCTTCAGAGCAAACAGTAGACGTCAAGTTATAAATGGTAAATTTACCTTCGTTCTTTTTTTCAGTGTTCTCAACGCGAAGCAAATGTCGTTCACGTCAAATGTTTAGGATATGTTTACGAGGCCATTCGAGTAACACGGGCCTCTTACAAAGTTTGTTGACAGACGTGGTCGTGATATCAGATCGATCATATTATGTCATAATACGACGGGAAGTGAAATAGGGGTATTAGGCAAAGCGTCATTACCCTTCATGCGTTAACGTATTTTCATCAGGAAGTTGCAAGCTGTTTTTTATAACTCTTGTTCTAAAATAACAACAAAATATATGTTATGACAGCCTCGGAAAATAAATCCTTTCATTGAAAGGAAGTGGGTTGAGTTGAAGTTTGCTTTTGGACAAATACCAACAGTCTCCGTTTCACCATGATTGACCTTTACTGGAAAAACGTTTTAGAGGATCCTAAAATCGATAGAAGGTATGAGTTACAGACGCATTACACCGTTGCTGTTAATCGGGCGCTCTAAAGGGCATGGAAAAGCATTAACCTTCCGTATCAGTGAGTTGAGTATGTGACCCCGAGAAAGAGACACTGTCATAGTGTTACTACATCTTTTCTGCGTGTACTGCTTCAGAAGTACAACATAGTGGTACCCTTACCGTTGATACTACTTCTACTACTACCGCTATTACTACTTCTGCTACAACAACTACTACAACCATTACTACCACAACTACTACTTCTACTTCCACATCTACTATTGCGATTAGTTCTACTACTACTACTACTACTACTACTACTACTACTACTACTACTACTACATCAATAATAATAACCCGGCAAGATCCGGGTTAGAATTGATCTTCAATAACCCATGCTTGTTGTAAGAGGCGACTAACGGCATCGCTGATTTGGTTGACACATGTCATCGTATCTCAATTGCATAGATCGATGCTCATGTTGTTGATCACTGGATTGTCTGGTCCAGATTCGATTATTTACAGACCGCCGCCATATAACTGGAATATTGCTGTATTCGGCGTAAAACAACAAACGAACGAACTAATAATAATAATACTGTTGATCACTGGATTGTCTGGTCCAGACTCGATTATTTACAGACTGCCTGCATATTGCTGGAATATTCCTAAGTGTGGCGTTAAACACCAACCAACCAACCAACTAATAATAATAATAATAATATTGATTGGAAGGATTCAGGAACATCATGATAAATACGCGGACCTCGCTTTTGAAATGTCTCGCTTGCATCCAAAGTACACTGTCGTCAATATATCCATTGTTCTCGGTGTCCTTGGTTTGGTACCTCCTGATTTCGTCAGTGTCCGGTTCTCCTCCGAGAACATAGCCGTTCTGACACATTTGGGAATGCAGTGCAGGAGAGTCAAAACATACTCCGAAAGTTCTTGATGTGTTTGACTGGGCTGCGCTGGCTGGGATAAGTCCTTTTCGCTGTCTGGGCTGCGTGTAGAGGGAGCACGGGATCCTGGTGATGAGCCTTACCATTCCAGGACTACCCGACCTCTCTCTGCTGCATTTTATCATTTTAATCAGTAAGACAAAATATAATAACAATGACATGCCAGTAGCTTTGACCATGAGGTCAACCCCAGGTACGACCCTGAACATGCCCAGAGCGTCATGGAAAATGATGCCTTTGAACCTTCTTTGGAACAGGCCCGTATACAGGCTGGGAATAAGTCCTGCTAACAAATTAAATCTTGTCCTGTTTGATAAATCCAATTAATCTATTTGTGTTTTTGAATTATCTGTCTCTTTTCCAAGAAATGTCACGTTTGAATCCCAAGTACAAAGTTGTCCGACTTCCCATTGTTCTTGGTGCGCTTGATTTGTTACCCCATCATCTCTTGCCGCAAATCAGGTGGGTGCCCGGGAGCACCGGAAGCACAACCCTTGTGACACATTGGGTAATGGAAAGATAAATGCAGAAGACTGCAGAGTCTACATATTCTCCGAAAGGTTCTTTTAAGGTTCGACTTGGCAGCGCTTCCGGGGAGAAGTCCCATTTGCTGTCTGGGCAGCATGTAAAAGGGGCAAGGGTCCTGATGAGTTTCAGCAGCCTGCGTGTGCCAGGATCACCCGAACACCTTTTGCTGCATTTATCTATTCAACTCTGTAAATAATAATGCTGTTAATAATGGACATTTGCAGTGCGTTGTGCATTAAACACTAGCATGTCATTACCAGCTCCCGAGTTTACAACCCAGGCACACTGTAATCCCAACAGTTCATATAATCTTTCACACACAACATTATGCAAGCATGAAACTGTTGCTCAAATACATGACGCTGTACTGTTTATGATCAATTCTAATTATGTCCCCTTGAATAACGATGTTTTGAGCCATTCATCTTAGCAGTAACACCCGATGTACTTATAATACATGTCGCTAGATTCATTTATTAAATTGAAAACATTGCACCTATATTTCAAGAACAATTTCTTGTCAACGTATGGCTGTTCTACAATAGCGTAGCTGGCTTCTGTCAAAGACAGCATTGAAACATCTTTTCCAACAAAGGAAGAGAAGAAGCCAGTCTTCAAAGGTTGAAAATCAGTACTTGTCTTTGCATAATGCCTCGTCATACTTTACTGTAAAGAAAACATATTTAAAAAAAGCAGATTAAATTTACATAATCGCCAATCCAAAGTGATTACTCTAAGCGTATCAAAGCAATGCGTTTCTCTTGATATCATGCGGTGACAGTCTTTATACAGATTTCCTGAAATTAATGATCAAATATTGTCGTTCTTGACGGAAGCTCTTGAAATATTAAGTGAGGATGATGCCAATTTGAGGATAATCTTCAAAGGAAACACTGAATGGGTTAAATATTTGATTTCATCTGAGTATTAGGCAGTAAACGAACATGCCAGCCAAGGCTGACAAACGTGAGGCACTTGCAAGAAGCAATTTGAGACAGGCACAGGGACAGAATAACTTCTTTGTAGAAGAAACCTCCAGTATGTTGGTATTTAACATGAGAAAATTCAGAAGAACATACGGTTTGCCAGGAACAATATCTCCAAAAGTTTTACGTCTCTCCTCTAAAACAGAGTAGAATATTTGCAGTTTCTGATATGGGAATTCATTATGCTGGAAATTGCAGAAATGTCGTTTAAAAAGATCTTTTCTCGGATGTTCTCGTATTTAACACCCCAGTTAGAACTATTTAAACCATATCACAAACATCACATATTTGACATTTGATTGATACCATGACAACGTCTCACGCTATGTTAGTGGATACCTATTGTAACCGGCATTCCCCATGGGTGTAGTTTAGTAGAAACAATCACATCTTCATGAATGATGAATAATTGTCTGAATTGCGTGTTGAAATCAAGATATTTAACCCATGATTTGTTTGTTACCTTGGCTCTTATACTTAATGTCTCGTGCAGCACAGGGAGTAGTTAGCTAGCTATGGCTGAAATGTGTTTCGTTGCATCTGGAGTTTGGGACGAAATTTGATTCGATCACGTTTCCTCTAGAAATGTCAATTAAAGTCTAAAAACAACTTTACACCAATTTGAGGAATGTTTAAAACAGATATGAAATCTCGCAGCCATAAACAGTCCTAACCATATCCTATCCTTTCTCTGAAACAAGTAACTCTTGAAATTATCAGACATGGGCAGATGTGAGTTTAACTATTACGCAGATTCATTAATTTCGAAGAAAAATGAAGATCTCAAGATTTAGTCGCACATGTTATTCCAAAATCACAGATGCATCAGTACCAACAGAATTGACTTTTGTTCATGATGTTCATCAATATGTCACTGGAAATAGCAATTAACCGATTTTTCCGAAACAGCAACCTACAAGTAATAATAGCTTGTACCTGTTGTGGGTCATCCGTAAGGCTGCAAGGGTAACATTTTGTCCCTAAGTAGGTGCAGGGCATGTTTTACTGTAGCTGGGAGTTTATTGGGCTTTCATAATCATACTTGAAAACAAAATGTTATTGAGCCTGAAGGTCGCACAGCTATAACTGGCATGAAGCCCAAGCAATGAACGCCCTCTGCCGCCACTGTTCAGCAGGTGGTTTAATCACCTGTTTGTAATTACCTTTATGAAATTGCCAGAGTGGAGGCAACTCTCAGAGGAGTGAGCATTTGCAGGAATCATTCTGTGACCGCAACTATAACCATGGTTGTTCTAAAGTGCTGCCAACAGGCAATACAATACTTGCAAGACTTGCTATAACTTCTAAATCACAAATCGTACTCTGTGAAATATTACTATAGGAATAATTTATAAAACAGAAACCTCATGTGTTATCAGTAGATCTATCTGAAAGTGAAATAAATGCTTTTGTAGAAAATTAAAATAATGTATTCATATAAAAAGGTATGGATTTAAAAGAGCATACATGGCTTTTCAGTATACAATTTCGTATTCGCATTATGAAGGACTGTTTACATGTTGCGAGAAACTGGACTAAATCGTTCGGCACTGAAAATAGACCTTCGTAAGGTGTCACTATAGGAGGCATGAGCTCCCAGTTCGAGATTCTGATAAAATCCCACTTCTTCTTATAACGATAAGATTGTTTCCCAGTTTTATGCTGGAATAACACAGCCTTCCCGAAATATGATATCGGCGTCCTCGAAATTTTCAACTTGCCACGGATTAGAACAAATACATTTAACATCATGATACACGATGGGAAATGAACCATACTTGCATCTGCTCAAACAAATGTAGCCCTATAGCCCTGAATACAGGAAAGTAAGATAGAACCTTAGTACATTTAAAACCTCATCTCCATACGAAGAATAAAAGGTTGTGGAAAGAGGTATTTGTAGCGGCTTAGCTGAAAGTGCATCTGTGTAGATTAGTAGACGGCGCGAGGGTCTGTAGACGGATAGTTGTCCGCATTTCCCCGTCAATTATCAAAGTGCTTGGATAATCATCAGGACGATAGTATGGTAGAAGGGCTACGTTCTATAACACGAACTATTTTCGTTACTCCCGCGTGGGGGCTAATTGTGAGACTAATGGCTAGTTGAACCTGTGGGGCGGGAATGAAACAGAGGGCCGCAATGACATACTTCAGAGTGCGTCAAGTAGTTTCAATAACTGGTACAAGTATGCCGTCATATACTTAGGTTCTTCTTTATTCAGTGGATAAAGGGTGTCTCTGTATGCAAGGTCACAGAACAGCACTAAATTTCTCTCACACCGAGTGAATCGGAATATGAGGTACACAATAGTTTACATGTCGAAGGACAGCGATTAGCCGAGAGTTTGTACAATTTTCATTATGATGTCAACAAAGTTACATAGTTCCTTTAGGACAGATATGTTATGGCAATTGAATAATTACTCTCCCTGTGACATATTTGGACTTTTTTAGCAGTATTTTGTTTCATAAAGGAAGTAATTTTACTCGTTATGCCACTTTGATGTCAACAAAGTTACATAGTTCCTTTTGGACAGATATGTTATGGTAATTAACTTATTACTGTAGCTGTGACATAATGGTCTTTTGGGGCAGTATTTTGGAATATGAAGGTTTTAATCTTACTCCCAATGCCACTGTGGTAAACTTACAATAACGGTGAATGGATAAACAAATTCCGTATATGTTCATTGATCGATGAGCAAGTCATTTTGGTTTAGCGTTTGGTTAAAACAGTATTCCAGAGATACCAGGATGTGTGGTTGGACTGTGGCTGGGAAGCTTGAGGTGATGCTGGTATCAGACTTTCATCACTCAGGTGAAACGAACACCAGTATTGTGTTGACAAACATTGTCGAGGCGAACAGGCATTTGAACCAACGATCGTGGGTTTCAGGAATGCCGGAGGGATTCATTGATCAAAGCCAATTCAGCGACTCCTTTTCGAACACAATGAGAGCTAAACCGACCAGAGCTTACCATCTGTCTTCGATGTTCTCATAAGTATTCGACGTAGTTGCTGTTGATTATTCAGTTTGTGAGGATTAACGTAAGTGTTTTATAACCCATGTATCAGCCCTCCAAACATTTAGCGTGACCCTAAAACCTATGTATTAATTATCCATTTGCACGGATCAAAAGCTACATAAACAACCATGATTTCAGCAAATGTATCAGTAAATCCCCTTCTCGGAGATTAACCATGCCTTTGAATAGGATAATAGAATGGCTTTATATCCACAGGAAGATTTTGGGAAGAGTTGAATATATATGGGTTGTCAAAATCTGAAAAAATTCGCGGAACTGGGACTAGACATTAAAAAGATCACATTCGCATACACATCGAATCATCAAAATTCAGATTGACAAAAATTTCCACAGATCTGTAATTATCGTAATTCTTGTTATCATGGATACCAGTATCACAATGCTGTTATAATAACTATGAAACCCCTCAATGAATATATCATGTCTCTGGCATATTGCTCAAAGTCTAGCTATCTGATACGACTCCACATAAAAGCTACAAAATCGTTTCAATAGTCATACGAAATCTGTGCTCCCATAAGTGATTGTATAATGCTCCATCGGTTACACCCGTCATACACACATGCAAAGTCTAGTCACTTGTTTGCAGAACCATCGTATCCTGGTTCAACGATGGTATGCTTCACAATGACACGGTCAAACTGGCTACCTTACTGTTATCAAGTATCTCCAACTAAGAGAGATGGCTGCCACAGCCAGCCGCAGCTGCATGACTTATATTCTTGTCTCAGAATCAACCGCAGAAATAATATCTTGATATAATAATTGTTGAATGTGATTGATTAAACCAACAAGTTTTATTATATTATGATTAATAGGAAGACTCGTCTGCTTTAAAACTGTGTGCCCTACAATCATTGTTCTCTTTTCCTTTATATATCTAATGTATTGTACATGAAATCACATGTCATTGGACACCGAGCGTTCGATTCATGTCACATCTTTACTGATGTGTACCCTGGGCATCCATGATGCATGAATTTTACATAAAAGAGGTAACAACCCTCACAAATACAACACCTCTCTATTTACCTCCATTTTACAGGCAACTGGCCTACTATGCCCATCTATATAACTTTATTACGCAATTGTTCATTTATAATTCACTCTGAATGCACATGTTTCCCATGTAATGTCCAAACACGGAATTTTCAGCGCTTGTCATACTTCCCGAACCTTTCTACTACAGTGAACATACTTTTACCAGGTAACACTTCAGAATATTGCATGTAGTTTTGGGAATCAAATGGAAGTTCCCTCGAGTGTTTTCAACCATGGTCTACATACATGCAGCATGAAATTGGTAATCAGTCAAAGCCAAAGGTAGACAAAGGTATCCCATTTGATTTTAAATGAACCAAGCGTTCACTCGGTCTCACAAAGGTATATTCCATTCAGCCCAATCCTTTGAAACTGCACGGCCTTGTACGATCAATTAAACAGTTCTCTTTATACCATTACTTTCCAAATCTCTTTTCAAAGTCTTTTAAACGGTTTTGCTCGATATGTTAACAGCAAATGTGTTCTTTTGTTTCGGCAGCCGAGGAGTTTCAAATGACGAAATGGTCGTGGCATATTAGCATAGGCCGGCAATCTCCACGCAGTATTTTAACCCTGGGCAACGGAAGCTCATACATTCACCTCAAATTGATCCCGTATCTTTTTTCTAAGCTTCTTGACTAGGAATCCTGTTTGATTGGGGCATGGGAGTAAACATCCATTTGACAAGTTCAAACAAATCCACAGTAGATAGATGAACGGTTATATTAGAGGAATATTCTCAACAAACAACGGACGTGCTCTGATAGGAAGATAGATGGAACGTTGAATTAATCACTAACGTAAATGGCGATGTGGGGACTGGTTATTGCGATAGGAGCTTGGTGGGACGTGCTACTCTCATTACGTATTACTGACTTGTCTTCGATCGCAGTCAATCATCAGCCGGTCGCCAGCCACTGAAGCTGATGGACCAGCCTCCACAATAAGACTCCTCGCCCACACATGTTATGCAGAATAAGATATCAGTAAACAAGCGCTCTATAAAAAGACATGGCAATGTTTTTCTCAATACGAATTTTGGTTTGTTAAAAATAAATGATAATTAATTTGTGTTATGCAGCTACGGTATGAGATATTTCAAATATGTAAATCATTTCAGCTTAATCATTCTGTTTACTTGATTTGCAACTCCTATGATCATCATCTGCAAATACCGAATAAACATAAAAGTATGGGAATAATACAGAAGATACTGGATTTCATCCCATCTGTGGGAACAGGAAAACAATTTCTGTGGACTGTAATTGGCATAAAAAAGGCGTGTATTTCAATTTCAAATGAGCGTAACTTTAAGAAAGAACGATGTATTTAACTTTAAGTTTTGTTTCTACCTGTTTAAAACATTTCCTCATTCGTATGAGCGGTTGCATATCGATCATACAAAGGTCTGACTAGCTAGGGTTCATACCATAATCCCGTTGACCCAGCACCGATGTGCGGCCATATGCCACACCTACGCAGGTACAGTTCGTGGCGGATGGATACACTGTCTACTTATCTACATATCTCTTCAAGGACTAAAACAAATAGAAGTATAATCATTCAGGAAAATGAATAATCAGAAAGAAAAAAATCCATTGATCTGTTTTGAAGCCGAACTTGTAAAGTCCAGTAAAAAATATGAATTTGTCCTTTCAATAGAATGCTGGCGACTTTAACGCCAATCCCTTCAAAGAAATCCAATTGATTAAGGCGGTAATTAAGGGAGGAAACCAAATCTCTTTGATACTGTGAAACAAACATCTAATCATTTACACCCGAGCAATCGGTAACTAATTTATACATGACAAAACATAACTGTGAAAGGAATTTACAATGCGGTTTTGTTTATGGCCGTTTGAATTTCACATTAAAACGCCCAGTAGCTGGTACACGGCAGCCTTTATAGCCATGATGGATTCCTGAAGAGACTGTGCATTCACAGATGATCATTGTGGGCTGCCAGTAGTAATCAAGAAACAGGCAATGCATTTCCATGACAGAATTGTGAACAAATTTTCAAGATAAAGCCTCTTTGTAGTCAGTTGCATTAACACTGAATCGACACCGATGGAGTGAACGAAACCCAAGGAAACATTGATGATGTCTCTTTGTTCTGGAGAAAATGCAATGGTGGAAAGTTTCCAACGAGTCATGGGAAATATATTGACACATGTTATCAATGCTCCCAGACTCTGCAGGGAACCTTTATGACAATGCTGCCAGAATCATTAGTCGAGAGTGAGACGGAAATGTCTAAATTAATGGAAAAAGCATGTAATTATGGCATAAGAACCATGCCGTTTTTCATTTAAAATGTGCTATTTGCGAGCATTACACCGTATGGAAGTATAGAAAAGGGATGCTGATGACATGTTCCTTACATGGGGTTAATATGTGGCTTGGGTTGACAATTGATTTCATATCAAGGCTCCGGTTGTCACTATTGCAGGAGTCAAACCTGCTCCTGAACGTGAAGATGCTGTGGGTTAAATCAGTGACATTTTGTTTGTCGTCAACGTGTCAACGTGTTGATGATGAAACGGAGCAGCTATCAATCAATGCCTCCTTAAATTTTAACAAATGCTTGGGAGAATATAACTTAAAACAAATCGCGTTTATATAAATAGCCCTAAAGGTACGGCGCTGTGTTTAATTTGATGATGTTAATGTTTCTTTCGTACACATAAACGTAAGACATAAACGTAAGACGTTTAAGTGGATAATTTACAGAGATAAAGAAATACTGCAGCCCGGTAGATGCATTCTGCGCTCCCTTCGCTCCAGGGGCTTGACATTTAGTTGCTTTAAAAGCCAAATAGATTATCCACTTATCTAATTACTATTATTCCAAAGCATCACAGTTTCCTAAAATTAACATGTTTGTTTTTCAGATGGAATATTTACTAATGGACACATGTCAAATATCACTTCATTGATTTATCTAAAGAATGCGTTATTCTACAGAGAATGCCATGTACTCCATTTGGTGACACTTATGATCGGCTGGGTTTATGTTAAATGGGTGGATTGTGAGACTGAGAACTTTCATCGGCGTACCGGGTTCAAACTGAAAGCATTTGTAGATTGCTCGGGATCATTTCCTTGGTAGGAAGCATTCCAATGTAGCCGGTTTTCATAATATCAATCATTGGATAGTTCAACCCAGATTCGACGTATGGTGGAATAATACTCAGCGTCGAATTAAACAACAAACACGTATATATATACTTTCCATACTTACAGGCACAACCTCTTTCCACACCTACTCTAAATCTCCCAACTCCATCGCATCACCGTCGCTACCTATCTCAACCTCCGTCTACAACCTCCATCTAAACATATATGGCATATCCCTACTTATTTTACACCCTCCCGTCAAGAACTATTCAGACCTACGTCTATTACCTCTGTCTATAATTATTATCATTTATTACCTACAAGGGCGAAAATATCGGGGTTCATATTTTTCATACGATGCCCTAGGGCAAAATATCACTTTGTCATGGTGACGTGACGTCATGAACAATGCTATGACGTCATGCACAATGCTATGACATCACGTTTCTTCTGTGACATTGCGTTCTACATACGGCGATGGCGGGTAGCCAGCCTATGTTTGAAAGTAGATTTGGGTTACTGTCATTGCGTTCTACATACAGCGACGGCGGGTAGACAGCCTATGTTTGAAAGTTGAGTTGGGCAGAATATTATATGAGTATCCATATCATACTATGTTTACGACACTCGTGCCTAAACATCGGTATATCCCTCGCTCTCGCTCTGGAAATATCAACATTTAGGCACTCGTGTCGTAACCATAGTATGACATGGACACTCATATAATATCCTCTATATCCCTTACTCCGTGTGTAATTACTTCAACCTCTGTCTACCATCTCCGTTTGTATCTCCGCATCATATCCTAACATCCATCTACAACTTTTGCCACATCCTTTCACATACACATGCATGGTGTTTCGCACCCTTCTTATCACCCTAACCAAAGTTATGCAACCGCCGTGATCGCTGTTTATATTTGATACGAATGCTCGTGTCGCCTCTTGAGTATTAAATGACTCTCGACACCAAGTGATTGGTCGTACGACTACACCATAATATTGTCTGGTAACACATTGTCCCGGGATATAAGGTCCACAATGTCGCTTAGTGGCAATGATAAAACATCTATTCGTCCAGCAATATATGGTATAACAGGTAGTGACACCTTGTAACATGCGGTGATCTCTGCTATGAATTGCCTTTAGACGTATGTATGATATACATACAGTTACCAAGTTACATGGAGCTCTCAAGTTTGTCGCAGATGTTTGGTATATAAGCCCTTGAAGATCCGGGTTAAAACTGTGTTTCAGTATCATATGCTTGTCGCAATAATCGACAAGCTCGCAGACTTGCTTGAAGCATGTCATCGTATCCCAATCGGTTGATCGGTGCCCATCATGTCAATAACAGGATTGTCTGGCCCAGACGTGAATACTTGCAGACCGAAGTCTTGCTGCTGGGAGACTGTAGCATGAATCATCAAACAGTAAACATACTGTGGCATGTTATCTTTTAATCCAGTGATATAATGATACGTCTTCCCATCGGGTAGCCTGCTATACACGATCGAGTCATCATGAGGTCTTTAACGCCAGTTGCCGAGTTGCAAATGTCTGACACCTATCGCATGACATGACATCCACGTATGTCTCACACTGCATGCATTATGACTAGCAGTTAATGACACAACCAGTCTTATCGGATGCAAAACCCAGTGATCTCACGGTCTTCGCCTGGGAACACATACGATTACAGTTCTGGCTCTGTCTGGTTGTTTCACGATACTATTACACCTTAACAACACTAGCTCCTCACAGGGTTTAGATCTCAGTGGGATGTGCCAGATGTACAGGGTTGACTGCAAGGACCCTTGGATAGGAGAGTCGATCATACGATCAGATTATTTTCGTATATTCCAATTTTTTTTAGTCTGAGGTTCTTCCGATTCTGTCGTATTCGATGTGAACCGATATTAAATTTTTGAATTACATTTAGAAGTGATACACATAAGAGAGTGTGCTTATTCCTCCATCCCTTGTTGAAGCAAATACAATATTTCCTCATAGTAAAGACATTGACACCGATAAATATTATCTTATGCTATTTTACAGATGTGACAATAAGTGACTGAAAGGTGTATTGGCTGTACTTCTCTATAGTACAGTTGAGTTGTAAAAACATGAACTCACGACACAAAAATGTGAATAATAATAATAATAAGTCATCTTCTATAGCGCACAGTCTCCAAACACCAAGTGTTTGCTCGCGGTGCTTAATCAGAATCTGATTCTTATTACCCCGGATAACCCAAGCTGCCTGTTAGGCGCTAGAAGGTTATAGTCACATGACTTAATCCAACCGGGTACCCATTTTCTGCTGGGTGAACAGAGGCAATTTGAACAAACTCACTTGCCTAAGGTGAGACCACATGAATCACATGTGCTTCGTTGTGGGGCAGGACTGAAGTCCTAGAAACACTCAGGAGTCAAGCTGCCAAACATGGTCGCCCATCCAAGGATTGTCCGAGCGCAGTACGTTTAACAGCGCTTTCCACATTACATCAGGTACACGAAGACGTGTAACCTTCATAGGATCGTTAGATTAAAGTGACTATTTGCCTAATGAGGGCTTACCATATTATTATTTATCCAGTTTTAAATGGATACAATTTCAAATTATAAATCTACTTTTAAGTAAAGTTGTGAATTTTTGTGATCTTTAGCATAGTGTGAGTAGTATATGTCAACTACATTTAGAAAGAAACGACTAATAATTATCAGGTACGTATGATATCTTAAACTTTATCTCAGAAAACTATTTTGGATTTTGGCAAAGTCGGTGTAATACATCCAAATATAACACTCTTCGGAAACACATATTTGATCACCAAGACCCCTATCAAGAAAGGTTTCTTAAGTTTACAACGTATATTCGTAAGTCTGTATTTAACTACAGACCTAAAAATGATTTGTGGACTGGAACACTGAAAGAGTACATGCCAACAAATAGCAGATACAGAACTGTGCGGCCTAACCAGTTATATAATTATGAAAATGGTGTTTTATCCAACATCAGAACTAAAGGATTTACAGTAATAGGAGGCTATCGGTGTGGTACATGTAACTTGGATCACTTGATCTGAACGTGTCAGAAAATATAACACAATAAATTCATTCTAAATTCAATATCAACGAACAACTGTTGAATGCATCATCTTTAGCCCCGCAATCAAAACCTGAAATATCTTTCTCCCCAGGTTATTGGTATTTTTCCACATTACCTCTTCAGTATTATTTACAAGCCAGAATACAATGAACCCCTTCTTGGCCAATGTCCAGTAGATCACGTGACGCTCGCTGTCTGCGGTACTGCTCTCAAGCATCCGATAAGGACAATGAGATATATGTCACTGTACAGATTCATCGCACGTCATGACTGATTACACCTCACATTCTAAATATTATTATCGTGCGGAATCGCGGAAATATATATTTAACATTCTTGGTGTCACAGATTGGTCCTGAAATCAGTGCGTTATACTATGTACAGCTTGTACACGTTGAAAATGAGCAAACAGAAACATTTCCTTCTCTCGCTTACAGGTTTTATGTCTCAGAGAATATGAGTAGCTACGCTGAATAACCGTTTGTCTGACAAATCGTGTTTCAGAAGCCGACTTTAAGACTGATTAATATTACTTTTACGTCTTACGGTGGGCTTTGCCATTTACAACACACGTCGCTTCCCCCAGGTTTACTTTACATGTTGAATAATTAATGCCCGAGCTGTTGTAAATTCGCAGTAATGAAGGATACGAGGCACGCGCTATGTTTCAGATTAAATGGTGGCAGGAAATTCTGTTGATGATGTCGCTGGTCTTGGTGAGCAATCCATTGGTGTTTCATTTGACACATGTAAAATACCAGATGTTGAAGAATAGACTATGAAGTAACTTTAAGTTAGTTGAAGATACAAGCGAAAGAACCTTTTCAGTGGTCATAAACCTTCTTTGCTAAAAGCAGAGTCAGCTATAAAATCTGAATGTATCATAACGCTTCAGAATATTCAGGATCCATTCTCCAATGAATTGTATTTAAGTGGGCGTAACAGGAAAAAACAGCGGGTAACGATGTATGGGAAGAGGGTGGGCATTTTCTGCCTTGCCGGTAAGCATGTGTTCATAAATCATTGTAAAACATTGATGAATCTGAATATTAACTACAATGGAGCGGAATCATTACTAGCCTTGGAAAGGGAAAGACAAAATAAAGACATGATTAGATCGCAGATACCACACAGTACATTAACAGTTTATGACTTTCAACTGTGATTTACAAGTAAATATCGGACGAAATATCTCCACCTTATATCAGTTATACAAATGATTGTCTGTAACAATAAATTCTAAAACATTAAAAGAAAAGTTACGCGAATCTTGACGATTTCCCAGGCGGGGAGATAAAAGCTTACGATCAATACATTAATTTGCCTGACACAGGAGACGATGTGAGCGATACACACCATCAACTACAGTGAAGTGAGGGGAGAATATGCTAATGCACGTTGCTTCTCATAAGTCAGTTTAAGTGAGAGAAAATGATAGAAAGTACATTGAGGAAGGGTCTACTATTCCACCCGTTGCTTCAAGATGAAGTCATCGCAACCTCCAGAAATATATCAGTATCAGTATCATACCAATACCAATACCGGAAGTACTACAAAACACGATTGGCACATTGTGAAATGATAGGCACTGCCTTAAAACGGGTTTCGTACATACATCTACACATAAAAGTGTCTATATGTGGGTGGGAAGTTTACCACGATCAACAGATACTGGACAATCCGGTTGCATGTTCACTGTGATAAAAATCAAGCATTAGCGATGTGGCTGCCTCGTAGCGTTTATCTTGGTATTTCGTAGTATTCATTACTAAAAGCCGATCGATGGTGAGGTTATCGCCGCTTTATGACAAGGGACGTGTACATGCGGTGTAAAGGGCGATCTCAGGCTCACATTTGTGTTGTATTTTGTTCTTGGGCATAGCATCTACAAGTCCAGTGACATGTTTAAGCACAGTTTCAAAGAAAAAGCATTTGTGTTAATTGTCTTTCTTACTTCGAAGAACGTGGACTGTTGCTGTACATTTATGGTTATTGCTTAGTTTACTTTAACATTTTGCGACACTATTGCCATGAGTATTGTTTAATTATTGTGTACAGGTTCAATAAAACTGCCATACGTCAGCAATTTAAACTATGAGGGTACAAATAATATTTATGATGGAAAACATCGGAAACCTCACTTAGTTTTACAATTTGACACAGAAAAGCTACAACAATCGACTAAGGACATCATTTCCACTGGCCAGTACCGGAAAGGATCGATATGTTTAATATAGAACCAGTATCTCACTGCAACTCAACACTAGAAAAGTCACTCAATTGGATGAAAGTACCATCTATCATTGACACACACACTTCACCGCAATCTATTAACGACATGATTTCTCAGCACCAACGTGTTATATCTGTACTGATGACCATACGCACACAACCAGCTTGCAAGAACAACTTAAAGTTTGATCAAAGTTTCAGCCAAAGAAATAAAAATACAGCACATCAACTGTACTTACTGGAGAGAGAAAAAGTGTCCTTTAGCCGTTCCGTTCCCAGTGCTAAGTGGATTTTGTCGACTGTCTGTTTCACCTATCTGATGTTATAAGATTTCAGCGTTCCAGTCTCAAAGGCTTGCCTTCTCTGTATCATTGCTTATATAGCGCGCTACCTGGCAGTGTCGCAGGAATTGATCACGTGATCATGTGGGCCACAATGATGGGATTGACGCTCAGTACGGGGGGAAACAAACACGGGGGGGAAACATGGACCGGCAACGGAAGGATAATGTGTGGGATTTTCGATGTTGTACAAATTGTATTAGACGCAAAATGAAAGCAAACAGAAGGCTAATAAAAATGTCCTATCTCCATGATCGCTTCAGATTTGGAGTCGAAGGAAGTGGTTGATTTGATTACGATTGGAAAGAGTGACCGCTCGCGATCATGTTGCATTTTTCTTAATCACCTATCGGAAACAATACCTTCATTTTTTCCGCATTAATATGGAATTCTGATCGAGCTTCATTTGATTTTACACACTCAGCCGAGTCTTGTCTAGGGAGACCGGCCTTCTGATTGTCAGAAAAGAAGATTTTGACATATTGAACTGGCATAGAGGACTCTGTGAGAAACGTTGGTATGACAACTTGACAGAAAGACACTACCAATAGGGCGAATTGGAGAAGCTCTTGGGCATAGTGCAGCCCGGATTAACTCAAATACGTTTCTGATGGCTTGCAGTGGTGTATGGGGACCGTCGACTTAGACTTCGTCTTCAGTACGATCGAAATCAGCCCATAAGAAGTCTGTTTGAATTGGAAAACCTTTCAAACGTGTCACGCATTTTCCCAATGTCTTTGTGTTTGTCCTTCCGGCGTCAATAAAGTTATCACGAACTTGAGAACAAAGTTGATGATCAATTGAGATAACAAAAATAAAATGTGAAAACATATAAATATGAGCTTCTATTATGCCTCTTAAGGTTCAAGTGACGATACGGAAGTAGATCTAAGTATACGTTACATGATAGACATATACGTTACATGTTTAAAAACCGCCTACAAGCTCTGTACCTTGCGAGGGTCATTGAAAATGCATTTACAAAAGGTTATCAAGGTATGAACGACCAGTATCGATTTTTTAAATTACCATTTTTTACTTGTTTTTCTTTCCGAAAGGTGACATATGAACCGTTTTGTGACAACTGAAACAGTTGTACAAGGACATTGAGGTTGCATTAGTTCTCTCTGTACACAGATTGTTCATCTTCTGACATATAGGAAAGTAAACAATGGATCTATGTTTCTTATTATCAGCTTAATGTTCCAAGTAGGAGAAACTGAAATATGACACGAAACATGTGTGCAACCATATTCCACACAGACAGTGCTAATCGTACTACTCTCATTAAGTGTTAGTGAAGATTAATGACAATACCCATGTATGATCATAAGTGAGGTATTAATCTTTTGTCAGATTCAAAGACTATTTGACAATTCCTGACACTTTAAGGTATGTCGAAACTGGTCGTTCTATCTCAAATATTTGGAGTAAATCTAGTCGTTTTCAAGACCGTGCACTATGTCCTTATAGGTATATGGACACCTATATTCAGGACATCTTTCATTATCTTACCCTACTCTAACTACTCCCAAGGAAGTAGATGCTTGTACATCTGCATAGAATACAGACTGCTTTCCTTGTAACAAAAGGGGAAAGCCTGATTAATGCTATTGTCTTCTGATAAATGTATTACCAATTCTCAACGATATAACAATTATCGATAGTTGATATTTTAATTCTTACAGTTATTCATGTTTTAATATGATATAATTAATGGGATACTCATGAATCATGCTATGACTTGAAATATTCAACATCAAAGTTCTGGCTTGCTCCAACTTTCACAGTATTGGCCCTGCTTTGATATGTACCGTGGTAGCTTCTCAGTTTCGGTTTCAACTGTTCATGGATACCGTACACAAATATTTGTGGATTTCATTACTCGTATCCATAAATCAAGTATGAATTTAATTAGAATTGAATTTGCTCCACATTAACTCGCTTTACGTGTTCATGGCGAGTTTCTAAAAATCTCTATTTCCTTTCACGTTTCATAAAAACGTACAAGTTGCTTTCTTAGTATCACATTAATACAGGGCCCCATTTACAGCTTGGTGTGTAGTCATATAGGACTGATCTTAATGAATAACATATTGTGTTTTGAATAAAACAGAGATGACAGAATAATCCCTCAACGAAATGTTAGATAGAAATATACAAGAGCAGAAATGAAGAAACTTTCACCCGTTTACCGCATACCAAACGTTCATATCTGTGTGATAAATGTAATACCTTCTGGAGTGCAAGGTCAATGTGGCAACATACATGTGTGACCGGTCATCGGTGGAATAACAGCAATACAGTAATTATTGATGTAATCAATGAGACATAGATGCAGTTCCATGTATGTAATGCTATGGAACTATCCCAGTGTGATAAGACGCCAAGGAGGTTTAATCTTGATAACACTATCGATCTATTGCAATATACACTTCGATACCACAGAAACTACACCAACTATCTGACATACGTTAGGTGATAAAAGTAAAATCATACATCAAGTATATCACCACAATACTTATGCTATGCCATGGATGCGATATCTAGGCAGAATCAATACCACAGATATGATGGTATTAATCTAATATAGGACATGTGATATGAGGTAAGTCATGTGACACTGCTGGATATAGTCACGTTGTTGCCACTTACTATACCATGTGAACTCTTCTGTTCCATTCTGAAGAGCTTCAACGCGGGCCGGTTTTGTTCTTTTCTGCTCTTCTGTTCTGATCAATTAGTCATTAGGGCATTGTCTCTTTTATTGACTTCCTAGACATTAGATCGGACAGGATTAGAGATGGTCTGTGGGAGCTGACACGGGAATAAACATGAAATAATCGCGATAATATCGAGTGAGTTTGTGGCGTGCTGTCGTCAGACATATTGATAATTTAATACATGCAAGGACGGCAATCGCGGCGTGTATGTCAGCCTGCTGTTCAATGTAGCGATTCATGACTCCTACACCCACAGAAATGATGAAATGTGGTGTTGTGGACATCATGACCATGTCACGGTAATGTGCTTAATGTAACACAGGTCCTCACATATTTGAGAGGCATTACTAAGCAACTGCTGAAATTAACCTATAATAATAATAAGTGAATTTATATAGCGGTGTATTCCCTGCATCAGCATGCTCTAAGCGTACACCTATCAGGAGAACATTATCTGAAGTCTATATTGTGACAACTTAAACTGAGCATATTTTTACAACCTGATCAGCTCCCCATTGTTTGTTTTAAACATATTTTATTCAAAAATGAAATGGATTAAAATATGTTTAAAACAAACAAACTTCTCATTCCCCGTTCTACGCCCACCTCTATGCGCCCGCTACATGCCGAAGGGTCAAATCCACCTTGGATATTTCATTTCCCCCAAGGTTTGTTTTTTACTTGAAATAACATGTTTATATGACTGGGAAAGCGGCGTCTTGCTATCTGTTTGTGTCGGGAGGAGGTTGTGGGGACAGCGGGGGATCCCACGTACACATATACACCCGATAAGTAGATATCAGGATTGCATTAGATTGGATATTTGAAGTCTTTTCATAATTTGTTCAAAGGAGCATCGGATTACAATTGATTATATTTCCGATATGATTACTGCTACCCTCGCCAGATCTATTTCCATTACAGATATAATCATACAATTTACCTTGCTCTCTGACAAGATAGTCGAGTCGTAATGTACTTCACGAATTAAGCTGTGAATTAAAATACTTCATGCGAGAGCGTCATAGCACAAACATGCTGTGCACTTCAATCCCGTGCTGAATGGGAGGCAAGTGATACCACTGTAGAAAGGTAATACAGAACACATATTGTTCCCGTGGCTAAGTGTGGGCTGTGAGAGTTAAGGGTAGTGGGAATCACATGTTTTCCAGTGGGTTGTGCGTGATTAGGGCAGTGGAAAGCACATGATTCCCAATGGGTAGGTGAGGGTTGTTCTGGTTTAGGCACAGGGAGCACATGTTTCCCAATGGGTACGTGAGGGCTGTTCTGGTTTAGGCACAGAGAGCACTTGTTTCGGAATGGGTACGTGAGGACTGTTCTGGTTTAGGCATTGGGGGCACATGTTTTCCAATGGGTACGTGAGGTTTGTTTTGGTTTAGGCATTGGGGGCACATGTTTTCCAGTGGGTACGTGAGGACTGTTCTGGTTTAGGAAGAGGGATCACATGTTTTCTAATGGGTACGTGAGGGCTGTTCTGGTTTAGGCACAGGGAGCACATGTTTTACAATAGGTACGTGACGGTTGTTCTGGTTTAGGCATTGGGGCACATGTGTTCCAATGATTGAGTGAGGGCTGTTCTGGTTTAGGCATTGGGGGCACATGTTTTCCAATGGGTACGTGAGCACTGTTCTGGTTTAGGCATTGGGGGCACACATTTTCCAAAGTGTACGTCAGGGCTGTTCTGGTTCCGGCATTTGGGGCACATGTGTTCCAATGATTGAGTGAAGGCTGTTCTCGTTTAGGCATCGGGGCACATGTTTTCCAATGGGTGAGTGAGGGCTGTTCTGGTTTAGGCATCGGGGCACATGTTTTCCAATGGGTGAGTGAGGGCTGTTCTGGTTTAGGCAGTGGTGAGCACATGTTTTCCAATGGGTTAGTGAGGGCTGTTCTAGTTGAGGAAGCGCTGAGCACATGTTTTCCAATGGAAAAGTGTAGGTTGTGCGGCGTACGCGGATCTAACGCTTTGAGGTAGTCGGATGGTGGGAAATTTATGCTATCAATCCATTAGAGCATTTGTGAGGGCGTGGGTGAATCTGTTGTGCCGTTGATGAGCTGGTACACGCTGATGAGTTTCGACGGTGAGTGTGATAGCTGGTAAGCTGGTGTTTAGGTTCTAACTCAATCACATGTGATACTGCTGAGGTGTTGACACTGGTTACAGTTATTTGAATGTTAGGTGGTGAATAGATTGTGCGAATGTCAAGTTGATAAGACCTTTGCGAAGTGTGTTAACTGGCCACCATGTGCAATGTAGCAATGTCAGCTACCTTTGAGATCAAATCACATACACACCAACCCGACAGGACACCGTACAGAATAAGACAAAATGAAAGAATAAGTTTGCAAATGAAGGGTATCCATTATTTCCAGTATTCAAACCTCACCTGTGTATGCAGCAACCAATTTTGTAGAATCTTGATCTGGTTGCCTTTTTGGAAAGTTTTCTTTGTTCAGTTATGTATTAATTATTTAGTATATTTATTGGAATTTGTACTGATGTTAAATTGGGAACAATACAAAAAAGACCAAGTCACTCCGGGCAGTGTTTAGACTAGGTGTTTAGAATCGTTGAGTTCGTATCGTTGTTACCCGCCGTTAGTTTTACTGCAACAATAGGTAAACATATCAATTACACACATATATGAATGGATCACCGAGAGTTAGTGATGACACCGGGTGTCCCTGAAAAGGTTAAGGATGTTATGCCATTCTAGGAGCATCTGCCACTTATACAATTTCCGACCCATGAAGATCCGGGATAGCGGCCTTCAGGAACCCATGCTTGTCGTAAGAGTCGGCTAACCGGATGGGGTGGTCAGGCTCGCTTGCTTGGTTGACAATTGCTTGAATTGCGCAGATCGATGATCATGCCGTTTTTCACTGGATAGACTGACCCAGACTTGATTATTAACAGTTCGCCGACATATAGCTTGAATATTGCTGAGTGCTGCGTTGAACAAAACAGAAAACAAATAGACTATTTGCATAAAAGTAGGTGATTTTGGCCGGACACCATCCAGTATTCTTCTTGTATTTCTCGATTTTGTTTGCATGTCAAGAAACCATACATGATAATCCAGGAACCCAACAGACAGCTTTCTTAGTCAAGGCAGTTAGCCATGCAGACGTGTCATTCTGGCGTGGGGCATTAGACGGTCTCGGGTTCGAATCCAAGGTTTCCCGTATTATGATGACTGGTTCGTCCTCACCATACCCCAGATCGTAGATTACGTTTTTGAGACACATTTGCACTGTGCTCAATCCAATCCAATGTGCAGTGTTCCGTCTAATAGGTATGGAGCACAAGTTAATCTTGCGTTCAAATCCTGCATACACATGCAGTGTGATTATCGGCTTGTCAGTATCCTCCACGAGCTTGTGGGTGTGAAAATGCATCACCTCGGGATGTTCCCGTCATTAGCCTGTCACGCTGTGACATATAATTACAGTGACTTTTCAAAATGACCCAACTCACTCGACAGAAACAAATAGAAGGATAGGACTAAATTACAATCACAGAAATATGGATATAAGACTTCTAACACACTGTATTTGTCATATTTTATTACGGGTATTAACTGGCAGTTAAAGATTAACACGCGGAAGCAATGTTACACACATGATAAGATTTATACGCGAACTAGAAATGATCACTAAAGCCAGACCGTCAAGCGTAAACAGTAATTGGAAAGAATCACAATTTCTCACAACTTTGCACTTCCGACAAATACAATATTTGACCACCACATTGACATGACATTCACGCAAAAATAAATATCTTTTCGATCCGACAAGCAAAACACCACAAGGACAAAAACGAGTTGTTGCAATGCTCATTAAACCTTAATCCTTCGTAGTTGCATATGGCCATGTGAAAAGGAGTGTTTGTTGAAATATTAAGAACTTTGTCATAAAGTGCATTTCGAAAATAGTTTAATGGACAATTTCAAATGTTCAATTGACACCTATGACTCCCCCGCGGCGAGTTGTGTCAATTATCATCTGTGTTCATTTCCTTGGGTGGTAAGTGATACATTAGAGACTATTTCGTGTAGGAAAGTAATTTGAGATGCGATGAAATGCGCTCCCGTGCCGTAGGAGCGCTAATCACAGGATCCGTGGCTTCATATATCAAAAATACCGAAATATCGAAAATAGGATTCTTGCAGACGTATAGGTGTGTCAGAATCGTTGTACATGAAATACTATTTTTACTTGGAAGAATGTAAGTCTATCAGAAAGAAAAACAAATTGCAATGTCTTGAATTAACCCAAGACAGAACTATCAATGTTGTAGAGCATGTTGCAGCAGTACATGCTATTCAAGTGGAGGCGATACCGGGCCAGTGAAATACTATCAAATATTGGCTATTCTTGTTCACAAACTTGTTACGCCCAGATCTCAATGCACCTGGTTGCCATTTATTTGCAGGTGTAACTCTAGGTATGGACACACTGGTTCGAACCTTATTAACTCATTGCGAGTATGAATACATGCCACTTTTTATGATAATTCTTTAAGTACAAATCTGGTATGTGTCTTTCAGCTTCTTTACCTTTACTTGTGAATGCTGAGTGGACATGAGGTCAATTCATATACTTGATATCAACCCGTATGCAGGGTTACTTGGTTAAGTAATAAGTGTAACGGTTAATAATTTGCCGTGACAAAAGGTATAAGTCCCCTTTGAACCAGCAAAGTAGAACATACGACCTGAAGCCAGCCAAGGGAGACAACTCTGAAGTGCTATCAAAAAGAGTATCCGCTATAAATTCTATTGCCCTTGAACATATATGGAGTTGCGAGCCAAAACCCACCCAAAACATTGTGACCCATAATAACTATCACTTAATCAATGTGATATTACAAATTACAAATTACAAAAAACACACACTCTCGTAACATAAGTAAAACATAATTTTGCAGAAGAACAGATCAAAGGTATTACAAATTGTGACGAAGCATTTCAGTTTTACAGAGGAAGTTCGAGCCCCTGGCGAGGTCATTCCAACGATCATAAACATGTTTTGTTTTGTGTAACCCCGTCCTAGTCCTCGTCAAAATGCTGGAAAAGACACTATGATTTAGGATCTTTCAGCAACAGTGAAAGTGTTATCCAGTAATTAGTATGATACCTCCCACCCTTCACA
Organism: Haliotis rubra; assembly: GCF_003918875.1. Classification (NCBI taxonomy): domain Eukaryota; kingdom Metazoa; phylum Mollusca; class Gastropoda; order Lepetellida; family Haliotidae; genus Haliotis; species Haliotis rubra. The sequence continues at coordinate 5,009,503 of NW_025767412.1, read as the reverse complement.
AATTCTTGCTGATATGGAATTAGCCACAGATTGTATCAGGTTGCTGAAAACAAACAAGGTTTACCCCACTGTCGAAACAGTGTTCACATGTTCATCGACTAACTGCCTGAGTATAGAGCACATGATTTAATGGACGGTGACAAGCACTGGTGTTCAACATGGTCAGGATATGCAGTATGGTGATAGGGCCGGGTATATCATATTACCTGATTTTGATGCCATCCCTACTTTGGCCTTGGAGTATGCCTGGCGTTCGACAAACTTGGATACAACAAGGATAGGTTCGGGGAGAGTATTACTTGTCTGAATGGTGTATCCGCTTTAGTGATCGCGCACCAAAGAAGGTGTAATATCTAGCACCTGTACAACCCTTGATTTTTCAGAGTAAAACATTTTTCAGACGTTAATTAGAGCAGGTTGTCCTCTATTCCAAGGCAAGACATTTAGCTGTGCAAAGAGTTGTAGCGTAAGCGCGACACACCAATCACCACGTGCATTCACGTCACTAAACAAGTGTTGTAGTTTCATGTAGGTTAAGCCCCATTTTATATCTCTTCATCTTTTACAGAGTGCGTGAGAGTAAGGTAAGGTCTCACGCTATATGTAGCATTACTCCAGAGATGATGCTAAGACCAAGAGACTTAACTGGGTCTTCAACCGATTAAAGATATTTCCGAAATACATTGCACAAATGGTTTTGAACTGATTTTTGTACAGTTTTAGAACATGCTAAACGAATACATACTCGGAATGATTATTAATCGTTGTGAATTTCTAGTACAACGTGCCTGACGATGTGGCCATCGTTATATACGGTCATCATGTTGCATTTCCTTCAGGAGTATAGAATTGTAAAAAAGAAAGTACATGTAATATATCTTTGTTCAGTGGAATTCCACAGTGATTACAATCACCAATTTGGTGTGTTTTCTTAAGGTATCTCGACTGTTTATCATCCTGATATCAAGAAGTACCAGACAAGACTAGAAAACGTAAGGCACGGGTGTTTGAAATGCTTGGTTCTTCTATAAATATGTGAACCATAATATTCAAGATTCTTAGACAAAGCACGATAGCAGAAGCATCACACTGTCAATCTGTCGTTTCCATATATATTGATTTTCGGATTTGTATGTCCTTAGGATACATTTCGTGCACCGTTTGTATTCCTGTTGGTGGTTGTAAGAGAATAAACCGTTTCTGTTTCTCATTCCTGATCAGATAACCTTGTAAACACGACAACTTGAGGTTTAATACAATAGAAGATGCCAATAAGAAGCAGGACATTGCACCCATTATAAGAATCGTTTGCGCTTTACAGGAACGTAAGAAGTTATATTAATCAATAAAGGTTCTCTGAGACTACACTGGAAATGCAGCAAGCAGTGCAGCTTTTGAACACACACTCACACACACGCTGATAACATTGTGGTTGAAAGTGGATAAATCATAGAATAACCAGTCGCAGTTATCCGCCTTAGTAGATTGTAACCTGATTCTTAAAAAGCAAAAGAATTGCGAAAAAATATAGGAAAATGATCAATCACTGCAAATCATCTTTGACACCAGGTCTTCATGGAAAGGGTCCTGCTCTACCGGTACCATCCGCTACTCAGACGATCCAAATGGACACCACCGTCATCGTCCAATTGTCGAATAACCACATGCAGTGCAGTGCAGTTTGGTTTGGTTTGTTTGTTGTTTAACGCAGCTCTCAGCAATATTCCAGCTATATGGCGGCGGGCTATAAATAATCGAGTCTGGACCAAACAATCCAGTAATCAACAGCATGAACATCGATCTACGCTATTGGGACACGATGACATGTGTCAACCAAGTCAGTGAGCCTGACCACGCGATCCAGTTTGTCACATCCTACGACATGCATGAGTTGCTAAAGATCAATTCTAACCCGGACCATCACAGGTCCCATGCAGATTAAATAATCTACACCTGTACAATCTATAATGAGGCGTTTGGGACAGCAGGTTGCCCCACATGTATATTCCAAGTCATGACAATTAGCTGTCGTAAATGGGTGGCCTGTTTCTGCGACGCACTCATCAACATCGGCTTCGACTCCTGTAATGGTCGGCAATATGTCAACATCATACCCGAGCACACGGGTTCTAATAAATATATCAATTCGTTACTCAGTCCGTCGATATAAATACACAAACGTTTAAAAACCGAGCTCACTCGCTTCGCAGTAAAAGGGATACAAGGACCTGACCAATTCATGGCGCAAGCAACATCAGTTCAAGCATTAAATACACTGAATTTGTCAAAAAACACAAACTTTTGTGACAAATATTCACAAATAATGAATGATCAACACAAAAACAGTGTTTCAATCAGATATTGTTTAGATCTATATTCCCAAAAATGAGTCCCTTGCTCCTGTAATCCTGTTTGCATGTTCTTTACATATTATGAATGCCCACACTGTATTTGGGTGGCGTTTTTACATTCTGTGTACCACTCAGAATGGTTATAATACGGATGGACGTTATAGCTGTTGTTGTAACTGTTTTTAGACTTGCCTGACATATGTCACCTCTGTACGGGAAGAAAACTTGGTGTATATCAATTTAGAGAGTCAACTGGTTATCCTTGAGGACTTCTGCTTACGTAGATGTGGGTTTATGACACCACTAAAACCCTATCTCATCAGAAAGTTATTTTTATAAAATCAATAACATGAAATAGGTTTTGTCATCCTGTATTTATGCCAGAATAAACGTCAAACCGCTCAAAGTTACACATTTACAGTAAGGCGTAAGATTAATCCGCAAGCGGCAAGTCTGAGTTGCGAAGTCCCCATAGATCGCGTTGGTCAGAAAAATGGGAAACAGGAGAGGCTCGTTCCTCAGATCACACCAAAAGCAGAACTTCTTCTGGGATCATTATATAACTATAAGTACAAAAATAGCTGGATGAAATCAGTTACGAAACCAAACATAACACATTATATAATTAATAGAGGCTGGCATTGAGAAGTGTTTTTAGACAGGTAGGATTACACCAACCTTTGCTGAGATCATCAGGAGAAAGTATCCGTCATGCTTGGGGATTTACGGACATTAGCTTCAAACAAATCTACCAAATGTTTATACAAGTACGGTTTGGATGGTTTTATTTGTGCTATTTTGGTAAAGGCTTTAACCTTCACATAACCATTCGATTCCCCTTGTGGGCAGAAAGTTTAATGGTATCAGGATGTAGTTGGCATGTTGCTCAAACCGGCATAAAAACTCACTCGCTGAATATTTGCTTCAAAACATGCTAATTCATTCAGATTAAAACTTTCAAGTGTAATGGAAGCGACGCTCCTGTAATGCTATCCTTCACGACAACATCCCATATCTAATGCCTAGACGAGAAGGTTTAGTATCCTCCGTAATTCAAATGCTGGAAATTGGTTCGTGATATACGTTAATAGTAATGCACGTTTATGCACGGCTAATATGACTCTATTACAGGGCGTTACAATCAGCACTCACGTCAGATGGAATAACCAGCACACGCCGTAGAGAGGACATTGCTGCCAATTCAATCATTGGCATTGTCCAGTCATTATCTCATTTGCTCAGCAGGTCCTCTCAATTCTTTGTACGAGCACCTGGTGCGAGCTTCGTGCCCGCAACGCATCTTCTCCTCATGCCCCGAGTATCTCTCCCTGCTGACCAGTTGAAATGCTTCTAATTACCCCTTTACAACTCCAACAGATAATAGCACAACTGTCCATCCATATTAATTTCAACAGTTCATAGACATCAACAACAGGGTGAATGGAATAGAGAAGAGGTACGGTGTTGGAGGAGCTGAATTGATAGCTATCAGTTGCGGATGTTTTGCTACAGGGTACTCGTTTATGACATATGAAAATGGAATATATCAAGTCACATAAAAGGACCGCCACACCAGGACACGCATGCGGCATAACAATGCAAGCATCACAATCACGCATTTGTGCGGACGGATAATGTTGAATGCAATTTTTGTAAAATTTATATAAATAGTGACAAGACATAATTGTTGAATATATTGAATTAACTTTGACTACAGTTCCATATTTGTCAAGACTGTTGAAGGCAGCTAAGTTTCCCCTTGACGGCTTTTACATATTATTGACGTTATATACTCGGCGTATTAATAAAGGATCAAGCTATTGGTAAAACTATTTCTTAAAAGTTGTAAAATCTTTTTTTGTTTGAAATATATACAACTGAATGTTTTACAAACTTTCTTAACGGTATGGAAAAACACATGAGGCCGTTGAAATGTCATTATTACGTTCTCTAACGTCAGATACATTCTGTTACAAATGGCACACTTTTTATTCAAATTGTCAATAGGAAATCAACCTGTCACTTAATGTCAATGATCTGCACGTGCAAGTCGCTCTATCAATTTGAAAGTGGAGGACAGTTCACATGCATTGATGCTTTTTCACTGTCGTTAACTGGTCAGGTACCTGTTTGAAATCGCAGCTTAAAATGAGACACTTACTGAAAGGGGTCGGGCTATAGGCCTTTTGGAATTTGGTCAAACTCAGCGGCAGGTTGCTGTCCGCTTTAATGTGAGTCAGAGTGCTATTGGTAGACTGTGGCAGAGATTTCAAGCCAATTGGTCCATGGAATATGCACGTCGACCAGGTCGCCCCAGAGTCACAACAGTCCGAGATAATAGGTACATGATTAACACCGTGTTACGTATCAGATTCCTCAACGCATAAGATCTTCAAACATAACACTTCAATGTTAACAATGTAAGGATATAGAGGAGCACCGTTCGTCGACAGTTAAGGGCAGCCGGATATCGCTGTTGGCGACCTGTAGTTCGCCCACCACCCACCACCACATAGTGAGACAATTCAATTCCCAGATCACCTGGAGGAAGCAGGTGGGACCTCAGCGTCATTGAATTCTAACCCATGCTTCATGTGTGAAATACATCCTGCTTGTTGCTCATCCATGAGGTCAAAATCATCAACAACGAATTCCCTAGTTTAAGTGTAAGAGGAATTAAAAGATTTTCCTGATAAATACATAAGGGGCACATTCCTAAAATTCATTAATAATAAGACAACTGTGTAAAAAGTATCCTTAACCGTATGTTGCAAAGAATATAAATGTTCTTTCATCCAACATAGCCGTTTGAGATGCACAGATGCAGAAGCAAAACTGCGCAAAATGGTAATATTGTTTTGTAATCTTTTACATTTTCACTATCACCTTATGGTGGCAACACAGTTGGAATATTATGTACCGATTTTACTTTATTCGTATCCATCCATAGAGTCACAGCGTATAGTAATCATGCAATGTTGAAAAAGTAAGGCGAGTCACGTTGAAGCTGCATCAGGAACTGACTGGCTACTCTAACGTGCAGACAATTACATTATGTTGTCACATATAATAAATATATCAAAGCTCTACCGGAAAATCTTCAGGTCTGAAAGATTACTTGAATTAGTGCAGAAATCAACAGATTCTCAATATGTTGTCATTAGGTATTTGATGTATATGGCGTAATTTTTTTCAAATTTCAGATTCATTTATGTCAGACTGCCGGTCCGACAAGCCACAAACAACCCTTGTCCCGTCTACTAGAAGTCGGTTGTACAATTGCAACTGTCATGAATATGTGTTAATTAATCACTATCCAAATAGTGATGATACCAGGTGTTTGCAGAAAAGTGAACCTATCATGTTCCATATGTGGCCCCCATGTAATGGTGACATCACCATGCAGTGATGTCTCCATGGTTTCACTTACCTAGGCATTGACATTTAACGCATCAGGGCAGTCACATATAAAAGTTCAGGAAAGTCGGTTTCCTTTAAATACACCGACATGCAATAATTAAATGACCATGAGGCAAAATGTCTAAGAGGTGATCATTTATGACAAAGATTAAAGTACTTGTACTAACATTCACTCACTTACTTGGACACGACATCTCATCGTTACAAATCAAAATGTCCCTCAATATCCTTAAGTAATCTCTGGAAGTAGAAAAATCGATTGTACGATTCGGATTGCATCTTGGTCATCTGTAAGGGCACCATCATCAGTCAGTGGTAATGAAATAAGTTCTCTTACCTCTTTGTTTCAACATTTTCTGAATCAAGCTCAGATTTCCAGCCTTTCGCCGTGTACACTACCCGTGTATTGATCTTCAGTAACCCTTGTTTGTCGTAAGGGGCAACTAACGGGATCGGGTGGTCAGGCTCGCTGACTTGGTTGACACATGTCATCGGTTCCCAATTGCGCAGATCAATGCTCATGCTGTTGATCACTGGATTGTCTGGTCCAGGCTCGATTATTTACAGCCCGCCGCCATATAGCTGGATTATTGCTGAGTGCGACGTAAAGATATACTCACTCACTCGTCGTGTACATGAAGCAAAGAATGGAGCCAAGCTGTTATGAGTGAGTTAAGATTTTAAGTCTAGGTCAAGTTATAAATATATTAACAATTTAAAGTAAATTATGAAATTCTGTCAACGAAGGACAGTGAAACAACTAGATTATCACAAATAAAAATTTAAAACTAGTAATTAAATCTAAAATATTTAACTATACATGACAATACAATATAAAAACAGGCTATAGATTGCCAACAACTGAAGGTAGATCACCATGCTAGGGACCATGGGGACTTACAGTACATTTGCTTCCTGCATGGACGCCAATCTGTTATGAGTTGACAGCTGTTAGGCTTACCTGTGGCACGAATAGCATTACGTTACCAAAGGTTTCGGGGTGGACCACGTATAACGTTACGTCAGTGCAATACGACCTTAAAACCCGCTTTCCACCTCTACTCAGATGACAGCCATCTCTGACACTACACTATGGAATACCATTCCCACCTGTATACGCACCAGACGTCAGAATACTGTTTGTCAAGTGAGTGAAAATGGTTTTACGCCGCTTTTAGCAATATTCCAGCAACATCAAGACGGGGGTCACCAGGGCTTCAATGAACTTCACACACAGTACCCATGTGAGGAATTGAACCCGGGTCTTCGGCGTGACGAGCAAACACATTAACCACCAGGCTACCCCACCGGCCCCTGTCCACACATATTACTTAAAGGAAATTAAGCGCCACTCAATTCCTTCTTATTACTACAGTTACCCTGGCATTTATTGATGAAATGTTTTGTTTTCTCTACTTGTGAAAATATCCGACGAGACTATGCATTTGAAGGTAGCATTCCAAGTTATAGCCAAATACAATTTTTATCTCAATTTGTGATTTGCCAAATTTTATATTTCGGTTTGGTGAATAACTTATCTAAATAACCAGTTAACAGTTTAATAAGATGATGGATTACAAGTTGAGATAAATATATGTTGCCATGGTTATTTAATTTCCTATTTGTATTTTTACATAATTGCTGTTCACAATGTATCTCACTTTAAGTCAACACCCTTTACGTACTTATTTTATAGACATAGAACTCATCATACTATTCTAACCCAGGGGAGTAGTTACCATTATAAAAAAAAGCCCGGGCTTACAAAATGATTGTTGCTAAAAAGGTTTGGCAAGCCCTCAATACTATCTGAATATAAAGCTTTCCAACCTATCGGGCTTACAAGAACAAATTGGTTTGCTACGCGCCTGTAACCTATCACAATCTTAGCAACACTAGCGCCAGCCTAATATCTTATTTGAATGCATTACAATTTACAACACGCTGCATCAAATAATATCTGAGACAAATTCTGATATATTTATGATTGCAAATATTCCCAAGATAACAATAACATAGAGAAAATGACAATTTCTTACATATACCCGATGTGGTCAAAGATTATTATCTTACCTCACACATAAATGTCGTTTTCTGATTGACTGAGCCAATCAATGTACCCCGCTTACAACATTTTCTATGTTACCCGCTGGAAATGCAGAACTGTGGGGATTCGTTTGATACTTCGTGTTAGTCGTCTTTGGGATGTTGCCTAACTCCGGTACTCCTTTTTTATGACCCAATACCCGTGCTTCAAACAGTTCAAAATTAACATTGATATGTTCGGTAAGATGAATACGTTGCTCACTGGTCCCACGGGGCCCATGGGTTGGTGTACCCTCTATGTTTGTTTATGTTTTCCTCGCCCTTCGGGCTCAGGGAACATAAACAAACATAGTGGGTACATCCGCCCATGCCCCTCTCGTGACCAGAGAACAACTTATAATGTTTTCTTCTTGTCAAAGACCCGGTTGACTTAAAGTACAACTCGCCGTAAATATTGAAGTTATTTAAACTCACAACCGCCTTCTGCACTGTGAGATACCAGGTAGTGTTGGAATGATTGGTAGTTTGGATGAATGGTCTGTAAGGGTGAATTATTTGTCATGCAAAATCAGTAAGACATTACGTCATGTCAGTGTTCAGCTACTTTTGCTCTGTGAGATACAAGGTAGCCATGAAAGAATTACAAAACAGAACGACCATAGTCTGGACATAGGTATTCGTTAAAGGTCTAGTTAACTAAAATGGGCATTATTCATATAACCAGTTGTGTGATTTGCTTGATTTCCTGACTGACTATATGTTCCTCTCATCAGGAGATGGAACGTTAACACTATGCAGGAGGTATTCCCACAAGTACTAAATGTGTCTCCTTCCAATCTGATCTATTTCTTTGGATACTTTAGTTCCATCAAAGAACAAAGAACAAAATGTCAGGTTTAACATAAGTTTATGATGAATATGACCTAAAAGACTTTATACACGTCATCCATCTAATACAGTAAGAGCGGCAATGCCTTTTTCACATCCAGAACGGATGCCAAAAAATGAGTTCATCGTACAATTTCGGCTATATTAGAAGCATGTGTTTATGAATGAAACAGTAATGCAACCAGATGTTCGTAAAACAAAGACAGAATCAGATGTTCGTAAAACTAAGAAGTCAAAACAGGGAATTGCAAAGGACATAATCCTTTTTCGCTGCATCAAATTTTGAACTTTCCTGTACATGTGACTAGCATGAATACTTTGAAAGCTGACTGACGCCTTGAATGTGTTGTCACCTTAATCACACATCTGAGCAATGTAGCAGTAAGATGCTCAAAAGGATGGAGCTATTGGAATGTTGCTCGACCTGAACATGCCTTAGTGATGCACCCTTAATGGAGTTTGTTTTGTTTTTTTGTTATTTTTACACTGAATCTTTATCCATTGATCTAAATGTGTCAAGATAGGGAGAGTCTCACCTATCCATTATATTTTATGTTCTGGTGGGTAAATGAGTGGGATGGTATTCGCTGTTAGGTTGTTAATGCTTGATAATACCTGAAGCTTAAATCAAACTTGTGTTGATTTTCGCAACATATCCAACATTTTGATCCACATGCATAAAAACATGTGCGTAAGGAGGGTAGCACAGTTGGTGCCCATGCAGGTGTCTGGTATTTACAGACGGCCGCCATATAGCTGGAATATTGCTGAGTGCGGCGTTAAACTAAACTCACTCACTCACTACTACATATGACAACGTAGATCATTGCCCATGATACCAGTCATTACAGAGTTTCCTTTTCATTTGCCACAAGCGGTGCTGTAAATTTGTAACTGTATTTTTAATGTTAATAAATACTTTGGTTTCTAGTTGATCCCCACGTTGAAACTTAAAAATTAACCGGGAATCAGTCCGTGAAAACAGCTAGGCGTGAAAACAACAAATAACAAAGAAATGTGATGAAATTAACAATTGTATTCTAAAATTTAAGTTCACAAATCAATGAAAAGGTGTCACTATAGCAGTGCAAATTGAGTAGTAATTTATAGAAGAGGAGTGATTGCAGCAAAAAAGAACAATGGTGGCAATAATCACCTCTCAGTAACAGTAATCCAACTTTCAACTAGGGCTGGCAGGGTATGATCATCACACAAAATTCTTGTCTTCTGGTAACACAGTTTCACCTAGTGATTGCTGAATTCACGGAAGCTGCTTTTCAAAGCATACAGAACAACATGAACATGAATTGTAGAGGTGTTATTTTCTTTTGTTCCCTAAGATTAGAACCCATTTTTTCTTAAGCTGAATTCGGTGGGTTCGCGAATTCATCTCATTCATTCACCACGCTTGAATATTCTCAAATTGAAAGAATAAGCATTCCAAAAAACAACTTTACTGTCAATTCAAAGCCGCTCGTGGATTTTCTTTGTAATAAAGAAATCATTTTCGGCAGTGTTTCGTTTCCCTTATACAATCATAAAATCACCGTGTAATTAAAAAAAAGATAAAATAAAGACCCATAAGCTTTGTCACTATGTCGCAGTGTCCAAAGAATGCAAGGGAAGCTGACCGTTTTAATAACTTCCATATTTTATATCGAGTTGTACTTAAAGTTAGCCGGGTCTTTGACAGGTAGAAAATATTGACCTTTGACCACTTGTAAATAGATGTAAGAAACGGGGGTAATCTATATGGCAATTGACTTGTTGAATTTTGTCTTTGTTATTGTTACTTCGTAAATATTTACAATCATACATAAATCAGCATTTGATGTGATGAAACGTGACGTAAATTGTTGTACATTTAAATAAGATATTAGTCTTGGGCTAGTGCTGCTGTGATTGATGACATTCAGATAGCATGATGAGTTCTGTGTCTACAAAGTTACTACGTATCTATAGTGTGATACATTGTGAACAATGTCCTAAAAATACAAAGATGAAATGAAATAACCATGACAACATATATTTGTCTCAACTTGTAATGAATCACCTTATCAACATGTTTACTGTTTTTCTTGGTGGGTCGTTCACCAAACCGCAATACCAAATTTGGCAAATCACAAATTGAGATGAACATTGTATTTGACCTAAACTGGAAATGGTACTTTGTTCCATTTCCTTGTATATACTCTTATAAAAAGAAACGTGACATGCCGTTTTGAAGTTTATTAACTGCGTGCATATAATTGATTTCAAACATGACACCATTTCTCAATTACAGTAAAATTATAACTTTACATGACTATTGAAGACCACAAACAAACAAACGCAAACCGATCACTGAAACTTCTAAAAATCATCATAGTGGCAGAACCACCAAAGGATCAGACAATCAGGTCCAACTCTGTAACAAGTTCGGATGCCTTGAGGACATGGATGTGTGCGAAGTGCCGGTCAGTGGAATTGTGGAGAGATTGAGATTCAGTTTAAATGATTGGCAGGAAATAGTTCAAGATTGTAAACCGTCAGCTCCAAGAACACTAACGAATCTATCGTCACAGATGGACCCAAGGATGCTGGCGCAGTTGCTAGTGCGACATTGATGGGGTCCATAACAATACCTTTTAGATTACCTTTGGCAGCTCAGTGTTCCCAGAAGAGGCTAATGCCTTTTTAACAGATCGGAAATGAACAGTGTAAATTTACACATGTCCTCATATTGTCAGATTCTCCCTCGTGTCTCCAGGTTATTGAACACATATGCATGTCTTCTAAACATCCACCTTTATTTAAAATAATTTGAATTATTTAATGTTCTTGATACTTGCCAATATCAGATCGTATTTTCATTGTTACCCCAGCCATCGTGTAATCACTGGTAAAACGATGGCTGATGCTGAGGCCAAAACAGCACTCACCAAATCCGTGACATCATTTCATATCCCATACAGTGATTATCTGTTTTTAGATGCTACGTCCGGGATCTAATGCAAACGAATTTGGACACCCAAGTAGGTATGAATAAGTTATATGAAATTTAAACAACTGTCGGTTATACCTACTTGTGTTTGTCAGATTTGAGAAGTGAGTGAGTTTAGTCTTACGCCGCACTCAGCAATATTGTTGCAGCTACATGCCGGCGGTCTGCAAATAATCGAGTCTGGGCCAGACAATCCAGTGGTCAACACTATGAGCATCGATCTACGCAATTGAGATACGATGACATGTGTCAACCGAGTCAGCGAGCCTGACCTTCTCATCCCGTAAGTCGCCTCTACGACAAGAGTGAGTTTCTGATCCAATCCGGATCTTCACGGGTTCAGATTTGAGGAGGTTATTATTCGAATTGACAACGTATTGTTGATACTCTATTCCCATATTGCTTTGCGCTGTGATCACATGATCCATAATCCCTTTCCATCATAGCAGGTACCTGAGTCACATCTAATTGCAGATTTAATCCTGGTTGATGGGAGACGTGCATGTGGACATTACAAGTACCCCGAGCCAAGCATGTGTCATTATCCCCCGAGAACACTTATCAGTCAAATTTGATTTGGAGTAATTAACTTAATATGATGACACTTTGTGAAACACCGGGTGTTCTGTAAACCTGCATTATGCTCAGGCTGTCCAAGGTTCCTAGCATGGTGATCTTCCTTCAGTTGCTATTGCTAGAAGCGACGTATAACCATACTTTTGTACTCACTCACTCACTCACTCCTTCAATTGCCGGTGATCATTAGCCTGTTTTTATTGTATTGTTCTCTATAGTGATATATAGTGATTTTTAATTACATGCTAGATTTACCTAACTATTTGTGATACTCTAGTAGTTTCACTGTCCTTCGACGACAGGTTTTAATCTTCAAAATGTATTCAACTTTAATTCCTAAATTGTTCTCGTCACGGTATGGCTGAAATATTGCCGTCGTGAGGCTAAATATTAACTCACTCACTCACTCACTGAATACACCTATCCGAATGGAGTTGAAATTCAGTTATACAGTGATGAGGTCGTGAGTGTATGTTAGCGTGACGCCATGCTAGACCGCACTTCTAACCGAAGGATAGAAATCAAACCACCAATCCGCCTTCCTAGCCAGTGTTCTATCCACTAGACCACCTAATGTATGAAACGTTGTACGTGTATTATGACTAGGGGTGGGTATTGCAGAGCATTTTCATATTGCGATATATTGCGATGCAAAAGCATATATTGCGATATGTATTGCAATATATTGCAAGGAGTGGTTTTAGAAAAAACACACAACTACTTATAGTCGACTTAATGCTTGATTTTTAAAGCAAAAACACAACAAAATCACTATATGCTTGATTAAGCTTTAATGAAAACTTTCAATCATGACAAAATAAAAATGGAAATAATGTTAGGCACAAATGAAACAAGGAAACCAACAATTTAATAAAAACGGAGATTTCCGAGTGTAACGAAGTTTTCCGACTGCATGTCAAAATACCGGTTTTCGATCAACGTATCGCAATACGTATCGTTTTCATATCTGAGCCGGTAAATACCGGTAAACTGGTTATATTGCGCAGCCCTAATTATGACGTAAAATATTATTTACACGTTTCACGAGGAACGATTAAAGGTGTCGTGTCTCAGGAAAAGACTGTACTGCTGACAAAGAAGTAGGTTAATGTATTATTTTTCGTTTGAAAGTAGTTTAATCACGCCACTCGATAGATACGCCCTAGCCTGTTAACTAGGTAATGTCACAGTTTGCCAAAACCACAAATAAAAAATTCTAGATTGAAATTCGTAATCTCAACCGAGGGGCATAGTGCAGATTTCATTTTGTCAGTGTACTCATACATAGGCGGATCCAGAGGGGGGGTGCAGGGGTGCGCACCCTCCCTTTTGTCCTGAAATTTTATTAAATGACCATTGAAACTCTCGTGAAAATGAAGTGTGCACCCCACCTTTCTCAATGGTGTGCACCCCTCCTTTCTCAAAAAGCTGTATCCGCCCCTGCTCATAGCTTTTTAGAAGGTGTGCAGTTCTAACGTTTGTGAGTCCTTATACCCAAAGTCCAAGTGAACATGAACTCGACTAAACATCATACACCTCATTGAGAAAGAAGGAGAATACATTACTAATGTATGTGCACGTTAGAGTATATTCTAATTGACGCTAACGATAGCCTTGGCAAAAAGAACAAATATTACGGTATTTTATGGAAAGAGAGATAGTTCAGGTTCAGTTAGGGGAATATCATTCACTGGACCATTTAACTAAGACTTATACGTGTAAGATTACCAAAGCTTGGAAAGTGCATAATTTCATGCATTGTTCCCACACGAGTACACATGTTTGTCCAAAAGTCAGAGCCGACAACAACACAAGCCCAACCCGTGCATAGTTTACAAAGTTGTTTGTTTAAACATTGTTTAATAATCATCGGTCTGAATTCGTTGTACATGGAAGCTGTAACCCGTTTAAGTGGTATACGAGTCTCAGGTCCATATATACTCATACCATTAAAGGTTGTCACCCCCTTCAATTTTTTTAACTGGCGAGGGGTGTGGGGTGGGGTGTGGGGGTTGGGGTGGGGATAGGTGTGAGAACCGTTATTGGCATGAGTATACTTGTAACAAAAAAAGATACCAGGTTTTGTACTGTCACCAATTTGTATTATTTTGTAAACATAGTGTATTTTAGAACACAATTGTTAATCATATCACACTACTTTGTTGAGTGTTGGTTCACACCAGGTTCTGTGTCGCTTCTATGTCTAAACTAAGCCATTCGACCAAGATGCACTAACTATCACGTGTGCTTCTACAAGGAACAAGAGGCAATTCCTCAACGGAAAATTAAAGCTCATATCATTTTCGAGTCTTTTGTTAAGTTCCTCACTCAGCTTGGTTTCGAGATTTCGAGGATATAAAAAATATAACATTTTCTAAAGTTCAAATATGCAAAGATAAACACATCTTGTTTTGGCTGTCAAATTAAGAATGCTATGTCTTCAGTAATAAAATTGTATCATCGTGTAGATCTTTCTTTAATCTATTCATTGATGTACAATATACTCATGGAAACGAATAAGGGAACACATGAAAGTACAAGTGTTCCTTTATTCTTTTTCCAGGTTTCTCACAAGGTATATCTTGCACTGTGAGTGAAATTCTGGAAATACATACAGGAACACTTGTACTTTCATGTGTTGCCTTAATCGTTTCTCATGAGTATACATCAGGTTAACACGGACAAATTTATGTGGTTTCTGGAAATACATACAGGAACACTTGTACTTTCATGTGTTCCCTTAGTCGTTTCTAATGATATACATCAGGTTAACACGGACAAATTTATGTGCTTTCCACCACTTTAGTAAACTTCCCTCAAGATCTCAGATTCAAAAAGGTTATTGAGATTTATTGTACATCGCGTTACGTTAACAGTTAACGTCACATCGGCGATATATCAGAAACAATTTACAACTTGAAAATGAATACACTAAGAACATAAAAAGCTGCCGTGAAGAGACAGTAAACCTTAACACTAGCATGTTATCATAAAGACTGCATCACCACAGAGAACAATACGACTTAAAAACCGACAGCAGATCACCATACTAAGGACCATTGGGACTTTTGCTACCTGCGTGGATCCTAACTGGATTTACATCATGCCTTCAGTTCTTGGCCATTTTTTCGCCAATTAGCCATACATTAAGAGAACACATAGTCTTCAATTTAAATAACGGAGAATGAAAAATACTATGCATGAAAAGAAACTTACGGACCTTCTCAAGGGGACAATTATGTTATGGAACTATATTTCCCTTTGAAGGTCCAAGCACAACCAGTATATTCAAATGTATACACTATTCAAAAAATGAAACGCATAAGCCATTTTAGATGAACTTATTGCGTTACTTTAAGAGCAATTATTTCATGTACTTTCAAAAAACTTGAAGATTCAACACAACAACAGCCTTTATAGTTCTGTTTCTGTTTACTTGAGTCTACAAGACGACCTTAAAGTTAATACTTTGTATGGTCACCATTGGCAGTAATTACTGCTCGGCCCCGTTTCGGCACAGACTGGATAAGTCGTCGGTCTTGCGGAATTCTTCCCCACTCTTCCTGCAATACGATGGCCAGTTGTTGAACTGTCTGAGGTGTGTTTTGACGTTGACGTACACATCGATCGAGTTCATCCCATGAGTGTTCTATCGGGTTTAGATCTGGATATTGGGAAGGCCATGGCAAGACAATGACGTTAGAATTGGGAAGGTAGGGGAGGAAGGCGTGCTGTATGTGAAGTAGTTTGTCATGCAGGAAAAACTCCCTCTGTCGTTCCATAATCAGAAGCATGTGACGTGTAAGGACTTCATTAATATACCGACTTGCTGTCAAACACCACTGAACCACCACTAAATCAGATCTTTGTGTGCTTGATATCCCACCCCACACCAGGACACTGTTTCCACCGAATCTGTCGACCTGTCACATGCAATTAGGGGCAAAACGTTCATTTCTCCAACGGTACACACACTGTCTTCCATCTCGCCGGTAAGGAAGAATTCGTGTTTCATCACTGAACCAAACTCGCGTCAAGTTTCTAAGGTTCCAGTTCCGGACTCTACGACACCACTGCAATCGATTGCGCCGATGGAAGTCTCTCAAAACAGGGGCGACAACTGGTCTTTTTGGTTGAATCCCCACTCCACGCAATCGATTCCTGACAGTTTTGTCGGAAATTCTTCTCAAACTAGGGATGCATTGTGCAGTCTCCACGGCTGTGGCAAGATGAGTACGCAAGTCAGCAACCCGGATGTTGCGGTCCTGGGCTTGGGTGGTAATTCTTAGGCGGCCGCTTCTCGTCAATCTTGGGCGGAATTGGTCTGCAGGAAACGATCCCAGAGGCGATATATGGTGCTCTGATGAACGATGAAATGTCGGGCAACTGCAGACTCCGACTCCCCAGCTTCCAGGCGGCCTTTGGCAATGTTTTGATCGGCGGCACTGAGTTATGGATTGATTATTTCGTCTTTTCCAGGCAAAAACAAATGACAACAGCGCTTGCCTTTTTAACGTGATTGATACCGCATTGTTTTTCACTTACTTGCACGTGCATTTTGCTTTGCATATTTTCTTGGTGACGTTTTGGGCGAATTTTTCTTCAAACGCTTTTAAAACAAGGGAAAAAGTTAAAATTGCCGCGTTTTGTCACTGTTTACAATCACACAAAGATGACGTCTTGGAAAAAAAATGATATATTTGTTTTGTTTTTGAAGCAGCTACATAAGTCCAATATTCTCAAAATCACATTTGCATTTCGTTTTGTAAAGAGTGTATATATTCATTAGTCTGACATTTACAATTGTATGGGGGCGGTGGGGTAGCCTCGTTATCGTTTGTAGATTGGTAGGTTAGTTTCAGACTTTTAAAACTTTTGTGAGATTCACCTATGGTCTCTCCAGTTGCCATTTGATGAGAGGAAAATCGGTGGAAAGGAGACATATTTTCGAGCTCAATGATAGCAGAAGAAATGAAACGTGTATTTCTTCTTCCAAGAGGCACAATAAGAGAAGATGTATTATTGTGCAGATCCACATGAAGAGGATTAAAAACACAATTGTATGTTGGGTTGGACTCATTAGAATACTTATACTGTTGTGATATATACTAAGAGAAACAAATAAAGGAACACAGGAAAATTCAAGTGTTCCTTTGATATTTTCCAGTTTTCACCACCAGCTTTGAATAGCGCTGTGTGTGTGTGTGTGTGTGTGTGTGTGTGTGGATCTTTAAACAAATAAAGGAACAATACCAGGAAGTGGTGTTCCCTTATTTGTTTCCCACGGTATATTTTAAGAACAGCTATACAAACCCAAAGACTAGGCCAAAGAATGTGCTTAGTTACGTCATTTATTCTCGGTGATAAAGTGGGTGTACATGTCGTAAATACGCTTGGAAACACTCAATATCAGAATCCTAGAGGTAAGTGCTGAGTAGTGCTAATAACTCAACTGTATAATTCCTGGTGGATTTACCTTCAGTTGTAACGAACGGATTACATGTATTAAAAGCTGTGAGCATTTTATATTTCCAATCTTCATGGAAAATATTTTTTTACATGATGTAATTTCTTTATCTTTTTTATACTTCATTACGTTCTGACAAGCATGTTCTGACATTTCTTTCATTTGTCCTTTCTTGACAGGTAGACGTCATCCTGCTGTTGACTGCCCGTTGCAATTTGTATGCGTGATAATTCAACTTTGTGTGTATGTTATATATCTGTTACCTCTAACTCTGTTTAACTCTGATATATGCATGTTTAGTGCCCAGTTGACACGCGAACAGTTCCTAATATTTTTACATAGTTCTAATTGTATGTCTAGACCACGATGTCGTGTAACATATTCTCGTTTTAAGGCTGCGCTTCACAATATTCAGTTACATCACGGCCTGTCAACGTGGGAGGGTAGCCCAAAGCGACGAATCCGTAGACGTTCAACACTTACATGGGTTTTTTAACAAGACTCAACCTGCAGTGAAATGAACGAAATACTTTCAAAGCGTTGATAAGCCACCTAACTCATCATATATAAGGATGTACGGCGATTAACACGCATAAGAGTGAATGCAAATCATGTATAACACGTCAGTTTCTGACAATGGGTTTGACAGAATTCAACATGTAGTTATCATAAATATATGCTTGGGATGAAAACAATATGAAATGAAAACGATTTTTAGATAACTATTTAATCTACCTCGCAAACAGTATCCCGTGGAATACTTTGATAGTATGTATCCATTCTGAAGAGGCGTCTTTTATCTAGAAACGATGACCTAAATACAAAGTGTGATGTTACCCCAAATCCATCCATCCGTAGAGCAGAAGAAACTCCTCTAAGTCAACAAGCATCCTCCTTTCATTAGCAAACAACCCATCAACTTTGCTCAAATTGAATCCATATGTTTGTTAAAAATGAGGATGTGAACACCTGGTGTTATCCATAGTTGTAAGAAACCATTCATTTTTATCCTGTTTTGCCCGTGTCGGGGGATGGTCAAAACGTTTCGTTTTCGTGAGTTTATGTTATATATTTACTTATATCGATGACCTCAGATGTTGTTACATCGCCACCTTGTTGGATCTTCCCTTTTTTGAACAGGTTGCGTTCTGCTACGGCGAATAGATAATTTCATTCTCCTGATTTACCATTTGAGACTAGAAATAAAAGACAGCAGTTAAACCGTCTCGTCCGTTTCACATTTACATGTAGAGCTATCCAGACAGATTGAAACGGACGAACTTTATCTACATGGATGTGTGGTGAGAAGGATGACTTTCAAGCAACCAGATTTCCTGACTGTCAATATTCCAGAGCCTCGAGCTCCGGACTTTAGGGTCCACGATTTCACAATTCCGAGCATGCTCCTTCTAGGAAGATTCCAAAGATCTGGTAACGTCAGTATATTTGCGTTATTGATAAACGCATGCTTCTGATATGGTCGGAATTGTACAATTAACACTGACTATTTACGAAGATAACGGAAATGTATTTTGACAATATTATGCGTCTGAACAAACTGATCTGTGGAACCTAATTTGATTGAACAACCGCCACTCTTCAAATATAAGACATGGGACATATGATTGTGATATTAGATAATAATGCTTGTATGCTTTCGCGGGAGTAAACGCCTGTTAACCGTACGGTCAAAGTAAGCTCGACCCATCGTAACCAGTCTATACGAAAAGAACATGCCTTCAGCGTTGGTATTTCTTCTAGCCTCTAAACTAATAATCTCATAAAGAATGTTGCACAGGGCACAGTCAAACTGTAATGTGTATTTTACTCGTAACTAACACGAGAACGATACCGTCTATATTGCTAAAACTATAACCATTGCCCACAGTTCTACGATCTTCCAAAGAACCGCCAAGTGCTTCATGTGTATAACATTGTTATTACACATGCTTGTGTGATCAGTACCTGATGAAATACACCTTTCTGTCCATAAAATACAGTAATATTAAAAACATAATGTTTCCATCGGAAACATACATTTCTGTAGATTAATTATTACAATACTGCTTTTTACTGTTAAAGTCAAAATTGATTCTGTGGAAGTAACTTTCTTACATCATGGAAAAAAAAGTTCTGCTCCAGCTTTTCCATTTTTCAGAATTTTTCAGGTTGGATCGATGTGTCTCTTTCAAGTGATAAAATACCTTTAGTAATTAAACCTTTATCAGTTCAAAGGGAAAAAAAGTCAGCTTTGGTGCCACCAGTGTTTACAAGCTTCGTCGTTCATGGGAAGTGATCGATCTCTCTACGTTACCAATTTACTCAGCTACAGAAGACGGCTGTGTGTGGATATCTGATAGACTCGGGATATCGAGAGGATTCTTTTGTTCTCTGTTTGCTATTTCTCTACAGTAATTAGTCATACAGCTTACCCATGTAGGCGTCTGTTATAGTAATACGAACAGCAAATGGTACTGTATTGAAAATTTAACGGTGATATATAGAGTCTTAAGCTGAAACAAAGCTCGATAAAACGTATGTGCAGTGACCCTCTCAGCAGGCGTAAACATTCGTGTTTTCGTAGTGACACAACGTGAGTGTTATTAACGATAAGTAGAAGCATCCGATTCATCAATGCCTGACCTGCCTCTCTGTTCAGATATACCATCTTGTTTGCATGTCATCTTGTCTTCGTTGAGCATTATCATTGGTGTATAATTGGTGAAGTTCATCATAGTAGGTTGGATTGGGGTGATAGCGACAGTAACGGGTTATTTCACCCCAAACACCTTCACCCCAGCAGTTTCACCCCAGGCTATTTCCCCCGGGTTGTTTAATCCCATACAGTTACACCCCGTTTAGAGGTTGTGTCAACCCAGCAAATAATAATTATTATTATAATCAACAATAAATTGCTTCAATATTTTATTCATCTATGTATAGTGTCGAAACAGCATATTCAGATTGTTTGAATAATTGTATCAGTTCATATTGGATGTACTAACATGGATGCAACATTCTTATCAAACAGTTGTGATAACTAAGTATTATCTGTACCACATATTCTGTGTTGATGGCGATGAGAAGTTTCACACTGCAGTCCATCTTGACGTGGTCCTACTCTCTACTTGCAGCTGAGGCAGATCCCCAAACATGGAGTCGCTAAGGCAGAATGCAAGTTTAGTGTCCATCTCAATTTTGACTTATTTAAATGTTCATGTTTTAAGCATGATGGGATGTGATTAGATGAGATATAAGCTTAAGTCCTGTGTGTAATCTCACCACAAACACAGTAGCATGATTGTTGTAAACATATTGCCTTATGAAGTTTAACAGATTTAAGCATTAGTACCATTCTCCATGTATACTCAATTAATTGGGTGAAACAACCCCTAATGTGGGATGAATTGACCTAGTTTGGAATTGGAATGAAACAACCTGGGTGAAACTACTTGGGGTGAAACGACCTGGGTGAAACTACTTAGGGTGAAACAACCTGGGTGAAACTACTTGGGGTGAAACGACCTGGGTGAAACTACTGGGGTGAAACGACCTGGGTGAAACTACTTGGGTCGAAACGACCTGGGTGAAGCTACTTGGGGTGAAACGACCTGGGTGAAACTACTTGGGTCGAAACGACCTGGGTGAAACTACTTGAGGTGAAACAACCTGGGTGAAACTACTGGGGTGAAACGACCTGGGTGAAACTACTTGGGCCGAAACGACCTGGGTGAAGCTACTTGGGGTGAAACGACCTGGATGAAACTACTTGGGTCGAAACGACCTCGGTGAAACTACTTTGGGTTAAACGACCTGGGTTAAACTACGTGGGGTGAAACGACCTGGGTGAAACTACTGGGGTGAAACGACCTGGGTGAACTACTTGAGGTGAAACGACCCGGAACCGATAGCGACGCACAGAAGTTAGCACTGCATGTCATGAAACAATCGTCAATATATGTTATGAGTACATCAAGTTAAATGTGGACAGACTATGCATGCCCATCGGTTGCGATTACGAATCTCATTCCAGAATTTGTTGTTAACGACTTAGGCAATAACTGAGACATTATCTACTAGTGGTCAAAGGGTTCGCTCGTCAAAGTGTGAAACAAAGTGTGAAACCCATTTCTGGTGTCCCGGGTTTTCCCCCGTCGTCATATTGCTGGAATATAGCTAAACTCATTAAATATCTACATAATACAGTTTTACTTTGAAAGACGAAATGCAACTTACTCTAAATGTCAGTGGCCTGTTTGATTGGCATTTTAGAAGTTGATGAGTAATAAGAAAGGTACGATACCTTATGGATGACAACATATTCATTATAATAATAATAATTATTATGATGCGACGTTTCGGTATAGTTTCTTATACCATTGTCAAGCAAGGGTGAAGTACTTCAGCACAGAACAGATTTATATACATCGCACAGGGATTAAGTAAGACAACATGAAGGTGTGCATCAGATGGATTAACTACAACAAAATGGATATTGGTAATTATCTAGTAACAATGTTCAAGAAGTGAAACGAAATATCCATATCTGATAGGATTAATTATACATATCTGATAGGATTAATTAGCCATGATGGCTTGACTATCTGCTCTGTTGTTCGTCAACATTGATAAGACTTTAAATTCGCGGTGAGCCAAGACCAATAATTTTTGTCGATAACCATCAATGTAACTGTCGCCATAAATGACGTACTATGTTTCATGATCATGTTTTCGTTCGCTCTGTGATCTAATAAATAGAACATCTACAATGGAAATATGATTGGTGCTTCCATTCTTGACACCTAGCGCAACCTAGCACAATCCAAAAACATGCACGTCCATGCTCATCACTATATAATTGCTTTTCACCTGAACTCTAAGGGTTACATCCCGAATAACCTGACCATAATGCAGGTTTACAGAACACCCGGTGTTTTCCAGTGTCATTTCAGGAAGTCAATTACTACAAATGGGAAATGACGGATATGTGTTCTCAGGGAATGACGTATATCTGAGTGACAAATGTTTGTCTCGGTGTGTTCAGGACGCCTACGTGCACGTCTCGCCGCAACCCTGATTGTAACAGCTATGACAGGTGACACCAGAAATGAACTTTGTCTCACATGGAGTTTCTCAAGTACTGGCTGTGACAGACTTTGTGTAAAATAGAAACTGACAATAGACATTGAAGACGCCCTGGGTATTGTTTTGATGAGCATCGGCTTAAAACAAATATAATGTAGCGAATCTTCTACAATTTTCGTATACACAGTGATATTGCTAACATCGGCTTCACGGGTTCCTGATCGTGTTCGTGAGCGCTTTTGGGGTGACTTACCAAGGGATTTCTTGAGGGACCTTTTTAGAAAATATTTGAGTGGCTTTCTGGAGCTCTTGAGGTAGTTCAGTTTTGAGTGAGTTCTGGAGTGGATCGGTGAGTGAGATCTCTGCTTAGAAATTATTGCCCTCATATCAGTGGTTGTGCACTTAATGGGGATACAAATGTCAGGCGTTGATAATTTTGGTAAATTATACAAAACCGAGTACTGCACTGACAATCTTAAGAGGTGGCTAACGGGATCGGGTGGTCAGGCTCCCTGACGTGGTTGACACATAACATCATATCTCGATTGCATAGATCGATACTCATGTAGTTGATCAATGGATCGTCTGAACCAAAATCGATTATTGACAACTGGACTATTGCTGACAAATAAACAAACGTTCTGATAGACCAGTACGATACTGAGACAAATCAGCGTAAATGTAGGAGTGTATTGTCTTTGACTGCTATGTGGAAATGGCCTTGGAATCCCATAATACCGGAGACCTCGCTAACATTAACCCTCATTAACCTGAAGAGCTTTGTGGGTAATCACTCAATCCTGCTGTTCTAGTGTGGCAGGTAAGAATTGAGCTGCCACTTTGTTTTCACCCTCCACCAAGCCGTACGACAGTTACCCGTGGAGATCCGGGTTAGAATTGTCTTCAGTAACCAATGCTTGTCGTAAGAGGCGACTAACGGGATCGGGTGGTCAAGCTCGCTGACTTGCTTAACTCATGTCATAGTATTCCAATTCCGTAGATCGATGCTCATACTGTTGGTAACTGAATTCTTTGGTCCAGACTCGATTAGTTACAGACAACCATCATATAGCTGGAATATTGCTGGATGCGACGAAAACCTAAACTCACTCACTCACCCTCCGACAGTTGGATAGTGTAGATCACTCGGGCGTACGCATGTGACTCAACCCGGTAAACAGAAGGGAACAGGACAGATGTTAAAAAATGAACAATCCCCATATATGCAATTAGTATAGATCTTTCGTCATTTCATAAATGTTCTAAATTTCAGTAAATGACCATTCTGCTCTCAGTTTCAAATAAAGGTGATCACCATCAAAATTCATATGTGCATAACGTGTGAAACCCATTTCTGGTGTCCCCCGCCGTTATATTATTAGAATAACAAAGAATATATTAGGATATAAATAAATTTATTTCAATTGCCTTTATTTCCTGGAAGCTCAATGTAAACGTAATGACGTATAATGAATGACTCACTTACCATACTTGTCAAGTGTACATATACATATTAAACAATGTTTACCAAACTGACATCTACACCTAACTTATGTAAGGTGTCAGACTTTGATGACACATTGCGTAGGATTACGGGAAGTGTTGCCTCACTTTTACCCGCTGAAGCAGTTATATATGAATGTTCTAAAGTTTTGGAAGATCTCACCTTTCGAGTTAAATACATGTATCTAAATATTTATGCGCTTTGATGAATATCAAATGTATCAAGAGACGTGTCAATCTGTTCCTGTCCTTCAACTGAACGCAACGTTTGATGCTTGACAAGTCATCGCGTCTATATTCACCAGCGAGACTTCATTACCAGCTCGTATGACATGTGTCGTCGCCTTCCTCTTCATGGTTTCTTCATTCGCTCAAAAATGGTGCGCGAACTCTGGCCTTTTCTCCACCAGTTTGCCGCGTCGTACATTTCGAAGC
Source organism: Haliotis rubra (assembly GCF_003918875.1). Classification (NCBI taxonomy): domain Eukaryota; kingdom Metazoa; phylum Mollusca; class Gastropoda; order Lepetellida; family Haliotidae; genus Haliotis; species Haliotis rubra. The sequence goes on along the minus strand of NW_025767412.1, from coordinate 4,984,749 downwards.
AATATTAATGCGATAAAGCCAAATCACAAGTGTCATAATCTAATATATCTTTATATGTATCTGCAAGATTTCTTTACGGAAGCCAAATCACTGTCTCATGTCTGCGGGCGAATAATAAAGCCGAATATAACTCGACATTTTTACGCAGCCTGATGATTATTTTATTGAATTGTTATATAGATGTGACATTTGAAGGCAACATGGATTTAATATATATTTTGTTAATGTAATTGCATGGGAATATGGACGTAGGTCAATCGGGCAAAGGTGGTGTTCATGGCGACACAATGCGTTGTGCAGAGTTGCGTTCCTTGGTGCGCTCAGTATCTCTCACACCCCTGAGGTTCCGGGTTAGAATTGATCTTCAGTAACCCGGGCCATGCTTGAGGATAGATAGATAGATCCGTTCGCTGCTGTACAAGTATTTCGACGCGTAATATTACCCTCTGCACTATATGGTTGTAATACCTGGGGTCAATTATCACCAAAAGAATATGAAATGCTGGAAATACCCCAAAGATATTTCAGCAAAAAAGTTCAAGGTCTACCCAAGCAAACCCAAAATGAAGTTGTGCTGGACAGCTTAAAGCTTATCAGTATACAATCCCATATTGACTCTCAATCTCTGCTTTTTATGGGTAAACTTTGTAGAGTAAGTTGCTGCTACTATTTTAAACATGTGTTTATTGGCAGACTCGCGCAATTCAAATGTGAGTCTACGAGCGCAAAAAGATGTTTTTATTCACCATGCTTTAATATGTTCAGACTGGTTGAAAAGTACAATCTTTTCAATGACTTTGCTGAATATGTTGTTAATGGCAATGTACTCAATAAATCCAAGTAGACTGGTACTGTGTTGGAGAAAGTGCACTGCATGGATATGTCCCTCCTTACCAGCCGTATGATGAGACGAATGGACCTATCAAGATATGTCTCTATCAGATCTGTTGAACATCATAAACTGTGGCTGTTATGTCAACTTTATCCATGTAAATTTAAACAACCGTCGCGTATTGTCTCACTTGCATCAAGAAGACTTCAATCAAAAGATCACTGGATTATTTACAGACCGCCTTCATATAGCTGGAATATTGTTGTGTGTGGCGTTTAACAACAAACCAACCAGGCAATCGGAAAAGAACCTGGTTGTGACCTCCCCTTTCCTCTACACGGTCCGTAGACAACAGACTTAACGAAATTTCAGGGCAATGGTCAGCTCCTACTACCCAAAATTTAAACTTGAAAGTTTGGCTAAGAACACTAAATTCACATTCAGGCATGTCCGTGATCTGATACCGCCACTTGCCACTGATCTACACATCTGAATCAACCTTAAACCGCCAGTTACAACCTTTCAGCGGGTTGCTCAGCTTCCCATATTATGTTCAAAACATTCCATTCTTCAGCCACATACAGTTATAGATAACTGATCATGTGGCCTTCAGACTCCCACTCTAGGGTCCAAATCAGGATAGCAATATGAAATCTTCTAAATACATACTATTTTTGTGGTACATAATGTCTTTTTGCGTTGGTGAGATCATATGCGATGAATTTCTTTAGGGAAAATAAACAGTTTTGGAATATATATACAAGCATTGAAATTCCTGACATCATGTTTCTGAATATAACAATAAAGTTTTCTTATCAGACAGGTGCTTGTGTTTTGCTTACACGAAGACAGTAATTGACCCCCACTTGAGCAAACCTTTGACCCCTACGGTGTCTCAAATTTGACAGGCCTTACGTTCCTCCCCAGTGTACGAAAAGGTGGATTAACCCCTGTCCAAACAGGAAACTGTTTGAGAAATCATTGACATCTTATTTCAAAGAATTCCCAGAGAAAGATTTTGTAAATACGTAAGCTGACAATGAAACACTTTAACCTTTTAATATACGTGACATTACTCAGATCACTGACTGCAATTTGCCAGATGTTTAAACATTTGCCAATGCTATGTCGTAACGTTGAGAAACGAATATACTGACAGTGTTATACAGTGTTGCCCATTTCCCGTAGCTGCATATATATCTAATTAACGATCCTGCCGTGTCAAAGTATGATGGTGAATCTCAACAGCCGCCACAGAAAATGTGACGATAGAACCGTAAGCGACATCCGGGAACCGCTGCTCGCATGTATTATTCATATCCAGTTCGCGGCTACTTACAAGATGCTTTTATTCAGCCTAAACGTGGAATAGTGCTACATTAAATGCAACGCCATAAACGAGCAAAAGCACATATACGCTAATGCCTTTCTCATTTAGCTATCGATGGACCAGTGTGAACACCAACATACGTTGCATGAAATGGTCGCTGATTACCCCTGAAGGACACGATGACATCAGCTGTTACAAATTTTATGTCGGGATTTTTTTGACAAATTCAAGAGAAAACTTCAAACATTTTTCTGTTGGACTTTTGTTTCAAAGGATGGTGACCATAGATGAAAATGCATATCTATCTTCAAATATCACCTGTTGTTTACTGGAAAATAATGAAATATAATAACTAGTTTTAACCAGAGAAAATTGTGTTTTTCGCGAGACAGTTACTATCCCCCGACACTAAGTGGGAGGGGATATAGGTTTGAGCTTCGTATTTCAACCATATCGTGACTGAAAGTGGTCGTACTTAAATAATATATAACGTTATAAAATTTGTCGCTAAAGGACAGTAAAACAACTAGAATGTTACAGTTAGAGATTAAAAGCTACAGTGTAACTTAAAATTATGTACTGTTTAGGACATTAAAACATATAAGTTTGGCTATGAATTACCAGCAACTGAAGGAATGGAATTTACTGTACTCTTGCTACCTTCATTGACCCTCGCTGGATTACAAAATCCCTTCAACTGCTGGCGATTGTCTCGAGTTCATCCGTCACTTAAAAGAACAAATATACTGCTGCTTGAGATCTCAACGCCACACGATCAGCTAAGAACTGAGGCTAAGTTTGTGTTCTTTACAAATAATTGTCATATCCTGACTATACAAAGTGTTTAGTTGTAAAAGATAACTAACGGGATCGGGTGGTCAGGCTCTCTGACTTGGTTGACACATGTCATCGTACCTAATTGTATAGATCGATGCTCATGATGTTGATCACTGGACTGTCTCGACCGTTTCGATAATTTAGTACCGCCAAATTGCTGGAACACTGCTGCGTGCTGTCTTAAACAACAAACAAACATAGGGTCTATAAAAATAGTCCATTTGGCTCAAAAGCGGACCGATGAATTGCAATCTAACTCGAAAACTAATAAACATAAAATACTCAATGAAACGCTGATCATAATCAAAACATCATACCCACTCTGTGAGGTTTTTGCAGAATTTTTGTCCTAAAAATAATAAAGTTGTTTAAAAAACTATAATTAAAATATTGACACAGTTCACTGTTTGTTACGAGGGAGGAGTGCAGAGAAAGGGACAGCCAGGTGTTCGAGAACGGATGGAGACGGCACAGCACAGGTTAATGAATAAATAACTTTGTCTGTGAACGTGCTTCTCGAACACCTGGCTGTCCCTTTCTCCTTTGTTCTGCAGGTTCGCCAGGAATCTCCTTTATTTTGAATTTTTCTCGTATGATTTTAGTATCATTGTCCAACCACTGTATGAGTATATCAGCATAATTGTTGTTCCTGAGGCCTTGCCAGAATAGTTTTCTTCTTTGCGTAAGTCGCCCATTCCATGCTTGTTGTATGGAATTCTTAATAGCTATTAGCGGTTCCTTGCACGATTGAGATGTACACGGAGTCTCTTTTTGCATCACAGATGTAACAGGTGAGGAATCGGTGATAACAATTGTCTCCAGTTTTCCGTTAATACTGGTTACTGTTTCACACAAAACATTTTTCAAGGTATCAAAGTTGCTATTAATGGTATTCAACAATTTACCTTCAGAGTGTTGTTTTTCAAGGAGAAGATCCGTAATTCCATCCAGTTTTTCTGATATGTGAGTTAATAGTCCACACATGCTATTGAACAAAGTCAAAGCTTGTTCTTCAAATAATTTGTCCCCTGAATGAACTTAGGACGTTTTTACTATTACGGGAATATCCAAAATCTCTTGTTGAAGACGGAATATATAAAGCTTTACAGCTTAATAGAGAAGATCTTTTGACAGGAACGATGAAACAAACCAATGAGGAAAAAGTAATTGCTTTTGTATCAAAACCCAAATGTGTTCCAGAACATAAAAACAAATATGTGCATCTTAGAACAAGATGAAAAACTGAAATCAATGCTGAAATCTAGAAAAATAATAAATAGCAAAAGACAAAATTAGAATCTTAAAAAGATACTAACAAAAGCCAAATTTATTTTCAAGAAACAGAATTTATCAAATCCTACTGTGTCTAGATGCAACAGAGGTAACTGTGGAACGTGTCGACATATTGTTGAAGGACACTCTGTAACTTTCAGGACACTCTGTAACTTTCACGAGACACGGAGAATTCTATGTAAAACAGAATTTTGACTGCTATTGCAAAAACATAATATATGTCATAACATGCACAGGCTGTAATTAACAATATATTGGTCAATCAGAAAATTTAAGAGCCCGGGTTCGTGTCCACAAACAACAAATAAAGTGTCCTGAAACCCGATGTATCCCACTGAGTGAACATCTAGATGTCTGTGCGAAAGGAAACGATGTTAAATTGACAATATTTCCTTTTATCAAGTTCAAAATTCGGACAAAGTAAAACGAATTTTAAAAGAACAATACTTCATAGTACAATCTCCCTGAAGAGTAAAGAACGAAACATGTTGGAGAAAAAGGCATTCTGTTTTTATTTATCTATGCAATATATATATATATATATACATATATATATACTGAACATCACTGAAAACGCACCACCTGTATTAGTTTGGATTTCCAAGAGCATAAATGAGCAATCGGTGTAAATTTTTCATACTTTTGTAGTCCAATGATTGGTAAAAAGAAGAAACAAGAACCAATCCAGCAAAACAGTGAAGTTTTAATTCAGCTGACCATGAAAGAGAGATGGAGTCAAAGTGGAAAGTCAGTAACGTGTATGACCACCGTAAGCAGCAACACAAGCTGTGCAACGTCTCCTCATTGAACTGATAAGTCTCTGAATAATGTTTTGAGGCCGTGCATTCCACTCTTGTTGCAAGACTTCTCAAGTTCCCCAAGGTTTTGATCTGTGGGCGACGTGAGAGGCGTTGGCCGATGTAATCCCACAAGTGTTCAATGGGAGACAAATCTGTTGACAATGCAGGCCATGGAAGTAGAGGAATGTTGTTGTTTGCCAGAAACTGTGTTGCAACATGTGTAGTGTGCGCTCGAGCATTGTCCTGCTGGAACGTGTGCAGATCTTGATGTTGGTTAAAGAAGGGAACGACGTTGTTCTGAAGAATTGTGTCACGGTAGTAAAGGGCCTTCACTCTGCCACGACAAATTACAGCGGTTTTGTGATGATAACGGATCCCTTCCCACACCATAATGCTGTCTCCACCCCACCGATATGTTTGCACAACACAGTCCTGATGGTAACGTTTTCCCCGTCGACGCCATACCCGTAGACGCCCGTCAGCATTTCGCAAGTGGAAACGTGACTCGTCGGAGAACACAACACCATGCCAACGTCGTAACAACCACAAACGATGCTGTTCAGCCCATCGTCGGCGTTCACGGCGATATCTATCAGTCAGGATGGGTCCAACATGAGGGCGTCGACACCGTAATCCTGCCGCAGGGAGACGTCGTCGGACGGTGGAAGCACTGATCAAACCACGTCGGCCTTGGACAGCGTTGGCGGTTCTGACAACCGGCAACGTACGATCCCGAATATGGCGGCGAACAATGTCTCGATCTTGGCTAGGGGTGGTAACACGTGCCTGGCCAGGACCTTGGCGGTCCCTGGTGGTTCCTGTTTGTTGGTACCTGTTGGCAAGTCTTATGATGGTGGAATGATGGCAATAATCCTGCTTGATGTGCCACCCTGCAACATGCCCAACGCCCGTTCTCGTTCCTCTGGTGACAATCTTGGCATTGCAAAAGAAACTTTACTTGCGGAGGTACAGCTAAAATGAGAAAGGTTTTTTGCCGACGGTCATTTATACCCCTAATCAGCATGTTTTACGCATGCATTTTGTGCTTTTCGTGTGTGTTGTGCATGAATTTTGTTGTTGTCATGTGATGTGTTGTTCCATGATTTGTTCGGGCAATCCGTTCTTTACTGTACAGCATTATTTATTGACTTTTGTGTTATTAACGTTATTTCCAACGTTCATTTTCTCTCTCAAAACAATCCTATTACCATATTTCAAAATTTACAGGTGGTGCGTTTTCAATTATGTTCAGTATATCTATAGCTGTCAACACGTCTTGGCTTTCAGCTTGCGTCGACAGATCACGTGACCGAAATGTGCACGTTATATACATGTATGGGAATTCTCCTTTCGAAACTAGGTCAAATGACATGCACAAGGGGAATACATTACTCGAGACGCTAATATCGTCTAACATATGCTATCTTTGGGAATACAGGTTCTTAGTAAAGTACAGATTCAAATACTTTTGTTGGGTTGCGTCCCATCCGGGATGTGGAAGTCGCAGTGGCTAAGCGGATTAGGCTGCTGACTTTGTGTGCTGGCGATTAGGTGCCTGACTCTGAGGGTGTGGGTTCGAATCCCGGAAGGGACGCAACCCAACAAAAGTACTAGAATCTGTACTTTACTAAGAAAGTGTAATCCCAAATATACTATCCCCAAAAAGAAACGCATAAGCCAGAAGTCTGTTGCGAAAATGTTGTATTTTCAAACATGTATAACTCATCCACATATAGACTTTAGTACATGAATGTTTACACCAGTTTAGAAGAAGGTAATGTATATACAACCAAGTGGATACATTTAGATTACGGAGACGTTGAGCGCGATGGTGACGACGTAGCATGGTCCCGACGTCGGGTCTCCTGGCTCTTAGACCAATATCTTTCAACCTGTTGCGTACAGTTTGACCGGATATCCTCCGAAGTTCAGGAACCGTGGCTGCTGTGCTCTCACCCGTGGCAGTACGCTCATGCAAATGTAGTACCCGGATGTACCGATCTTCGGCTGCAGTGGTGACTCGAGGTCTGCTTGTACGGGGACGGTCATTTGTTATACCTGTTTGGTTGTAACGAGCTGCAAGCCGTGATATCGTGCTCAGACTAACATTCAGACGCCTGGCAACAGAAGATTGGTCATCTCCAGCGTGCATTCTTTCAATGGCGATGTTCCGTGTCGCAGAGTCAAGACCTGACGTAGTGATTTGACCTTGAAACTCCTTGAAAACGAATACCAATTTCCGAAAGTAATCTGGATTTTTATTGCCAGACAGTGCATGCTCTTTGCTGCACAATTTCAACTGGAAGGTGATTTCTGTTGCGTTGTGGCGATGCCTTTTTGATCCTTGTAAGCAATCTCATCAAAATCAACATTTTCAGGTAAAGTCGATTTTTACTTGTACAATTGTGTAAAATCATGTTTATCAACACTGTTGGTACATATTTTGACGATTGTTGAACACAATAGTTAATTCATATATTTTTATAAATACAAATGCCTATGCGTTTCTTTTTTTGGATAGTATATATCGTATGATACATTTGACCACTTTATAAATTGCATCGTGTAATGATAATATAGTCTATTGCGGTCGATCCAATCGTACTATTGAACGTGAAATCGCCTTTTCCTACAGAGGTGCTGATTCGACCATTTAGTATATTCAAGTGCATTGTTGCACACACATCCAGTAAATGTCTTCCGTAGTGGTTAAGAGTTTTGTCACAAGAATATCTGGTGAAGTTACAGTTGTCTGATATACGCTCAAGAAGTTGATATCCAAACGTTCAGCGATATCATCATCCACATGATCCTCAGCTGTTCCTGTGCGTGCGTTGAAGTCTCCACCGGCGATGATATCAACATGTCCAACTTTTGGATTATGTCTAACACATCCCCCTAATAAATATCAATTCCACATTTGTTGAGGCTAGATTTGTACCAGGACGAGCTTTCTGGATTAATATAAACAGCACAGACAAGTATGTCTTTTTCGTGTAAAGCAATGTAAATACGGCATTGGTGCTGTTATACACAGATTTGATGTAGGGTTTCAAGGATCGCTTGATCAGAAGAGTTACATCTTCTGCTAGACGACCACATTGAGCTGTCCTAATTGCATCGATTTAGTAAGAAACATAATCAGCTAATGTATTGGAGAAGTCATGGTCATTTGTCCATGTCTCTGCTAATCCAATAAAGTCAAACCCCCTAATATATGAGAGAAAATTAAGATGATCTAGACTTGAGAACATTTATATTCCAAATTAGAAAGTTAAGTCCACTGATTCCATCTCACTGACTACTAGAACTGTCACAGGCCGGGCCATACCCTACCTCCGCTGGTCAGAGCGAGACTCGCCCGCCTCGAAGAGGAATCGTCGCGTCCGGTCGTGTGGTATGACTTCATCATTTGGACCTCCAGCGTCGTGGTCCCATGCAGAGTCATGCGTCGTCGTGTGTGTGTGGAGGGTGGGCGGGAGTTATTAGCTATTCCGATAGTGTGCTTTTTAGATTCCCTCTTTGTCTCAGTGCCCACACCTTGTCATCAATGAACATGAATTTAGCGATCATGGGTCGTGGGGAACGTATCTGGTATGACGAGACCTGCCCCAGTCTGTGAACGGTAATGATTCGGACTGCAGTGAGGGGTTTGTCTCCTGTCTCGCACCTGCTGTTGAGTGCCTCACAAACAGATCTTGAAAATATAGCCCCAACTCATCTTTTCTCTTCTCCACCATGACAGTTAATCAGATCAGAGGTTCACCTAACATAAACTAATTTGAAGAAATCTGAATTAAACCAACTTAGATGCCAACAGCGATATAATGGATGAAGAAATACGTATGAATTCTATGTTTACAGCTTTAACCTCTACAAAACATTACTCATCTATTCAGATTCAGTATCTTGCCTTCGGGCACTTTAAAGTGTCTCTTAGAGTCATCATATCATTCACGACATTTTAGTGAGGGGTGTGTCTCCCGTCTCGCACCTGCTGTTGAGCACCTCACTCGCACGCTCCTTATACTCGGCTGCAGTCTCAACACCTCTCTCCGATATCCCGTTTCGACATTCCAATTATATATTTTTTCTTAGATTTTATCTCTGATAAATGTTCTTTTTGAAAGTCAGAATTATCGGTCTTATCCTTTGGTCAGAGCGAGACTCGCCCGCCTGGAAGAGGAATCGTCGCGTCCGGTCGTGTGGTATGACTTCATCATTTGGACCTCCAGCGTCGTGGTCCCGTGCAGAGTCATGCGTCGTCGTGTGTGTGTGTGGAGGGTAGGCGGGAGTTATTAGCTATTCCGATAGTGTGCTTTTTTAGATTCCCTCTTTGTCTCAGTGCCCACACCTTGTCATCAATGAACATGAATTTAGCGATCATGGGTCGTGGGGAACGTATCTGGTATGACGAGACCTGCCCCAGTCTGTGAACGGTAATGATTCGGACTGCAGTGAGGGGTTTGTCTCCTGTCTCGCACCTGCTGTTGAGTGCCTCACAAACAGATCTTGAAAATATAGCCCCAACTCATCTTTTCTCTTCTCCACCATGACAGTTAATCAGATCAGAGGTTCACCTAACATAAACTAATTTGAAGAAATCTGAATTAAACCAACTTAGATGCCAACAGCAATATAATGGATGAAGAAATACGTATGAATTCTATGTTTACAGCTTTAACCTCTACAAAACATTACTCATCTATTCAGATTCAGTATCTTGCCTTCGGGCACTTTAAAGTGTCTCTTAGAGTCATCATATCATTCACGACATTTTAGTGAGGGGTGTGTCTCCCGTCTCGCACCTGCTGTTGAGCACCTCACTCGCACGCTCCTTATACTCGGCTGCAGTCTCAACACCTCTCTCGATATCCCGTTTCGACATTCCAATTATATATTTTTCTTAGATTTTATCTCTGATAAATGTTCTTTTTGAAAGTCAGAATTATCGGTCTTATCCTTTGGTCAGAGCGAGACTCGCCCGCCTGGAAGAGGAATCGTCGCGTCCGGTCGTGTGGTATGACTTCATCATTTGGACCTCCAGCGTCGTGGTCCCGTGCAGAGTCATGCGTCGTCGTGTGTGTGTGTGTGGAGGGTAGGCGGGAGTTATTAGCTATTCCGATAGTGTGCTTTTTTAGATTCCCTCTTTGTCTCAGTGCCCACACCTTGTCATCAATGAACATGAATTTAGCTATCATGGGTCGTGGGGAACGTATCTGGTATGACGAGACCTGCCCCAGTCTGTGAACGGTAATGATTCGGACTGCAGTGAGGGGTTTGTCTCCTGTCTCGCACCTGCTGTTGAGTGCCTCACAAACAGATCTTGAAAATATAGCCCCAACTCATCTTTTCTCTTCTCCACCATGACAGTTAATCAGATCAGAGGTTCACCTAACATAAACTAATTTGAAGAAATCTGAATTAAACCAACTTAGATGCCAACAGCGATATAATGGATGAAGATATCATTCTCGACATTTAGTGAGGGGTGTGTCTCCCGTCTCGCACCTGCTGTTGAGCACCTCACTCGCACGCTCCTTACACTCATCTGCAGTCTCAACACCTCTCTCCGATATCCCGTTTCGACATTCCAATTATATATTTTTTCTTAGATTTTATCTCTGATAAATGTTCTTTTTGAAAGTAAGAATTATCGGTCTTATCCTTTGGTTCTGGATTCAGTTCTGTGTCCCAACTGAGAGCAAGACAGATACTTCTTGCAAACTGCATTCTTATTGCCATCTGTCTATCCACCCGTACAATCTACCCTGTGTGCAACCGATCGAAGTTCCTGTTCTGGCTCGATAAAGGTCGATAATGGTCCCCATTCTTGTCAGAAGCATATGTGGAGGCTGATGAGCCGTCCCTAAAACTGCGCCTTATATTATCTTTCCAGTATATTGCTAAATTACCTTCTAGTAAGTACAATCCTGCTTTCGACTGTGTTTCGTATTCCTTTCCATAGACAACTCCACAATGAAATATCATCACTTCTTCCAACACTTGGAATAAGATAACAGTCCGATATTGCTGCAGCTGATAACATATCTTGAAAATATAGCCCCAACTCACATTTTCTCTTCTCCACCTTGGCAGTTAATAAGCCCGGAGGTTTAGCTAACATAAACTAATTTGAAGAAATCTGAAACAAGCCAACTTATATGCCAACAGCATTAGAATGGATGAAGAAATACTTATGAAACTTATCATCTATTCAGATTCAGTATCTTGCCTTTAGGTGTCTCTAGGAGTCATCATATCATCCTCGACATTTTAGAACTTTACAACGATCTTGACACTGTCCAATTTGATATCGTGTGTTGTTGGCAGTTAACACAAAATCCAATACTGAAGCTGAGTCGGCTCTATCGCCACTGCCTATCCCGTACAGACAACTATCAAAAGTTATACTCGGGATCTTATGCTAAAAAGTGGGACATCCAGCCCCAGGTAGGAATAAATAAACTTCGTATTTTCATGAATATTTGTAATATTCTATTCTCACCTTAAAGTAATCATGTATTCAGGAAATACCAACAGAATAGCGTGATGAGCGTGGGCGAGCTGTGGCGACATTTGAGGCTTTCCTGTTGGTTCTTTGAACACATTATTGATGCTCTTGTAGTTGACCGGGTGCAGTCTGAAGTTACTACAAAAACTCGTTTAAGTTGCATGTGTAAAGTTGTTAATATAATGGCTAAATCAGGAGCATGTATGAAACTGGCATAATAGCCTGTACCGAGTTTTAAAAAAAAAATTGTGTACCGATCATTTCACTAGGATAAACGAGGATGATATGACCTCAATATTAAAGCATAGCGCATTCAAATCACTAGTCGCTATACCACCATCTGCAACATTTACATCGGCTTGTTGTTTTTGTGTGATTTTTTAGTAGTATGCCATTAATTATATATGGACGTCCACAATATTTATCATCTGGAATAGGTTTCTCTGTACCACTGATATCACTGTAATTATAAAGGTAAAATATATTCACAACAACGTATGTTATAGATTTAAAACTTCTTTAATATTTACAACACGACGTTTCTGGGCTATTTCTTGCCCCTTCATCCAAATCCAGTCTAACATTATTGCATCTAAACCCACAAATATCGTGTTTGTTAATTATTGGCAGGTCAGACAATAGGTGCATTACAACATTAAGATTTGATCACATGACAGTTTTGAAAGATTTTTACATATATTCGGACCAAACGATACAACCCCAAATCCCACATTGAAACAAACAATTTCCAGTGGATGGAACCCAAGTTATCCAACACCACTGTGGCCTTTAGCATTAACCGCCGCCATGTAGCTGGAATATTGCTGAGTGCGGCGCTAAACAACAAACAAACCAACCAGCCTTAGCATTACACAACATTGATGTCGTAATGTGTCTGTATCCAAATGAATTGGTCCTCACCATCACGCGAAGCACGTCACCAAGAGCAATGGCGTTATTGTTAACTTGTGCAACTTCAAAAAGCTTTCACAGCAATGTATGTACATAGTATAAAAGTTATTTGACTTGACAATAGACAGGAGATAAACTTAACTGATGAACCGCAAGGACTCACAACATGGGAATATTCAAGGAGTAAACACATTTCCATCCAATATGTGGATTTATATCCTCAACCTTTTGCCCATCTCAAGACTCCTTTACGGCAAGAGTCCTTTACGAAATACTACTATTTTTTGTCGTACTCAGATTATATTCTCAATCCAGTACTTCCAGCCCTCAGGAACATAACTTTTTTCTCTGTAATTGTAATTTTACGCGCAGTGTAAAGCAATATAGATTCATTATCTGCAAATATAAGACCTGCAACAAAGTGGTTCCATATGCATTTTGAAAAATAATCTGTCAGTTTATCTTTCATGTTACACTTTATAGCTGCTGTAATCTATATATTTCATGTACAGAAACAAAATAAATAAAAATAATATTTTGAACTTCGTTTCGTCATAAACGTTAAATTTAAATTTAATTTGATCCAAATCGAGAATGTTTTAGGACAGTAACAAATAACACTTGGTGGAGTTGCATTAAGCTTTCTGAAAGTCGACGTGCAACAAATAGAAGCATTCAGGTTTATGAGCATTTTGGGAGATTTTGGTATCCAGGAATGTGAGCACTTGACCTCACGTATTTTGGGTCCATGCCTTTCCATGCAAGTGGAACTGACAATGCCATCTGTGCACCAGTCACTATGCGGCTTATGCGATCACAACTTAAGTCCAGGAACAGTTACTTCAAGATGACCTCCTAGTGGTAGTGGTACAATGCCATTACACTGTCTTAATATATACATGTACACATACAAACACTTCACTTGTAATATTTTCCACCTTTTTTCATACAATTGTCGATAACATCACATAGCTTTCATGTTTGTTGATTTCACACTAAGTTCTTTCACGCTCTGAAACATTAAATATGTCACAAAGTATTCACATGTGTATACAATGCAACTATTAAGCAACTAATTATGATACTTTTATGAAAACATTTTAAACATATTTTAACAGTTTAGAGTGTTGTTCATTGTAAAAAACTGTAACAGATGAGTTAAAAATAGTAAAACCTGTAGACATGTTGGCAGAAGGACAGACGTATTGTTTTCCAACAGAGAGAGCAGAATGACCCAAATTACTAATTATGAATATTTTTCAAGTGTTAGGTCAGTGTTGCATAATTGGTAATTGCAGTTTATTACTAAGTACCAATGTGCAAGGTATACTTTTGGAAGATGTACATATAAAATTCAACATTTGAATGATACAAATAAAGTAATGTGCTGATCAAAATGTTATATTTATAATAAGGATATTAACACAAAAATTACGACACTGAATCTCATACAAATACATGCAGTGGATCAGGAATCTCGATGTGTTGCACTAGTTGAAAAAATGAAGGTATGGGCCCATCGCACTTGTTGAAATAACGAATGTGAGTGAGTGAGTTAAAATTTTACATCGCATCGGCAATATTACAGCCATATAGCGAATGAAAACAAGGTAATCAATTTAAATAGCTGTCGACAAAGGACCAACTAGACCTTTTATAGTAATCAAATCTAAATTACTTTAGCTATAGAGGACGATACAATATAAAAACAGGCTGTTGATGGGGACTTACAGTGCCTTTGGTACCTACATGGACCTTAGTTGGATTTACATCATCCTTTCAGCCGCTGGCGATTGTAGGAAAAGTTTAGTCGAATTTTAAAGGAACAAATATACTACGTTTAAAAATCTAGTAAGCTTAAATTTAACTTTGAAAGTTTCGGGACTTACGTACCCTCTCAGGAGGACAATAATTGAAATAAGGAATGTGTAACCCAAACCAACTTGTTGAAATTATTAAGGTTTGAATGTGTAACCCCATCCCACTTGTTGAAATAATGAATGTGTGACCCCATCCCAATTGTTGAAATAATGAATGTGTGACCCATCGCACTTGGTGAAATAATAAGTGTGTGACCCCATCACACTTGTTGAAATAATGAATGTGTGACCCCATCCCAATTGTTAAAATAATCAATGAGGGAACCCAACACGCTTGCTGAAATCACAAATGTGAGCACCCAGCACACTTGCTGAAATAATGAATGGGTGACTCCATGGTTATGTTTTTACCAGAGAAAGCAGTAGTATTCGGCAGTGTGGTCCTGTTATGGAGACTTGTAACAGCTTCCTTCCCACATTTCGTCACTGTGATATGTACAAATACTAGACAGTGTCGTGAAGAGGCAGGGTGTTCCTGTTTATATTTATTGAAAGCCCACCTTGCCATTCCGATACCAAATTCAGTTAACCCCGGTCGCAGGGTACTCTTTTGTTGATTGAAATAACAGTTCTGTTTATCTGCTGAAGTAACACATTCTCGCTGAGTCCTCACTATTTCTGCGAAACGAATCCCAAACTCTAGGTCATACTCTAGGATAGTTAAGAGAGTGACATAAGGGATGTTGAATCAGTGACATTGATCGATATATTGAAACTTTGTGTTGTCTATATTGTGCAGAATATACCTTTGATAATGTCTTAAAGTGCTGTCGCAACGGATAGTGAGTAAAAGTTGCGTTAGGCGTATTAAAGCGCTGTTTCATCTATTTGAAGCTAGCAACGGATAGACAAATGAAGAAAATGTATGAACGCGCACATAGAAAGGGAAACCAGACCGTTAAACTGGGCCCATATCTACGATGACAGTTAAATATTGCCAACAAGTAAATCAGTATTGAAAATACTGGGGTTCTATTTAATCGTCCTCTGTCTACTTCTTTAATGGCTGACCTAACCTCCTTCCTTTGCAGTCCCTAATTATAGAGCTCTCTATCATCTGAGTTAAGAAAAACCAAATCCGAAGATGTTTTCAAGTCTCCCTTTAAAACTCATCTCTACCGCTCAGCATTATTAGGTGCTTAGGAAATCAAATATTATCATTGGTAGAGAGTAGTAATTATCAATACTGTCCGTAAGATATCCGTATAACAACAGAGACGAAGTAAATACAGAAGATGGAGAACAGCCTGACAAGATGCACCAGACGAATGCTGCTTTAGTTTTACGAAAATATATTTCACATGATGCTGTTCCATCAACGTCAGTGTTCTTGATGTTACCGAGAGTCTTTGTCTGCGGTCGTGTACTTCTTAACTATGGCCTTCAGATGCGTCACACACTGCGTTAAACGATCCACCGCGCTCAGGTAGTCGCTGTTAAACGTAAACACGTCTCCAGCGAATTGCGACACTAGGGTGTGGACGGATTATTCGATTACACTACGTTTAAACACGGCATCAGACACCCATCTCCATTTGGATGTAAACGACACCAGAAGACCGGAATCGACTGATCGCGAACGTGCTTTTCGTCAAAGAACCCACCCTCGCTTCGACACACGCTGAATAGGAAGATAGATCAACTTCAACCTTTGCAAGAAGACGACCGGACTAGGGTATTAGGCTGGTCATATTGTCAGCAAACTTCGAGCGAGTAAGAAGCATGTTTACTGTGATCGTTAAGGCTGACAAAAGAGAGCCATGGTTGACGATGAGAAATCAATCAGGACAATAGCAGCGGTCTTTTAGATAGGCCGTCAGTAGGGACTACAACGGTGGCGCTTGTTTGACGTTATGATTGGACACCTTAGCAATATGCCCACCACCTACTCAGGGACCAAGTGTTTTAAACCCAAGCATACTTTGTCGAGAAAGGTTGATATGGCCTGATGTTATTTCCTGAGGTTGGATCAGATGTGGTTATCCATGTCCAAAGCCATTATATGTCACTTTGTCGTGGTCCTTTCACGGTGACCAATATTTTCTGAGAAAGCATACAGTTTTCTCACTTTGTTGAGGAAATGAAAACAATTAATGATCGTTCCACCATGACTCCATCCGGCAATATAATCAATGCGATGGAGATATGTAGTAATTTGATAGCTTGGAAACTCGCAAAATTTATGTAAAATATTTACTTAGTATAGAGGTATTTGGCTCATGCTTCGTGTGACTACATGGCAAATATGTTTCGCAATGATTACCACAGCCCCGGGTAACGACTCACGCATTAATAGTTATTTGATTAAGGACGAACCATGGTATGAATCAGTTGCAGATTCTATGACAATGTAGCATGTTTTCACCATGTACAGCACTTTAAGTGTAAAATTGAGTACGAAGTCATCTGCAAAGGGAAACGCTTAAACCAATACTGTAGTTGTTAATGTATTGCTACCAGGCGAGAGTGGGTACGTGTTGTATTCTGTTATTTACTTGGATGATGTTATGTAATTGACTCGTGTTTTGGTTGTCGTAAATATAAATGTGTTACAAATACACAGATACTGCTATACATGCTCAAACGTATCCTAACACAACCTTCTGTTGGTTTCATTTGCAGAAGCACGGTCATAAGGACCAGGCTTTCTCTTGATAAATATGCGTAATGTAAGCAAATGAGGGTTGAAATGCTGCAGCTGTTGATAGAAATATAATGTCGTACTGGATGGATGTGAGGGCAATGTAAGACAATAAATGGAAAGGTTTGAGCTGTGCGGTAATGCAACAGCATAAATTGCATAATTGACATTGGAAGCCAGTGTTTAAATGAAACCTTTAATGGAAATACCATATGAATTTAGCTATGAATGGAAGAAGGGTATGTATGAATGTTCACGTAGTAGAATCTGTTCATGGACGTAAGCAGAGTGTAAATGTTACTGCTGAACACGAATCCAAGGGTGTAATTTTTGCCCTTGACGAAAGTAGGAAAGAATGATGCCAAGGACGGAATGAATATGAATAGAAGTACTGTGTGAACGTTTCCGTTGATGGGAAGAAATGAGGGAATGTTGCCGGGTATTGAAGTGTTGCCGGGGATAATGGCGGGAAGTTGCCTATGATGGAAGAAGTGAAGGAATGGTGCCTAGAATGAAAGGAGTGAAGGGATGTTGCATATGATGGAAGTAGAGAGAAGGAGTGTTGCCTTTGAATGTTTAAATGTTGTTATTGATTGAAGCAGTGTAGGAATGTTGCCTTTGAAGAGCAGTAGTGTACGTGTGAATGCTGCCGTTAATGAGAGTAGTGTAGGATTGTTGCAGTGGATGGAACTAGTGTATCAATGTTGGCTTAAATGGAATAAGTGTAGGATCGTTGCTGTGAATGGAAGTAGGGTGTAAATACTGCCTTTGAATACAAGTCATGAAAGATTGTTCTGCTGGCTGGAAGTAGTGTATGAATTTTGTCGTGAATGGATGTAGTGTAGGAATGTTGCCTTACATGAGCATTGTAGGAATGTCGCCTTTAAAGTGAGTTGTGTAGGAATGTTGCCGTGGAATTAAGTAGTGTCTGAAAGATGGCTTTAACTACAAGTAGTGTAGGTATGTTGCCATTGAATTAAGTAGTGTCTGAAAGTTAGCTTTAATTACAATTAGTGTAGGAATGTTGCCGTGGAATTAAGTAGTGTCTGAAAGTTGGCTTTAACTACAAGTAGTGTAGGTATGTTGCCGTTGAATTAAGTAGTGTCTGAAAGTTGGCTTTAACTACAAGTAGTGTAGGAATGTTGCCGTTGAATTAAGTAGTGTCTGAAATTTGGCTTTAACTACAAGTAGTGTAGGTATGTTGCTTTTGAATAAAAGTAGTGCAGAATTGTTGCTTTGAATACAAATAGTACAGGAATGTTCCCTTAGATGCAAGTAGTGTATGAATGTTGGCTTTGAATACAAGTTGTGCATAAGTGTTGCTTTGAATACAAAAAGTACAGGAATGTTCCCTTAGATGCAAGTAGTGTATGAATGTTGCTTTGAATACAAGTAGTGTAGGCTTATTTCATTGGATGGAAGTAAGGTATGAATGCTGCCGCGGATGGAAGTAGTTGAGTGCAGAAGGTTGATGTATATTACCGATGGTAGACATCGACATTTCCTATATTTGAAGATTCGGAGACTCAAACATATTTAGCACCTGTCGGTCATATGGAAACAGCATATATAAATGAGTTGTTACAGATTAATGTCGACAACTAAGCCATGTACGGTAACGGTGCTGCCCACGATGACATCGACAACTATGAAGCATGACAAAAGTAAAGACCTTCTAGGCCAAGAATTACATGTGAAATATTGGCCCTGATCTACAGCTTTACATGTTTTGATTGGTGAAACAAAGTCATATCTTATTAGTCCCGGAGCAGATCTGGGGATGCCACATTTAACCAAGACTGTGAACACTGGAGTTAAGGACAACGCTGTAATGTTAGACTGATTGCTACATGTGCTATGCTGCCGCTGGTTGTGTGTTTAGTTCTGCTGTGTGACTATAACTGGCCTATAGACGTTTGGATAACACACGCCAGCCAGCTGACATTCGGAAAAGAGGCCTGAGACCACGATGGGATTAACTATGACACATGCCGCATCCCGGAATTCAAACTGCATTGGGCAAATTTCTCCAGGCAATAAAAATGTAATATCCGATTATCTTTTTAAATATATGTTTTGAAATGCATGAATGTAAGTGTATCTATCTGCCTATTGTACTTAGCTAGAATGTAAGTGTATCTATCTGCCTATTTTACTTAGCTAGTGAAGATTGTCTGTGACGGAGACTTTTCTGTTATTTTTTGTATTCTTGAGGCGGATATGTATTTCCATCGACTCCAAACCATGACAACTACGTATTACCACCTGTTAGAATGTAAGTGTGGAATCACCTGTTTAGCTCATGTTTTTCACAACAAAAGCTCGGTTCTTTAACGGGCCGACTGTGTAACGAGCACGTGTTTATGACTGACGGGTGCCTCATATGGGGAATGACACATGTTACTTACGGGTAACAAATGTACATAATAAAGTCGGAATTGTACATTCGACTCTGCAGAAATTGTTGGTGGGTGTGGAAAAGGATTTGTCGTTTGTAGTATTATGACTTCCTGTCATATATGTATTAACTGAACGTTGAACACATCCTGTTCCACCGATGACACCCTGTTCACATTAACAGACCCCAAAAACTACGGGAACAAGTGCAACACGTTAAAATAAGGAATTACATCGAACATCGTTTTGGCCCCTGAAGCGTCAAGTTTGGTTCCATCATTTATCGCTTAAGCAGTACTTTTTGAAAGCTTTACTGTGGCATTGAATGTTTTATCCTGTTCAAGCAGCTTTTGAGCAATAGCCGTTGAGGTAGTTTCATAGTGTCGTAAAAGGGTATGGCAATTGTACATTAAAAGTTGTAAAATGTAGCCAATGAAAAGGTCGGTGTGGCTGGAATATTGATCGACATAAAGGGAAAGTTCACCATTGGAAATATGAAGCAATCCCTCTTGTCTTGATTTAGGGCGAATATTTTGTCATTCTGAGTCTTTATAACTTGAACTTAATAAGAAATAGATGAGGTCGCTTTATGGTTATTAAGTTCAGGCAGGTGGGTAATTTAGTAACAGGGATGAGCTTTTGAAATATACGAATATACCAATCATCTGTGGCCTCATATTAGTTAAACGTTTCGGCCAAATTCCACTGGAATACTAGCATTGCAATTACCGTTATTATACATTATTCCGTACACGTCTATCACGTTGGAGATGTTCTTGAAATTTGACCTTAATGCAAAAGATGGATCATTATATAAAGGCCTATTCTGCAAATACAAGAGGCCTAAGCACTTTACCAAAAGATTCGTCAGGCGTCTAATGCAGTATCAACTAACATACTGGTGACTTTCATTGTTTATTGATTCCATTGAGGGTCCGCATATTACTAACTACTGGTTTCAGTATGTAATCCTAACCACTTGGGCTGACAGTGTCTGTGTATCTTCTGGTGATCAGATCCACACTCCTTGTATCTTTTGGTCATCAGATCTACTCTCTTTGTATCTTCTGGTGAATAAATCCAGTGTCTTTGTATCTTCTGGTGATCAGATCCAGTGTCTTTGTATCTTCTAGTGATCAGATCCAGTGTCTTTGTATCTTCTGGTGATCAAATCCAGTGTCTTTGTATCTTTTGGTGATCAGATCCAGTGTCTTTGTATCTTCTGGTGATCAGATCCAGTGTCTTTGTATCTTCTGGTGATCAGATCCAGTGTCTTTGTATCTTCTGGTGATCAGATCCAGTGTCTGTGTATCTTCGGGTCAGATCCAGATCTTCTGGTGATGATCACAGTGTCTTTTGTATCTTCTGGTGATCAGATCCAGTGTCTTTGTATCTTCTGGTGATCAGATCCAGTGTCTTTGTATCTTCTGGTGATCAAATCCAGTGTCTTTGTATCTTCTGGTGATCAGATCCAGTGTCTTTGTATCTTCTAGTGATCAGATCCAGTGTCTTTGTATCTTCTGATGATCAGATCCAATTCCTTTGTATCTTCTGGTGAACAGATCCAGTGTCATTATATCTTCTGGTGATCAGTTCCAGTGTCTTTGTATCTTCTGGTCATCAGATCCTGTGTCTTTGTATCTTCTGGTGATCAGATCCAGTGTCTTTGTATCTTCTGGTGATCAGATCCAGTGTCTTTGTATCTTCTGGTGATCAGATCCAGTGCCTTTGTATCTACTGGTAGTCAGATCGAGTGTCTTTGTTTCTTCTGGTGATCAGGTCCAGTGTCTTTGATTCTTCTGGTGATCAGATCCAGTGTCTTTGTATCTTCTGGTCATCAGATCCAGTGCCTTTGTATCTTCTGGTGATCAGATCCAGTGTCTTTATATCTTCTGGTGATCAGATCCAGTGTCTTTGTATCTTCTGGTGATCAGATCCAGTGTATTTGTATCTTCTGGTGATAAAATCCAGTGTCTGCGTATCTTCTGGTGATCAAATCCAGTGTCTGCGTATCTTCTGGTGATCAGATCCTGTGTCTTTGTATCTTCTGGTCATCAGATCCAGTGTCTTTGTATCTTCTGGTGATCAGATCCAGTGTCTTTGTATCTTCTGGTCATCAGATCCAGTTCCTTTGTATGTTCAGGTGATCAGATCCAGTGTCTTTGTATCTTCTGGTGATCAGATCCAGATCCAGTCAGATCTTTTTGGTGGTCAGATATCTTCTGGTGATCAGATCCAGTGTCTTTGTATCTTCTGGTCATTAGATCCAGTGTATTTGTATCTTCTGGTGATCAAATCCTGTGTCTTTGTATCTTCTGGTGATCAGATCCAGTGCCTTTGTATCTACTGGTCGTCAGATCGAGTGTCTGTGTATCTTCTGGTGATCAGGTCCAGTGTCTTTGTATCTTCTGGTGATCAGATCAAGTGCCTTTGTATCTTCTGGTCATCAGATCCAGTGCCTTTGTATGTTCTGGTGATCAGATCCAGTGTCTTTATATCTTCTGGTGATCAGATCCAGTGTCTTTGTATCTTCTGGTGATCAGATCCAGTGTATTTGTATCTTCTGGTGATCAGATCCAGTGTCTTTGTATCTTCTGGTGATCAGGTCTAGTGTCTGTGTATCTTCTGGTCATCAGATCCAGTGTCTATGTATCTTCTGATGAGCAGATCCAGTGCCTTTGTATCTTCTGGTGATCAGGTCCAGTGTCTTTGTATCTTCTGGTCATCAGATCCAGTGTCTTTGTATCTTCTGGTGATCAGATCCAGTGTATCTTATAAAGATCACTGACATGTCAGTTTAACCCCTAGTCATGTGATGTTTGGTCCATGTATCCGTTAGTGGTGGTATCTGGTACCAAGTGGTGTGACAATATCCACTGTCTGTGTAACTCTGTGGTTCGACCAAGCATATTGAATGTGTATTCCTGTGCAATGAGGCTACTTTTCAATGATATCCGGTGGTGTGTGATCATTAGTATGTGTTTTCAAGTGGTGGTATCTAACAGTATGTGTTACATCTCTTCACGATATCTAATGCATCTGCAGCACCTTGTAGGTATGGGCTATAACAATCAATCTGTGAATCTTTCGAATAGTCTTTGATGGTCATGTGGAAGACATTCTACATTATTATTATAGGATATTTATATAGCGCACATATCCACGCAACTAGTACATGCTCAAGGCACTGGCATTTTCCCCCTCGATCACTGGAAGTCAATCTCAACGGCACATCGTATTATCAAGCTTAACTCCCTGGAGATCATATAACTCTTGCAGCCACTAGGCGCACCAAGTTATTGCGGCTTTCCCATCCTTACCAGGTACCCATTCAAAAATGGGTGGATTGGCACACATAGTCACAGTACTTAGTCCATGAAACATCAGTAAACAAAATTATGTCCGATGCGTTCCCTGCTTTGACTTGAACCATACGTCACCTTGTGTTTTCCTGTGAACAATGGACAAGCCTTTGCATTTGTGTATGACATGTCCCACCGATAGTGCAGGATACGCTAAGCATTTCGCGAACACCTGGTATACTCAATACGGGATAGTGATTCATAACGCATGCTCAAGATATGGTCAAAATTGTACAATCGATTTCCTATGGATGTGGATCCGTGAAGATCCGGGTTAGAATTGTTTTCAGCAGCCCATGATTTTTTATATAGGCAACTAAGGGGAAAGGGTTGTCAGGATGGCTGACTTGGTTGACACATGTCATCGTATCCCAGTTGCTTAGATTGATGCTCTTGCTGTTGATCACTGGATTGTGTGGTCCAGACTCGATTATTTACAGACCGCCGCTATATCGCTGGATTATTGCTGAGTGCGGCGTTAAACAACAAACAAACAATCTTATTGATGCAGAAAGAGTTTTTTCTCTTGCAGACACCTGGTGAAGAATCTCTCTCTGTCTGTATCAGGGGTGGTTGGGTAGCCTAGTGGTTAAATCGTTCGCTCGTCACGCTGAAGACCTGGCACGCTTGTTGAAATAATGATTGTGACCTCGTCACACTTGCTGAAATAATCAGTGGGTGAACCCAACACGCTTGTTGATATAATGAATGTGTGACCTCATCACGCTTGCTGAAATAATGAATGTGTGACCCCTACACGCTTACTGAAATAATGAATGTGTGACCCCATTGCACTTGCTGAAAAAATCAATTGCTGAACCCAACACGCTTCCTGAAATAACAAATGTGTGAACCCTACATGCTTAGTGAAATAATGAATGTGTGACCCCATCACACTTGCTGAAAAAATCAATTGCTGAACCCAACACGCTTGCTGAAATAACAAATGTGTAAACCCTACACGCTTGCTGAAATAATGGATATATGACCCCTACACACTTACTGAAATAATGAATGTGTGACCCCATCGCACTTGCTGAAAAAATCAATGGGTGAACCCAACATGCTTGCTGAAATAATGGATGTGTGAACCCAACACGCTTGCTGAAATAATGGATGTGTGACTCCATCGCACTTGCTGAAATAATCAATGGGTGAACCAAACACGCTTGCTGAAATAATGGATGTGCGAACCCAACACGCTTGCTGAAATAACAAATGTGTAAACCCTACACGCTTACTGAAATAATGGATGTGTGACTCCATCGCACTTGCTGAAATAATCAATGGGTGAACCAAACACGCTTGCTGAAATAATGAATGTGTGAACCCTACACGCTTACTGAAATAATGGATGTGTGACTCCATCGCACTTGCTGAAATAATCAATGGGTGAACCAAACACGCTTGCTGAAATAATGGATGTGCGAACCCAACACGCTTGCTGAAATAACAAATGTGTAAACCCTACACGATTACTGAAATAATGAATGTGTGACTCCATCGCACTTGCTGAAATAATGGATGTGTGACCCCTACACGCTTACTGAAATAATGGATGTGTGACCCCATCGCACTTGCTGAAAAAATCAATTGCTGATCCCAACACGCTTGCTGAAATAATGAATGTGTGAACCCTACACGATTAATGAAATAATGAATGTATGACCCCTACACGCTTACTGAAATAATGAATGTGTGACCCCATCGCACTTGCTGAAAAAATCAATAGCTGATCCCAACACGCTTGCTGAAATAACAAATGTGTGAACCCTACACGCTTACTGAAATAATGGATGTGTGACCCCATCGCACTTGCTGAAATAATCAATTGCTGAACCCAACACGCTTGCTGAAATAATGACTGTGTGAACCCTACACGCTTGCTGAAATAATGAATGGGTGAACCCAACATGCTTGCTGAAATAACAAATGTGTGAACCCTACACGCTTACTGAAATAATGGATGTGTGACCCCATCGCACTTGCTGAAATAATCAATGGGTGAACCCAACACGCTTGCTGAAATAATGAATGTGTGAACCCTACACACTTGCTGAAATAATCAATTGCTGATCCCAACACGCTTGCTGAAATAATGAATGTGTGAACCCTTCACGCTTGCTGAAATAATCAATGGGTGAACCCAACATGCTTGCTGAAATAATGGATGTGTGAACACTACACGCTTACTGAAATAATGGATGTGCGAACCCAATACACTTGCTGAAATAACAAATGTGTAAACCCTACACGATTACTGAAATAATGGATATATGACCCCTACACGCTTACTGAAATAATGAATGTGTGACCCCATCACACTTGCTGAAAAAATCAATTGCTGAACCCAACACACTTGCTGAAATAATGAATGTGTGAACCCTACACGCGTACTGAAATAATCAAAGGGTGAACCCAACACGCTTGCTGAAATAATGAATGTGTGAACCCTACACGCTTACTGAAATAATGGATGTGTGACTCCATCGCACTTGCTGAAATAATCAATGGGTGAACCAAACACGCTTGCTGAAATAATGGATGTGTGACCTCATCACACTTGCTGAAGTAATCAATGGGTGAACCGAACACGCTTGCTGTAATAATGAATGTGCGAACCCAACACACTTACTGAAATAATCAATGGGTGAACCCTACACCCTTGCTGAAATAACAAATGTTTGAACTCAACACACTTGCTGAAATAATGAATGTGTGACTCCATGGTTATGCTTTTACCAGAGGAAATAGTAGTCTTCGGCAGTGTGGTCCTGTTATGGAGACTTGTAACAGCTTCCTTCCCACATTTCGTCACTGTGATATGTACAAAATACTAGACAGTGTCGTAAAGAGTGTCATGAACTAGTAGGCAAGGTGTTCCTGTTTATTTTTATTGAAATCCTACATTGCCATTCTGATCCCAAATTCAGTTAACCCAGGTCAAACCTGCAGGGAACTCTTTCGTTAATTGAAATAACAGTTCTGTTTATCTGCTGAAGTAACGAATCCTCGCTGAGTGACACATCACTATTTCGGGGAAACTAATCCCAAACTCTAGGTCATACTCTAGGATAGTTGAGAGAGTGACATAAGGGATGTTGAATCAGTGACATTGATCGATATATTGAAACTTTGTGTTGTCTATATTGTGCAGAATATACCTTTGATAATGTCTTAAAGTGCTGTCGCAACGGATAGTGAGTTAAAGTTGCGTTAGGCGTATTAAAGCGCTGTTTCATCTATTTGAAGCTAGCAACGGATAGACAAATGAAGAAAATGTATGAACGCGCACATAGAAAGGGAAACCAGACCGTTAAACTGGGCCCATATCTACGATGACAGTTAAATATTGCCAACAAGTAAATCAGTATTGAAAATACTGGGGTTCTATTTAATCGTCCTCTGTCTACTTCTTTAATGGCTGACCTAACCTCCTTCCTTTGCAGTCCCTAATTATAGAACTCTCTATCATCTGAGTTAAGAAAAAACAAATCCGAAGATCTTTTCAAGTCTCCCTTTAAAATTCAACTCTACCGCTCAGCATTATTAGGTGCTTAGGAAATCAAATATTATTATTAGTAGTAGTAGTAATTATCAATACTGTCTGTAAGATATCCATATAACAACAGAGACGAAGTAAATACAGAAGATGGAGAATAGCCTGACAAAATTCACTAGACGAATGCTGCTTTAGTTTTACGAAAATATATTTCACATGATGCTGTTCCATCAACGTCAGTGTTCTTGATGTTACCGAGAGTCTTTGTCTGCGGTCGTGTACTTTTTAACTATGGCCTTCAGATGCGTCACACACTGCGTTAAACGATCCACCGCGCTCAGGTAGTCTCTGTTAAACGTAAACACGTCTCTAGCGAGTTGCGACACTAAGGTGTGGACGGATTATTCGATTACACTACGTTTAAACACGGCATCAGACACCCATCTCCATTTGGATGTAAACGACACCAGAAAACCGGAATCGACTGATCGCGAACGTGCTTTTCGTCAAAGCACCCACCCTCGCTTCGACACACGCTGAAAAGGAAGATAGATCAACTTCAACCTTTGCAAGAAGACGACCGGACTAGGGTATTAGGCTGGTCATATTGTCAGCAAACTTCGAGCGAGTAAGAAGCATGTTTACTGTGATCGTTAAGGCTGACAAAAGAGAGCCATGGTTGACGATGAGAAATCAATCAGGACAATAGCAGCGGTCTTTTAGCTAGGCCGTCAGTAGAGGCTACAATGGTGGCGCTTGTTTGGCGTTATGATTGGACACCTTATAGCAATATGCCCACCACCTACTCAGGGACCAAGTGTTTTAAACCCAAATGTACTTTGTCGAGAAAGGTTGATATGGCCTGATGTTATTTCCTGAGGTTGGATCAGATGTGGTTATCCATGTCCAAAGCCATTATATGTCACTTTGTCGTGGTCCTTTCACGGTGACCAATATTTTCTGAGAAAGCATACAGTTTTCTCACTTTGTTGAGGGAATGAAAACAATTAATGATCGTTCCACCATGACTCCATCCGGCAATATAATCAATGCGATGGAGATATGTCGCTATTTGATAGCTTGGAAACTCGCAAAATTAATGTAAAATATTTACTTAGTTGAGGTATTTGGCTCATGTTTCATGTGACTACATGGCAAAATATGTTTCGCAATGATTACCACAGCCCCGGGTAACGACTTACGCATTAATAGTTATTTGATTAAGGACGAACCATGGTATGAATCAGTTGCAGATTCTATGACAATGTAGCATGTTTTCACCATGTACAGCACTTTAAGTGTAAAATTGAGTACGAAGTCATCTGCAAAGGGAAACGCTTAAACCAATACTATAGTTGTTAATGTATTGCTACCAGGCGAGAGTGGGTCCGTTTTGTATCCTCTTATTTACTTGGATGATGTTATGTAATTGACTGATGTTTCCGTTGTCGTAAATATAAATGTGTTACAAATACACAGATACTGCTACACAAGCTCAAACGTATCCTAACACAACCTTCTGTTGGTTTCATTTGCAGAAGCACGGTCATAAAGACCATGCTTTCTCTTGATAAATATGCGTAATGTTAGCAAATGAGGGTTGAAATGCTGCAGCTGTTGCTAGAAATATAATGTCGTACTGGATGGATGTGAGGGCAATGTAAGACAATAAATAGAAAGGTTTGAGCTGTGCGGTAATGCAACAGCATAAATTGCATAATTGACATTGGAAGCCAGTGTTTAAATGAAACCTTTAATGGAAATACCATATGAATTTAGCTATGAATGGAAGAAGGGTATGTTTGAATGTTCACGTATTAGAATCTGTTCATGGAAGTAAGCAAATTGTAAATGTTACTGCTGAACACGAATCCAAGGGTGTGATTTTTGCCCTTGACGAAGGTAGGAAAGAATGATGCCAAGGACGGAATGTATATGAATAGAAGTACTGTGTGAACGTTTCCGTTGATGGGAAGAAATGTGGGAATGTTGCCGGGTATTGAAGTGTTGCCGGGGATAATGGAGGGAAGTTGCCTATGATGGAAGGAGTGAAGGAATGGTGCCTAGAATGAAAGGAGTGAAGGAATGTTGCATATGATGGAAGTAGAGAGAAGGAGTGTTGCCTTTGAATGTGTAAATGTTGTCATTGATGGAAGCAGTGTAGGAATGTTGCCTTTGAAGAGCAGTAGTGTACGTGTGAATGCTGCCGTTAATGAGAGTAGTGTAGGATTGTTGCAGTGGATGGAACTAGTGTATCAATGTTGGCTTAAATTGAATTAATGTCGGATCGTTGCTGTGAATGGAAGTAGGGTGTGAATGTTGCCTTTGAACACAAGTAGTGTGTAAATGAATACAAGTCATGAAAGATTGTTCTTCTGGCTGGAAGTAGTGTATGAATTTTGTCGTGAATGGACATAGTGTAGGAATGTTGCCTTACATGAGCATTGTAGGAATGTCGCCTTTAAAGTGAGTAGTGTAGGAATGTTGCCGTGGAATTAAGTAGTGTCTGAAAGTTGGCTTTAACTACAAGTAGTGTAGGTATGTTGCCGTTGAATTAAGTACTGTCTGAAAGTTGGCTTTAACTACAAGTAGTGTAGGAATGTTGCCGTGGAATTAAGTAGTGTCTGAAATTTGGCTTTAACTACAATTAGTGTAGGTATGTTGACGTTGAATTAAGTAGTGTCTGAAAGTTGGCTTTAACTACAAGTAGTGTTGGAATGTTGCCGTTGAATTAAGTAGTGTCTGAAAGTTGGCTTTAACTACAAGTAGTGTAAGTATGTTGCTTTTGAATAAAAGTAGTGCAGAAATGTTGCTTTAAATACACATAGTACAGGAATGTTCCCTTAGATGCAAGTAGTGTATGGATGTTGGCGTTGAATACATGTTGTGCATGAATGTTGCTTTGAATACAAAAAGTACAGGAATGTTCTCTTAGATGCAAGTAGTGCATGAATGTTGCCTTGAATACAAGTAGTGTAGGCTTATTTCATTGGATGGAAGTAAGGTATGAATGCTGAAGCGGATGGAAGTAGTGGAGTGCTGAAGGTTGATGTATATTACCGATGATAGACATCGACATTTCCTATATTTGAAGATTCGGAGACTCAAACATATTTAGCACCTGTCGGTCATATGGAAACAGCATATACAAATGAGTTGTTACAGAGTAATGTCGACAACTAAGCCATGTACGGTAACGGTGCTGCCCACGATGACATCGACAACTATGAAGCATGACAAAAGTAAAGACCTTCTAGGCCAAGAATTACATGTGAAATATTGGCCCTGATCTACAGCTTTACATGTTTTGATTGGTGAAACAAAGTCATATCTTATTAGTCCCGGAGCAGATCTGGGGATGCCACATTTAACCAAGACTGTGAACACTGGAGTTAAGGACAACGCTGTAATGTTAGACTGATTGCTACATGTGCTATGCTGCCGCTGGTTGTGTGTTTAGTTCTGCTGTGTGACTATAACTGGCCTATAAACGTTTGGATAACACACGCCAGCCAGCTGACATTCGGAAAAGAGGCCTGAGACCACGATGGGATTAACTATGACACATGCCGCATCCCGGAATTCAAACTGCATTGGGCAAATTTCTCCAGAGGCTTTATGCCTTGAAAGGCAATAAAAATGTAATATCCGATTATCTTTTTAAATATATGTTTTGAAATGCATGAATGTAAGTGTATCTATCTGCCTATTTTACTTAGCTAGTTAAGGTTGTCTGTGACGGAGACTTTTCTGGGTTTTTTTGTACTCATGAGGCGGATATGTATTTCCATCGACTCCAAACGATGACAACTGCATATTTCCACCTCTTAGAATGTAAGTGTAGAATCACCTGTTTAGCACCTGTTTTTCATAACAAAACGCTCGGTTCATTGAAGGGCCGATTGTGTTTGAGTTGTCCGACTATATAACGAGCACGTGTGTATATAGGGCATTACACGTGTTACTTACGGGTAACAAATGTACATAATAAAGTCGGAATTGTACATTCGACTCTGCAGTAATTTGTGGTTCGTGTGGAAAAGCATTTGTCGCTTGTAGTATTATGACTTACTGTCATATATGTATTAACTGAACGTTGAACACATCCTGTTCCACCGATGGCACCCTGTTCACATTAACATACAGAAAGTCTCCCGAAAAACTACGGGAACAAGTGCAACACGTCAAAATAAGGAATTATATCAAACATAGTTTTTGCCCCTAAAGCGTCAAGTTTGGTTCCATCATTTATCGTTTAAACATTACTTTTTGAAAGCTTTACTGCGGCCTTGAATGGTTTATCCTGTTCAAGCAGCTTTTGAGCAATAGCCGTTGAGGTAGTTTCATAGTGTCGTAAAAGGGTATGGCAACTGTACATTAAAAGTTGTAAAATGTAGCCAATGAAAAGGTCGGTGTGGCTGGAATATTGATCGACATAAAGGGAAAGTTCACCATTAGAAATATGAAGCAATCCCTCTTGCCTTGATTTAGGGCGAATATTTTGTCATTCTGAGTCTTCATAACTTGAACTTAATAAGAAATAGATGAGGTCGCTTTATGGTTATTAAGTTCAGGCAAGTGGGTAATTTAGTAACAGGGATGAGCTTTTGAAATATACGAATATACCAATCATCTGTGTCTTCTAAGTAGTTAAGTGATCTACCTTCAGATGCTGGCGATCTATAGCCTGTGTTTTATATTGTATTGTCTTCTTTAATTACACTGTGTTAGTTTTGCATGCTACTTTTATGTTCATATCTGTGATACTCTAGTATATTTACTGTCCATCGTCGACAGGTTTAACTCTTCATAATGTTATCACTTTTGTATTACATAAATTGTTTTCGTCACGATATGGCTGAGATATTGCCGATGTGACGTTAAATATTAACTCACTCACTCACTCTAATTAGTTAAACGTTTCGGCCAAATTCCACTAGAATACTAACATTGCAATTACCGTTATTATAAATTATTCCGCACACGTCTATCACGTTAGAGATGTTCTTTGAATTTGACCTTAATGCAAAAGATGTATCATCATATAAAGGCCTATTCTGCAAATACAAGAGTGGAAAGGCTACACACTGGAAAGGCTAAGGGCCTAAGCACTTTACCAAAGGATTCGTCAGGCGTCTAATGCAGTATCAACTAATCATACTGGTGACTTTCATTGTTTATTGATTCCATTGAGGGTCCGTATAGTACTAATTTCTGGTTTCAGTATGTAATCGTAACCACTTGGGCTGACAGTGTCTGTGTACCTTCTGGTGATCAGATCCACACTCCTTGTATCTTTTGGTGATCAGATCCAGTCCGTTTGTATCTTCTGGTGATCAGATCCAGTGTCTTTGTATCTTCTGGTGATCAGATCCAGTGTCTGCGTATCTTCTGGTGATCAGATCCAGTGTCTTTGTATCTTCTTGTCATCAGATCCAGTGTCTGTGTATCTTCTGGTGATCAGAGCCACTCTCTTTGTATCTTCTGGACATCAGAGCCACTCTCTTTGTATCTTCTGGTGATCAGATCCAGTGTCTTTGTATCTTCTGGCGAGCAGAACCACTCTCTTTGTATCTTCTGGTGATCAGATCCAGTGTCTTTGTATCTTCTGGTGACCAGATCCAGTGTCTGTGTATCTGCTGGTGATCAGATCCAGTGTCTGTGTATCTTCTGGTGATCAGATTCCGTGTGTTTGTATCTTCTGGTGATCAGATCCAGTGTCTTTGTATCTTCTGGTGATCAGATGCAGTGTATCTTATAGTGATCACTTACATGTCAGTGTCATGTCATGTGATGTTTGGTCCATGTATACCTTAGTGGTGGTATCTGGTACCTAGTGGTGTGACAAGATCCACTGTCTGTGTAACTCTGTGGTGTATCTTATAGTGATCACTTACATGTCAGTGTAACCCCTAGTCATGTGATGTTTGGTCCATGTATACCTTAGTGGTGGTATCTGGTACTCAGTGATGTGACAAGATCCACTGTCTGTGTAACTCTGTGGTGTATCTTATAGTGATCACTTATATGTTAGTGTAACCCCTAGTCAGGTGATGTTTGGTCCATGTATACCTTAGTGGTGGTATCTGGTACCAAGTGATGTGACAAGATCCACTGTCTGTGTAACTCTGTGGTGCGACCAAACTTACTGAATGTGTATTCCTTGGCAATGAGGCTACTTTTCAATGATATCCTATGGAGTGTGATAATTTGTATGTGTTTTCTAGTGGTGGTATCTAACAGTATGTGTTACATCTCTTCACGATACCTAATGCATCTGCAGCACCTTGTACGTCAGGGCTATAACAATCAATCTGTGAATCTTTCGAATAGTCTTTGATGGTCATGTGGAAGGCATTCCACATTATTATTATAGGATATTTATATAGCGCACATATCCACGCAACTAGTACATGCTCAAGGCACTGGCATTTTTTCCCTCGATCACTGGAAGTCAATCTCAACGGCACATCGAATTTTCAAGCTTAACTCCCTGGAGATCATATAACTCTTGCAGCCACTAGGCGCACCAAGTTATTGCGGCTTTCCCATCCTTACGAGGTACCCACTCACATAGTCACAGAACTTAGTCCATGAAACATCAGTGACCAAAGATATGTCCGATGCAGTTCCCTGTTTTGACTTGTACCATACGTCCCCTTGTGATTTAATGTGAACAATGGACAAGCCTTTGCATTTGTGTATGACATGTGCCACCGATATGGCAGGATATGCTTAGCTTTTCGCAAACACCTGGTATACTCAATACTGGATTGTGATTCATAACGCATGCTCAAGATGTTGTTGAAATTGTACAGTCGACTCTGCTTTTACGTGAGACCTTATAGGTGTGGACCCGTGAAGATCCGTGCTAGAATTGGTCTTCAGTTGCCAATGTTTTTTGCAAGATGCAACTAAGGGGATAGGGTGGTCAGATTGGCTTACTTGGTTGACACATGTCATCGTATCCCAGTTGCTTAGATCGATGCTCTTGCTGTTGATCACTGGATTGTGTGGTCCAGACTCGATTATTTACAGACCGCCGCCATATAGCTGGAATATTGCTGAGTGTGGCGTTAAACAAGAAGCAAACAATCGTATTGATCCAGAAAGAGTTTTTTCACTTGCAGTTGTAAATGTGAGACCTGGCGAAGAGTGTCTCTCTGTCTGTATCAGGAGTGGTTGGGTAGCCTAGTGATTAAATCGTTCGCTCGTCACGCTGAAGACCTGGCCCACATGTTGAAATAATGATTGTGACCTCGTCACTTTTGCTGAAATAATCTGTGGGTGAACCCAACACGCTTGCTGAAATAATGAATTTGTGACCCTATCCGCTTACTGAAATAATGAATGTGTGACCCCATACGTGTCATCGTATCCCTGTTGCTTCGATCGATGCTCATGCTGTTGATCACTGGATTGTGTTGTCCAGGCGTGAGTATTTACAGACTGCCGCCATTAAGCTGGAATATTGCTGAGTGCGGCGTTAAACAACAAACAAACAATCTTATTGATGCAGAAAGAGTTGGGGGTTTTCACTTGCAGTTGTAAATGTAACCTCTGGCGAAAAGAGTCACGCTGAAGACCTGACTTCGATTCCCCACATGGATATAATGTGTGAAGCCAACCTGGTGTCCCCCACCATGATATTGCTGACATATTACTAAAAGCGGCGTAAAATTAACCACACTCACTCACTCACTGCCTCTATCAATTAACGATAAAGCGACTTTTCAATGTAAATCTGTTGATGAGATCAACTGTCATTGTGTTTCCTTATGTTGAGATCTACTACTTGTGGGTCCCCTCATCACATGGCTGTGTATCTCAAACCGATGGCATTACTTGTCGATGTAATTTAGCCCTTGTGATGAGATCCTGTCTGTGTAATCCCGAGTGATGAGATCGTGTGTCTGAGTATCTCATAGCGGTGAGATTACTTGTCAACATAATATTCGAGATTCTGTGTCTTTCTTCTATAACTCATAGTAAAGCCTCTCTATCACAGAAAGACAAGGGTTCCTGCCAGTGAAACTCCAACTGATATGTGTAATCTGGTGATGAAATCCCGTGTATGTGTTTCCTCTAACGACGAAATCGTGTCT
The DNA here is from genome assembly GCF_003918875.1 of Haliotis rubra. Classification (NCBI taxonomy): domain Eukaryota; kingdom Metazoa; phylum Mollusca; class Gastropoda; order Lepetellida; family Haliotidae; genus Haliotis; species Haliotis rubra. The sequence goes on along the minus strand of NW_025767412.1, from coordinate 4,950,344 downwards.
GTACAACCACTTGTGATGAAACCCTGTATCTACACCACTCCCAGTGGTGAGGCCACGATACTGTATAGCCGCTCGTGGTGAGATCTGTCCTCGTATTCCCTATTTGAGAGTTCATGTGAGATTCAGTATCCACGTAAACTATTGAATTAAAGTAAAATGATCCTGTAACACCTATTGTTAAGATTCAATCCCCAGAGATTAAAATCAATATCTATGTAACCACGAGACATTGTACCCAGCATTTCTTAACCGCCTAGAGAAGTGTTAAAGGGTCCCACATGCCCCTCTTTGACTGTGAAACCCAAATGATATGATCCATTATTCACATAGCTGTGGAATTGTCGGCGAAGACATTCAACGTCAGTGTGACATTTGTTGAACTCAGTATCCAGTGTATAGACTGATAGCATTTCGACCTATTGGTTTTAATCACTCAGACCAATACGTTCTAGTTTAAGCATTTCCTATTTAAACGTATTGCATGACACTTGATCTGATCCGTCTGATGGATTCACAGATATTTCCAATGTGAAATGGAGTCGATCGTCTACTTACCCGGACCAAGACTTTTAAAGCGTTCGTAAAATGCTTGTAGAGTAAGCAGTCCCAGAGTTACTCCCTTCAGTTCGTGGGTGTGGGTGTGGGAATCTCTGGATGCAGATCCAAATGAAAACACTGATGAACGCAAGACTCGTCGTTTAGTATAGCATGTACTAGTACTTTATATGTTAGTATCATAATTCTCACCTAACATATGTCGGAATTAGGAAGAGTTTCATGGATGTCAACTTCTTTATGCGGAACACGGCATTCCTCATAATAAGCCGCACGCGGAGGACTGGTCGGCTCGGAGTCAGTATAATGTGTCTGAGTGGGGTATCACGCTTAAATGTGTCGTGAAATCTCAGTGAGCTAGCTCTATAAAACCAGCTTAAGTCTGGGCTAGTACAAGTAGCCACACATACACATGCGTGGACGTCGTCATATGAGCAAAATATTCTTAGTGCGACGTTAAACCCCATTTCACCTCACCTCACCTCCTCATTATAAAGAAGCTGACAATCCATAAAACTCCCTTCCTTATGTGTGTTACTCCTAAATGCCATTCGAAGACCACATGTACATATTGGCTAATATACCCATACCGAATTCAGGGATACAATGTCCTTGGGTTTTTTGCCTGTCGGGAATTGGATGGCCACAATGGCAGCCATCATACCTTGAAGTCAACCACCGGGTCTCTGATGGCTGAATTTAAAGATAGTCGAGCGTCAAAGCTTTACATTGAAGACTCTTTGATGTCACATGGCTCAATTGAAAACTGTTTGATTCAAATGGCTTTTTTTGGTCAAATGACTGATCTTGAAGTCGAACTGGAATGAAATGGCTTATAATGAAGACTAACAGTTACTGGTTTCATGTTTACATTATCCTGAAGAAATCTCTGTGTACAATGTAATCTCTGTGTACAGTTTAGTGTTAAGTGTCTTATCTTAAAGAAAAACAAGTGTCTTGTGGCTCATCATGAAGACACCACGGTTCAAATGTCTTGTCGTGAAGACAGTTTGGTGTTACACCTTGCCCCATATGCTTCATTTTGAAGACAATATTGTTTCACAAGTCCAATCGTGAAGCCAATCTGATGTATGACAGATTTTGACAATGTCATTTTTGTGTTACAGTGGTGCTTTTGGACGACACTCTGGTGTCATTTATCTGATCTTCAAGACAACCTGGTGTCACATGCCTTATGTAACCCTGGTGTAATGTAAGCAGACGCTGTACGAATAACCTTGCAGACACTCTGATGCCATATGGCTTCCCTACACTTTCTTCGCTGGCAGCAATTATTGGATTTTACTCATGACATCACATTGTACATTTTGCAAACGTTCACACAGGAGATCCTTTCCGTCAAGGCTATTTACCTGCTGCTCCAGCGTCTGCACAACACATTTCAAAGTGGTGTCGACTTATGGAGATGGTATCATTTACTGACTACGGTTGACGTAGAAACTTCAAACTATATGAGAGTTTATAAGTACAATTATGTAACACCGAATCAGTAAGAATACGTATTATTGATGTCTTCACACACAAAACGGAATTCAGTACAAAAGAGCACACTCCCAGGCATAACTCATACACATGTTACGACGGCGGCGAGCATGCCATGTCGTGTACTGGTGCATATCGCTCACGCTGTGAGTTAAGGTTCTTTAGACTTAACCTAAGACCAGAATATCGTAAAGTCGTATGAATGATTCTGATTCTGTGAGTTGTATCGCAGTGATTACGGGTGTTGGACAGTGGGACAGCCTGAATTGATGCAGGTGGGAAAACTGCTTTCGGGAAAACTACGTTACTATGGTTACAGACAAATATGCAACCCTAAACTCTGTGCATGCCACTTATGGTTTAAGGTGCACTGTCAAAGGTTACCCCCGCTACATGGTAGTGACTAAAACATGAGACTGACCTCCAAAAGAGTGAGTGAGTGAGTGAGTTGTGTGAGTGAGTGAGTGACACTTACACAGTTAAAAGTACGAAAATGTCAGGAAGTGGTCTTTCAAAATGCAAAGGTTTTATGTTCAAAACGTGGGATACAAGCTCGTCTATATAATCAGGACCTTCAATTAGAATGATCTGGGACCTTTGATTCGATTTCCCAGATTACCTTGTTTCGCCACCATCATACCTAAGCTTTCTAACAGGTTTTTGACCCGTGAAGATCCGGGTTAGGATTGATCTTCAGTAACCCATGCTTGTCGTTAGAGGCGACTAACAGGATCGGGTGGTCAGACTAGCTGACTTGCTTGACACATCTCATTGTATCCCAATTGCATAGATCGATGCTCAAGATGTTGATCACTGGATTGTCTGGTCCAGACTCGATTATTTACAGACCGCCGCCATATAGCTGGAATATTGCTGAGTGCGGCGTAAAACTAAACACTCATTCGCTCATCATCATGCTCTCCTTGTGAGGTAAAGAATATAAACCTAACCACTTGGGGTCTTGTCTTCTGTAAGCGGAAACATTGAAAACTTATTGAAATATGTTCCTTGGTGGCGTGACACATACTCACTCATACACGTGACGGATGAGTGTGCGTTACCGACCAGACCTTTCCAAGGGGCACAACGGGCAATACGACCAGAATTCTGAAACTAATGATCTATGTCTGAGTCGTTATCTGCAGTCTATATCTATTGGCATACCTCTTGCCATTTTCTCAAGACTGATTCAAGACTAGTCAGTATAATTAGTCTCCTATTACCGGGACAAATATATTCAATTGTATTTGCATTGTTAATGAACTTACTACATCTTTAACGGAGACAATGAAGCGCCTAGACAGCAATGCTCGACTACTGGAAGATGGTCTTTAGCTTGACACGAACAAACCCCTGCGACTCATCACTGCTTAAAACCCTGTACACTTGAAGACGATTGAAGGTAATTGAGAGCCGAAACTAATCTCTTGCATGTACCGGTGTATGACAGAAGAAGCGTCATCGTCAGCAGTCACAGTCAATTGAGCATTGGAATAGGCACAAATTGTCCTTTGTATCTATTGAGAATGACAAACTGCATGGCTGAACTATCACTTGTGCAAAGAACACTGGAAATAGTTTTTTGAAATATTGATTTTCACTTAAACACATATTTGAAAAAGCGCTTGATACATTAAAAAATCCTGGAGCCAAACTTGAACCAATTAAAAATAACAAGAACCGACGAAAAACGTTACCCGACTAAAAGATCTAAATACAAATACACGTATGCTCTTCGGTTTAAGTTGTGTAATCGGTAGATTACTCCGAATCTTCCAAGGCTCGTTCGTAATATGTATACTAAAGTGTGTTTAACTTTCTTCAAATTGCTTTATACATTATTTCTCTTCATCCCTTGGAATCCGGCGGGGTCAAACTTTGTCACTGATTATTAGTCCTCTGTTATTGAATGATATTGTCGAGTATATGTTTTGTGCCCAGGAGGTAGGAGTTTCATTTCATATGCTTCTGTTGTAAAATCGGTGCTCACCCTCCTTATTAATATAGATTGATAAGGGTGGGTAACTATTGAGTAAAGGTATTGCACTGTAATGAGGGCCCTTGTATTACAGGTGATTATAAATGCTTTATTCGATTTGATAGTGACACTTGGTTTGTCTGTAGATGGTAACCATCTCCTGGACACCTTCCAGCACCCATCGCCTCTGGGTCAGCTCTGATCCTTGAATTATGCAGCATTATATCGTGACTTCACAAATTAGTAGGGCTGCACGGTATTACCGGTATACCGGTAAACCGCAATACCAAATTGTAACAATTATGTATCGCGATACGTTTATGACGTACCGGTATACCGCCAAAGGTTTATTTGTTCAATTTTAACCCATTCAACACCGCACATAAGACTTCCGCCCATATACCCCCTACATTTTATTGGTGAGGAAAAAGATATACATATATATTCAGGTAATATGGGTGGTGGTGGGTGGGGATTGGGCGGAAGTCTTTCCAAATGATTGGCAACGGGTCCACTTAAAAATTGTCAAAGAGCAAAGTATCGACGTTTCGAGGAAATCATTAAAATTAAATAAACTAATGAATAAAATCAACAGTTTTCATCAAAGTTGTCAAACGAACATCTAAGTTACATTTTCTATCTTTTCGTGCGATCATGTTATGTACGTCAAGAGACATCTCGGCTTTCGTCGCATCGATCTTCATGCTCGGACACGATGTTTAATGATAAAACATTTGCATAAAGAATATTTGTCACAGGTCGCCACCTAGCACGATACGTCCAATAAGTTCCATAATTTACGTATATATGGCGATTTGTTGCTTAACACGTTCAGAATAGCATTATTGTCCCCCAAACTAAAAGTTTTCGTTTATGAGGACGGTATCCATTGTTGTAATATGATTGGCTTATGAGCATGATTTTTACCAATCACGAACCTTATAGCAGACTGTGGCGAAAAAGCGTCATTAGAAACCAATCTTTATCCAATAAAATCGCTTCTTACAACTGCGAAAATACTCCTGGCAAGGTTACTGTGATATTATTGATGATTATAGCTTTGGAACAATAGGCGCCTTCAAATGAATCTTCTCGAGTGCTGTTCATACGGAGCTTCGAAAACGGAGGCATTTCCCAATGTTGTGTCATGTTACCGGGTGAAATGCCACGGTTATCGGGAAATACATATATACATCTTATTTAACTAATCTTTATATAATAATTTTCTGTTTACATAAAAAAGAAAATATAAAAGAAATAGCTAAGAGGATATGATGGCAAATGAATTAAAATAGCGGGACTTTACGTCTCCTTCGTGGTTTATGTGGACATTTTAAGTGTGTAAAATTGTAATTACTATTAGAAACAAATGTATTGAAGTTGTATTATTTGAATAATATGATAAACATACCTTTGGTATTTATCAACAGTTGGGTTAGACCTAAAAATTTCGAATGGTGTATGACATAGCAATAATGTTTCACGAGCTGACATTTTCCTTGATAAACGTAGGCTTCTATCTTATTATAAGGTTATATTTCTCATGTTTCATTTTTTTTTTCATTATTCTATTCAGTCTAAAGAAAGTGTACTGAACCTCATTCAGAGTGACGTTTGCCCATCGTGAGTGTTTTGTTAAATCATTTCTTTATGAGAAAGTGTACCAAACGCCATTCGTGAAATAAGAAATGTTAGTAATACTTTTACACAAAGACATGGGCGCATAAATCATTGTTTTGATTAGAATGTGCTCTTCAAGATTGTGACTTCAATTAAATATTTCTTGAGTAATACAGATGTGTACAGTAAATTCTTTAACTCTTTAAATTATTTGAAATTCAACATCCTTTGCTGTTTAAAGAAGTTAAAGTATATTAATAGGTGGGTGGGTCGATGGAGGACATGGTGTAAGCTAGTTCCAGTTGAATTTGTCATATGTATGAAATGAGAAATCATACATTTATCTGCGTTAACTTTCCTTTGGACAGCAGTTACCATTACAAGAAAGACTTGTTGAAAGTTTTTAATATAGTAAAGCGTAGGGCTAGCAATTTTTGGAAAGGACTAGTGACATACAAAATCCATTAGCTCGGAGGGTCAGTTAAATTTTTAGTGAGTGTCGATCCCTGCTGTTTTAAAATATAAATATAAACAGAAGAATGTTCTGGATTTTCCTTTTTTTCACTTTGACAGAAGCTATACAATGCACAGTGGTCACTCACATATACTGTGATTCAAATTGAAGGTAAAAGAATAACTGTTCTTTCACAATATATTGCAATACGTATCGCAATACAGAAGAGTGTATCGCAATATCTCGTAATACGAAATTTGGGGCAATACACAGCCCTACAAATTAGTGTGAAACGAAGTCAGAATATTGCATTGTCCGATTTGCTAAACAACCCCCTTCATTACATTCCCAGCAAAGTAAACAGGATACGAGGTTTCAGGCTTTGGTACTAAAACTATTCTGCTTGTGTATGCTGGCATTAGGCCTTTATATATCCTTCTCGTGGTTTTATGTTATAAAACAATGTTACATATCACATATCACATATCACATATCGCGCCTTAAGCTGTTTGTTAATGGTAACCACATTCTCTGGACCCTCTGTTGAAAGCAGAAGCAAAACTGACGAAAGAATAACCATGTATTGTTAACATATAAAAGAAATTCAATGTTTTCATTGAACTGCATATTTCTATCACATATGTGCACATTACTGGGTATGTTACAAAAAATGCTGAATGTGTATGACGTTATCCCCTGAAACAACGTTTACCATAATGAAACTGCGGAATGACAGAGGAAATACACTATCCCAAGTACATCTTTACGAAATAAAGGTAGGCTAACGCATCTACGTTGCAGCCCAATCTAACAGTATGAAGGAACCAATGTCATAAGAAATTCAGTAGGTGAAGACGTCCGTTCCCAGTTGGACGTTGTCTTACGTAGCTGTTACGGCCAATGTGACCCAGAGATAGCTCTGCTCCGTCTCAGCATGTACTGGATAAGCCTGTTCGTTCGACCTTGAGGATTTGTGCCCTTTTCAAGTTACAATGCGTGCAATACTTGAACAATGATTTGGGGCGCCGGTTGACGTATATGTACGCTTCGACCAAGGTCATCCCTCAAGTGCTGGATGGATGGTTGTCGGGCAATTTTGAAGGTCATGGAAGGACTGTCATGTAGTGTCAATAGTGGCATGTGCTGTTTGAGGTCAAGCTTCATTGTCTTTCTGAAACAAATTCTTCTGGCGCTCAATGATTGGAACCACATTTATCCTTAAGACTTTGTCTCTGTAATTAGTTACATTGCTCTGAGTGCCGCAACTTTCCCGTTTCAACACACTCACTCCACCGCACCTTGATAATCCCAATTCAGGTTAAAATAGGTATTTCAGGATCTAAGGTGTTTTGTACCGCGCCAGACGCGTGAAAATGATCGAGTCTGGCGCTAGTATGGTGTGAATGGTGAAGTGAAGCGTTATCTCTGTGTAGTTAGAATGATCATTAACTGCCAGACTGTATCTTACTCATAAAAGTAAGTTTTGAATGATTCGATTTGTCTGTGAGCACTGACAATTGGTCGGCGTCTGATCCCTCTAATACAGTCTCGACGCATTAGCATTTATATTAGTATGAAACCACCGCTCTATCTACCTAGTGTCAGGTTCAGTGGACTATCTATTTCATGCGCACACATGTTTTACTTCAGTGAAGCCATGATGTCCGATTTCCGTTCATGTTGAATAGAGTGAGTGAGTTGGCTTATTTCAGCTTTTTACAATATTCCAATTATTTCACGGCGTGTCAACTGAGGGTAAGTGAAATACCTGGAGTGAGGCAAGCAAACGTTTGACTAACGAGGACGAGTTTAGCGTTGATGAACCTGTGAACACTATGGGCGTGAACTTTGATTCAAACCCGCTTGAAATGCACGCCCTCTTTTTTTGAGGGTTCATGTGTAAATGTAATCAGCAGTGAACCAATCACTTGAAGAAGCAAATATTTATGAGCGCATGTGTGGCTATTAGCATGCCATTTTATATCGTTTTTTTATGGTAAACCGTGATGTACATATACAAATTAAGCATTAAAGCGGTGGGTAAATGTTGTCCCGAATTCTAGTAGACCTGGAAATGCTAGCTTCTTCATTGAATCAACAGTATTTTCCTGAACTGACTAGAACTAACTCGGCTCATTGAAGACGACACTAATCAAGATCAATGTCAATTTTGACTTTTGACTGGGGTATACATATTATTACAATTGTCACACGAATCTTTGGCAATATTCAGGACCAGACTGAAACTGTAATCTCGGGTCTTGCTGATGATACGCACACAAACTACAATATTCAATTATCAATAGGTAGTGGTGTTAATACAATAATGACAATAGTTTGGCGATGCCATACGTCACAAGTGCTGACCCTGACATTCACGATACTGTATTTATATTTATAATTACACCGTGGCCTTTGCTAAACTCTTCACGCACAGCTTTCTTCTGGGAGTGATGAAATCCGTATCGTGTCACTTACCCTCTCAAGCATCAGTAATAATGGTATGATGAGGTCCAAATGGGTTTTACATGGTCAAACAGAAACCGGACGAAATGTTATTGCTCTATTTTCTGACTTTTATTTAAGAGAAAAACAGGATGTACTTTATTGTTAAAGGGGTTCCGAATCGAACTGCCATTTGTAGCTGTACATGTGTTGCCAAGTAATACTCTTTCGCATGTCGTGTCAAATCACCACAGAAGTGGTACTATTCCATTGTATCTCAACGGTATGTTTAACAGACGGACAGACATATCGAGAAGCATGGAGTATGTTTATTCAGCATAATGTCAAAGGCACATATTACACAAATGACATGCTGTATTCAAACATTATCCATTTTCCTTATTGCCTCCGTTTTCAAATCAGTGCACCATATAAATGGATCATTTCGTATGCCACAATAACAACATTACGTTTTCCTTATCCATTCCACTTGTCAAATAACGGCAGCCAAGCACAAAACGTCTGATGTTATTTCTTATGAAATGTGTCAGACACGAGATGACATAGCGGGAAGGTGGACCAATATATGACAGGATCTTATCGCTCACCCAAAACACTGACATACTCTTACAGCTCTGAAACTATCCAGACTCAGATCGGGCTATGTTTTGTAAATTAAATGCTTTGTTGCAAACCAGGTTGCATTGTTCTTAGGTGTAGCAAGTTTATTATTTTAAAAAAACAAACCTCTTTTACTTCGCGTTTCACGTCACGCATTCTAGGCACTGGTCAACGGTCAGGTAGAACTGCCATCAGCAATCATTGTTCATCTTCTCATTCTTCACGTAGACATGGATATACCGCCTCCGTGGTACACAAGCGAAGTAAACCCGTCAAACAGGAGGTATATGGATGCCTCTTTCATCAATCATTGTTCATCTTCTCATACTTCACGTTCCATATACCGCCTTAATTTCATCATTAAAGACCAAAAAAAATCTGTTTTTTGTGTTGGTGCCAAAACCAGTCAAACAGGAGGTATATGGATGCCTCTTTTTCTGGTTCCCGTTAATGAGTTTGAAAATATGTGTGCAGTAAATATGTAATCCAGTGTTTCATAACTCCTGTCTTTTGTCACAAGATCTCAAACAGTAGATCAATAAGAATCGACTCTTACGACTAGCGTTGAGCGCTGGGGACCTGTTCTGCTCTGGTACATCACGTTCCTGTCGGTTCAGCCAATGCACACACCGACCAGTATAGTTGTACTATTGGTGATGATATGACAGGTGCGCGTTGCTGCTTGCACCGTAGAATACCAGTTTTAAGAGTGCTTGTCAACCAAGACACATCACAGTAGATTTCCAGTGACACTACTGTCATACACGCTCTCCTGACTACGGATGATATCTTGACATGAGATGATACAGTGGGAAGGTGGACCCATATATGGCAGGATCTTATCGTTCACCCAAAACACTGACATACTCTTACAACTCTGAAACTGTGCAGACTCAGATCGAGCTATGTTTTGTAAATTAATTGCTTTGTTACAAACCAAGTTTTATGTTCTTAAGTGTAACGCAGTTTATTTATTCTAAATTTCTTTTATTTCGTGTTTTACTCAAACATCACAGGCTGTAGTCAACGGTCAGGTAGAATTGCCTTCATTAATCATTGTTCATCTTCTGATGCTTATAATATACATTCATATACCGTCTCCGTGATATACAGGCGAAATGTTGAAAACATTATGTGACTACTTGCAGCAAGCCTTCATTCGAATACTGATTTTTGCGTTTGGAGAATCTGGTGTTGATATAATTTAGGACCCTATTTACAAACGATATATCAGTGACAATAAATAGTGGTAGAAACACCCATATAATCGGCCTGCGTTCGCCCAGTGATATTACCGTTAACATTCTTGATATGAGTGAGTGAGTTTAGTTTTACGCCACACTAAGCAATATTCCAGCTATATGGCGTCGGTCTGTAAATAATCGAGTCTGGACCAGACAATCCAGTGAACATCAGCATGAGTATTGATGTGCGCAATTGGGAACCGATGACATGTGTCAACCAAGTCAGCTAGCCTGACCACCCGATCCCGTTAGTCGCCTCTTACGACAAGCATGGGTTACTGAAGATCAATATTCTAACCTGGACGGACCTTCACGGGTTCCTGATATGAGAGTAACGAGAACCGGGAATCTGGTTCCCGTCCAAACTCAGTCCAGTCCGTTTAGGATGTATACTATCCCAAAAAAGAAACGCATAGACCAGAAATCTGTTGCAAAAATGTTGTATTTTCAAACATGTATAACTCATTCACAAATAGACTTTAGAGCATGAAGTTTTACATCAGTTTAGAAGACGGAAATGTCTATGCAACCAAGCGGATAATTTAAGACAACGGAGACGTTGAGCGCGATGCTGACCACATAGCATGGTCCCGACGTCGGCTTTCCTGGCTCCAGTCTCTCTCAACATGTTCCGTACAGTTTTACCGGATATCCTCCGATGTCCAGGCACCCTGGCTGCTGTGCTTTCACCCGTGGCAGTACGATCACGCAAATGTAGTACCCGGATGTGCCGATCTTGGGCTGCAGTGGTGACTTGTCTGTCCGTACGGGGACGGTCATTTGTTATACCTGTTTGGTTGTAACGAGCTGCAAGCCGTGATATCGTGCTCAGACTAACATTCAGACGCCTGGCAGCTGAGGATTGGTAATCTCCAGCGTAAATTCTTCAGTGGCGATGTTCTTTGTCGCAGCGTCAAGACGTGGCGTAGTGATTTGACTTTGAAACTCCTTGAAAACGAATGCCGATTTCTGAAAGTAATCTGGACTTTTATAACCAGACAGTGCATGCTCTTTTGCTGCGCAATTTCAACTGGAAGGTTTTTATTTCTTTTACGAATCAACATTTTCAGCTAAATTCGAGTTTTCACTTGTGCTATTGTGTAAAATCATGTTATCAACACTTTGGTTACATATGTTGAAGATTGTTTGAACACAATAGGCAATTCATAGATTTTAAAATATACAAAACGCCTATGCGTTTCTTTTTGTGGGATAATATATCGGGATCGGTACTGTTTACTGTAGCTAAGGCTACTATACCTAAGGAGTGGATTGTGCACTCACGTTGGCATGCATTGCCGACCCATTGTCAATAACATGTTTACTTCAGTTTTTGATACGTTGTTAGGCCACTCCTTTTGACAGTTGGGGTGGTTGCCGTTAGACTAGGAATATTTCAAGGTTATTATTTAAGTCTTTTGTTTTTCTGTTTGTCACTGAAGCTGTTTAAAAAGGGAAACGTATCTCTAACCCCAGGCGTAGATTCCAAAACCTCTCACCCCATTTACAATGTACATTGGTGAATTTGAAGTTTTTTCCTCAAGGGATATTCGGCACAGAAAATCAAATTCTCTTCATCGAGTCATTTTCCAATGATATTAGCATTTCGAGGAAAACAGCATTCTTAAAAGTGACAAGATATAAGTGTGTGGATTAATCTATCTCGTGGAAGGTATACGTACTTGTGGATGCAGGTACTACGTTCAGGTTTTCAGTGATGTCCACACCTATTTGGAAGATCTGGTTCTTTTCTTTGCCCTGCCTACTTACTTATAATTACTTAGACCATATACAGAATGTTTTGGAGGATGTAGTAACTTTTAGCAACGTTGAACAACTTCCACTGCCAAATATACGTGGTTGACCAACGTAAGCTATTTCAACAAGTCGGGACAAATTGGTTCCCAGTGAGGAGCAGGTTTCTTTGTGTGTTTGTTTGTTGTTTAACGCCACATTCAGCAATATTCCAGCTAAATAATATCCGGGTAAAATTGATTGAGCATGCCCATGATAGCCCATGCTTGTCGTAAGAGGCGACTATGTCCTCGTATCCCATTTACTTAGATCGATGCGCGTTATTTCAGTCACTGGATTGTTTGGTTAAGACACGATGACATTCAGACCGCATCCATATAACTGCAATATTGCCTAGTGCAACAAACAACAAACAAACAAAACAAATAGTACAGTAAAAACTAGAATACTTGGTAGTCTAAAATCATCAACGCTGTATATCTGTGGCAATTCATATATGCTTACATATCATGCTTTTTCGTTTCAGATTTTAATCAGTATTAATAAACTATATGTCTTGTCGAACTATTTTTAATGTCACATATCACGAATAATACCTTGTCATATACGTAACTGTCAGAAAAAGAAAATTAGATAACTTTCCTCAAAGACCAAAGCGTCAGTACTACAGGTAATACGATGACCACGTTACGCGAGACCAAGACGCCGTCGGCATTGACGTGAACCAGCAGACTCCCTATATTCAGGGAACCAGGTTGAATATCAAGCAATGCTACACCGTCCATTGCCGTCGGTATAGTTGGGAATTACGTTCACAGTTTGGCATTTCAGGTTTAATGAAATTGCCATCTTGAAACGAGTTTTGTATTAATTATGAATATGATATGCATTTGGATTTGTTTTGCGAACTCTGACACCTAAGGATATGTATCCAATCGCTATGGGTTATGTTCGTGTAGTGTGTGTATTTAATAGGATCAACATTCGATGCCATAGCATCGAGATTCGAACCTTGTTGTCGTGTATTTGTCTTGTATATTAATACGATAAGTAAAAGCCTCGGGTGATATTTTATAAAGATTATTAAATGTATCGATTGTATAGACTGACGTGCAAAAGGGACATTGCCAAGGAACATGTGTTTCTAAAATCAATAAAGGGACGATATCATGATGATACTTATATTGTCAAAAGATATGAATTGACAACATCACTACCATTTAAGGTATGAAAAGTTTGAATCTGACCTCGTGTGTAAACATGAATCAGGTGATGTGATCACAGTGTCGCCGTGTTCGAGCCCATGGGTGTGTTCGATGATGGTGTTAAGAGTCAATAGAGCATCTCGTAGTGATCTGTTACACCCATGAAGATCCTGGTTAGAATTGGTCTTCAGCAACACAGGTTTGTCGTAAAGGGCGACTAACGGGATCGAGTCGTCAGGCTCGCTGACTTGGTCGCCACATGTCATCGTGTCCCAGTTGCGTAGATCGATGGTCATGATGTTGATCACTGGATTGTGTGATCCAGACTCGATTATTTACAGACCACCGCCATGTAGCTGGAATATTGCTGAGTGGGGCGTAAAAGTAAACTCACTCACTTACACTCGTTTAGTCCATTCCATGCCTCTAAGTACTTAAAGAGTGCCTGAAACCTGCGACCGTGGGTTGAAATCTAGATTCGCCGCGGTTGGTAGGTTTTGCAGAACAATGCCTTTGCTTGTTTGTTACACCAAAACTATAAATAAAACGTCTTTCTTCGGACTTTCAACTCTTGCCAATCCTTCACATCAATCTGATATATATTACAGAGCTCCAGATAAGATTTAGCTCATGTGGGTACTGTACCCACTGTATTTTTTTGGAGTGGGTATTATGAATGTTGAGTGGGTATTTCATGTTCCGTTACCCACTGCTTTCAACTATGTACGTATTTCAGTCATTTTACTCACCTAAGTATTATGTCATTAAGTAAGTTTACTAAGCAGGTATGTTCTGCCTTATGTCATACCTAAGCAAAACCAACTTAAATATAATGGAAATGATTTCATAAAAAATCACTCATCCTAAACTGACAGTAAAACACTAGTCCTATACTAACAGTACAACTTGATAGCAATCGATGTCTTTTTCATTACGCAAGCGATTTTTATAAATATATTCCGTACGCATTTGTTTTAAACTTTTTGCGTATCTAACATTTTAAATGCGTAATTGGTACGCAACAATTATTTTTCAATGCGTAATTGGACATTTTCTATGCGTATTTTACCCGGATACGCAGCTTATCTTGGCTTCTGAAATATATGAAATAGTGTTAAAAACAACATTAAGCCAAACTCACCAACATCTCTGCATAACATGGAGTGTCAGGGAAAGCTATAAAACAACTGAGTGAAATTATACATTAGCATTGCTGACGACAAGAAATCGCCGTGTTAGCATATATGAAAGTCCCTGCTTAAGGACCCTAAACCACATATAGTTGTTAGAGAGTGACCATGACACTGTACGTAATCTTCACGCGATGAACGGTTGACTTGCCTTTGCATGTGTTTGTGCCTGTAAGGTAGGATACACACACTTCTCATATCATCTTTATTTGACACTGAATTATAAACTTATGTTCCTCACATAGTGGGAAGAGTTTTCTAAGACTATGGAAAGGGTTTTGTAGTATCTTTAAATAACATCAAATATTATTCGATAATAATACAAAGGTAGACCTGCTTGCAGAGATATGATTCTGAAAACATAGTCCAAGAAGTTTATATTTATGAATTATCAATAAGACTATAATAGACGCTAATATCACCAAAACGTTCGTGCAGCCATTTCGATTTTCTGGCAATAGTAATGAGGCAGAGGTTGGTGATAAGACAGAACCGATAACACTATCTGAATATTACGACGATATCCAAAGTTTACAAGAATGGATCTTGATCATGTTGACGGGTCCGAGACACTGTGTTCATTTGAACACTCCAATACAACTGAATGTCAAGAACTGTAGTATAGAGTTTGACTGATCACTGTCGAGTCATTAACAAAAACAGCGTAGGGGGCAATAAAAGGCGATATATATATATCATATTTGTTTCTGATTTTTTATGGAAGTGGTCATTACAAAAGTTTAAGCACTGGATGTAAAACTCGAAAACATGATTAGATACTCTTCGCAAAAAGGTAGTGGCAATCACAATTCATAATAATCGTTACATTGATATCTGTACATAGGTCATAGGTATACTTACAGAGGCACTGTTCTAATGGTAAAGAACATTGTACAAAATGTAGGTCTTTAGAGAGATTTAGTATTACATTGTTGTTGAAAAAGGATAATATATTTATGTTCAGATATATTCAGTTAATTCATCTTTCTTTGTTGCATAATGCAGCCCTCATCTCTGAGACGAATACGTCAAACAATCGAACCTAGACCTGACAATCCTGTTACTGAACTTATCAGCAGTGATCCGTGCCCTTGGTATAACATAACTCGCAATCAACTGTGTCAGCGAGTCAGATTTCGCGAGGCATTAAGTTGCGCCTTACAGCCAGGGTAGGTCCCAGGGGACCTGGAACCGAAAATGATATACATGACAAGACAAAACATTGTACAAAATATAAAAATAAATGAACAATTCAATCTAATGCATCTTAATATTTTTAAATTATGAATCGTCAATTGACATATTCGCCTTACAGTTCTGCTACTGTCTTTCAAGGTTATAGTTACCTCATTTGTTATTAAGGATTTGCAAATTTTATCCTGTTTTCAGACAAGTCCACTTCGAGATGTTCCGTTCCTGGGGAAACCTTTATAGCAATGAATACCTGTCTTTAACGGCATTCAAACGTGATACGCATACGGAGAGGAAAATAGATGGAAACTTCATATGGGTACGCAACGTTTCGAGGTGTACTTTGTCAATCATAGTGAGTAAATGAACGTAGTGTTTACGACGCTTTAAACTGTATTTCAATATATTTCATGAGGAAGCTGGGTGTGATACAGAAAGGATATATTCACTGAAAGGGGTTGCACTGGGACAAAGGTAATCGGCAATGCTAACCATAGAAACTGCCACTGGAAAATTTTATGACACCATATATACACAAAAAGGGTAACCCGTGGCGAAACGTAAAACTTTGAGCCGTTGAATCAAGCATTTTAACTCGCTTTACTACCTTTAACCCGCCCAGTGCATCACACGACTGGAACACACACACACACACACACACACACACACACACACACACACACACACACACACACACACACACACACACACACACACACACACACACACACACACACACACACACACACACACACACACACACACACACACACACACACACACACACCTCTTCGTATACGTCCCACGCCAATTCTCTCCGAGTGCATCTAACCTTTCAGTGGCTATTGGTACTTTTTTAGGTACAGGACAATAAATTGTAAAACATCGTTGCTTCTGTCAGAATACATCCTTTCTGCACATTATCTCACTGAAGCATCGGTTGAATATATAACGTTACTGCTTCCATCCCCAGGGCTCCGTTTTACATGACAACCATGGCGCTAAGACGATTGGAACGATCGTATTGTTATTACGATACGAGTACTTGGTGGAATGGGACGCCAGACCAACTTGCTAAGATCTGGAGTTAGTTGTTACAATCGATCCGTTACCTTTACAGTCTAAGTTTCATTCCGCTCGTACATCCTGATCTTTGAGCGACTGTAAGACGGATTTGGTTTTATACAAACCATTAGAGCTAAGATGGAAATCTTCAGGGACTGAGGAACGAATACCTTAAAACTAACTTCTGCCCACGGTTGTTTGTAAAACACAATGGCTGGAACCAGTAAACTGTCATTCAAGCCAAGTCGCTTGATATATCCAAAAGTTTAAAGAACAGTCCTGGTATGATATTTTTACTGTTGCAAAAACAACTGCTTCCCCGTTTAATGTACCGACATTATCACTCTGATGATTTAACAATTGTGAGCCCATTCAGCATGAGATTTAGCGACTTAAATGTGTATTTATAATATGTAGGAATAAATTGGGTTCACAAACCAATTTTATACGTCTATTCACAAAGTAAAACGGCTGTAATCAAGGGTTGCCATCAGGTTATTGTGGAACCAAAATCAGTTTGAATATTCTCTACGTCTTACATTGGACCTAAATACTATCTACACTTTGGTGATATAATTATTTTAAACTTTATATGTGTTACGGTTAACAATTTGCCGTGACAAAAGGTTTAAGAATCCCTTTGAACCAGCAAAAGAGAACACAGACAAGTCTAAAATATTCAATAATATATTGAACAAACAATGAACAAGTTACAATGAATGACAATGCAGATTTCTAGTACAATACAATTGAGTAACAAATCTAAAATATTAAGTCACAAATATAAAATATTAACTCTCCAGATTTTTGACATTTACAGTGAGAGCAGATATACTGAGTGAAGGTTGTTTACATTGGCAGTGACGAATAGGCAAGAACGATTGATCGAGACGATGTTGACGATGGCAGACAGCTGTACATAAATCCAGGCATATGAAATGTCCGTCACACAAGGCAACAACCAGCCTTTATATAGCTCTTACACAGTTCTCGAGCATTCCAGCAAAGCCAGGCAGCATCATTATCCACTCAGAACATTAGGCGATTTTCCCGAACATACGACCGGAAGTCAAAACAAAATAAAGCCAGCCAAGGGAGGCAAGTGCACTCTGAAGTGCTATCTCAAAAGGCGTACCGCTAAAAATGCCCCTGCCATTCAACATATATGATGCAAGATGTGACCGACAACCAACACTCAAAACGTTAAACATTGTGACCAATAATAACTATCACTTAATCAATGTGATATTACAAATTGCAAAAAACACACTCTCATAACAATATGGTAAACAAAAGCGTCGAAATCCTTCCATAATCATACGAAATCGCTGTCGAATGCAATAGATCAAACATGGATACGACCGATTACAGCTCACAATGTCTATGGTGTTTAAATGAATATTATAGCAAAAATGGATAGAATTATCATTAAAACGCCCGCATGGTATCAGAAATGAGCGGGACACTGTAACTTGACAATGCCCCCAAATTGCTTGACGACGGGCCATTATCATGCCCGTTGATAGGTGACGTCATAAGGAGCTCAGCTCTTTATGTTCAGTCACCTACGGCTCATTTGAACTTGGGTTCAGTATTGACGATATTTCTTACTCACATTCGTCACATGTACCTGTGCCATTCTGCACTTTCTTGCCGGTGACTACCTTAACAACTGTACCAAAAATTACAACGTGCAGCGATCAAAACACAGACTGGAACTCTAATGTTGTTGAGCATTGGAAAAAATGGCGGCTGGTAGTGTGAGCAAAGGTCTAGGTCGAATGTCGTCACCCTCAATAGTGACGTCATCTGTTTTGTTTTATGACGTTTACATATTTGTAAAACGTGTCAGTGACCTCCGTTGTTTGTTGTTAGCAGTAAATGCTTCAAAACCGATACCGTTTTTGTTTTATTGTATTAAAAATTCTATCCATTTTAGCTATAATAACGGTAAAGCTATTTTTCAGGGCATTATCATTTGCAGAAGCCCTCGGTCCTTTTGACTGCCCTCCCTCGTCGGGCAGTTAATGAAAGACCTCTGGCTTCTGCATACAATAATGCCGTTACAAATAGCGTTACCCTTATATTATTCTTCAGTGGTATAATGTTTTCAGAGAGATATTGTTCAATATAGCTTATTCACTGGTTATCAATTAATTATTTAATAATTTAGATCAATCAAATCTTTTATAACTGATAAACATAAAAAGGTGAAACTTTATGTAGTCAACTGCTTTTTTGTGAGGAACACCACGTTTGGAGTATAATTGTACTCCTTCATCAGGTGAATCACACACTAAGAAGCAGATAGCTATACATGTGAAACAACAGCAGTGATAAGATAACAATGGTGGGCACTTAACTTGCGTATTTGCATGGTCAGATTACAAGTTGAACTTGGGCGATATTATAACGTAATAAGAACACTGCGAATGTGTAAAGTGTTTAAATGAGACATGATTGAAGATGAATTTCATTTTGGTATGATATCTCCAGCTTAAGAAAGCTTAAGATCTAAGCATCTAAAATCTGTACATCCTATAACATTAAATCTAGTTTCATCAACCTAATGGTATCTAATGATACAAACGTTATTATTAAGCTACAACTTTATTTTCACTGTGCACTACGTCTGAGATACAAAAGCTTGTAACATGCAAATGCCAACCTGCTGTATCATCTGTATATTTGGCCGGAGGCCACACATGCGTAAGAAACGATTGATTGGTAATGGCAATAGACAAACAGAAGCCAGTTAAATTAATCCAGGCGTAAATAGGCCTGTCGGGTGATCAAGCACTGATAGGTAATGGACAAAGGGGGATAATAACACTGATTGGTGACAGTGAAAACATTGAAGCCAGCAAGGATGATTAAATTAACAAGACTTGGAAGCCAGCACAGATATTGAATTAATAAGTCCCAGGCAATAGGCAGGTATGTTTCCTGGTTACGGTTCAATGCTGATTGGGATCTCCTTTGAAGTCAAGCGTGTAGGGCGATAGCAGATATACATCAGAACACCACTCACATATAGAGGATCAACAAAGATTAGCAGCCGAAAGTTATTAAAAGTGTCGACATCCCTGCAATAGCTTGCAGACACCTTCCACTTCATCCCTCCGAAATTGTTGTCGCGTATTTTGTTTCACAGTTCAGCCTGTTGCCCGATGTGCACATGTTATCCTAGACTGACTGCAAGACGTCAATGGACAGGAGCAGCAACGCTGGACCCATCGCCGTTGGACAAAGGTTATGTTTTCTGATGAATCAATGCTTACCTAGGCCTAAAATAGAAACAGATATGAGTTAATGTAAGCGTATGAATCATTAAGAATATCTCAACATATTGTAACCTTTTTTTCATCTTTTTTTTTTTTCCTCATTTTCTTCAGGATTATCGGCTTTAAACTGAGAAATACATTTTATTTGGAATCATGGTCAGACTGAATCTTACGACCACTAGATTGACAGAAATCCTAACCTAAGTGGCTACACCAAATGTCTATATGTAAGCTTGTAGTGATAGAATATCTCAACATATTGTAACCTTTTTTTCATCTTTTTGTTTTTGCAGATTTTCTTCAGGATTATCGGCTTTAAACTGAGAAATACATTTTATTTGGAATCATGGTCAGACTGAATCTTACGACCACCATAGATTGACAGAAATCCTAACCTAAGTGGCTACCCCAAATGTCTATATGTAAGCTTGTAGTGATACAAACAAAACAACATAACATCATGTCCAACAAACAACGGCAGAAATGACCACAAGCACCTACGCATCTGTGTCAACTGCGTGACACTGTCCAGGCACTCATTGTAGGTTTAGCCGGTCTACCAAACACGCTGTTTATTGTAAGCCTACACACATTCTCCGAGTCGTAATATGAACTATTTTGGCATGCTTGTATTACGTCTCTCCCATGCAAGACAGTCGCATTTTCCTTTGACTGGTGTTAACCAGAACCCCTTATTCCTTCAAAATAACTCTTTGGTTGTTTATTTGTTCGTCAGTTGATTCTACCTCCAGATATCTGTACGTAAAATAATTCAGTGTGAATCCAACCTTCAGCAATGAAATGTTATACAATTATCAAAAGTATTATAAAATCAACAGATCAATCTCGAAACGCATTCCTTCGTGAAGAATTAATGGAGCAACAAAGACCTCAGTCAACATATTAATCTGTCAGTCTGTCATCGCCATGTACCAACCTACCATTCTTCCGTTTCAAATGGTCATGATTATACAAACCGCCATGATTCTGTATCAATCTTCATTTGTTCTCAATGAATCTTCATTCCTCTGAATCAAACCAACATTGTTCTTAATGAAACTATCTCATCTTATATTATCTTTATATACTCATGGAAACAAATAAAGGAACACATGAACGGACATGTGTTCCTTTAGGTTTTTCTTGCTTTTCACCCACAGTGCAATACATGGAAGAAACCTGCAAAAGAATATAGGAACAGTTTTTCTTGCATGTGTTCCCTTATTTGTTTCCATGAGTATATGAAGATAGTATTCTTGGCAAATAGAATACCACTATAGACGTATGACAATAAATGTATATCATACCGCTATCGTCCAGATAACAATACAGATGATGAAAAATGGATTGCGGCATCATATTGAATAAATATTGCTTGACATTCCATGACCCACCAACCTGAACTTCACAATGATAAAACCGTTGGACCAGTAGAAGTCAATAACGGGAGTTACCTCCTTGGGCAAACGTCACACAACGTCTACTCATGGGCCGGAGAAACTGTTGGAACACTTTAACTAGCAGTCGTTCGCATTGGTCCACGGGTGCTTTTCCAAGTTCATGATTGATTCATCTGCTGCCGCAACTATCTTCTCAGCTCCTCCCAAATTTGTGCGAACGGGGGAACGGGAAGCCAGTCCATTACTTGAACTCCTGCGTTACATAAGGCGTTGCATGCCAGAACAGCATGGGTCACAGCGTTTTCAGGGTGAAATGTCAGTCAAGGACCATGGAGCTGCATGATTGGCAGAAGGACTGCGGTTAAAACCTGGTCCGGATACTTTTGGTAGTAAAATTCCCCTTGGCGACAATCAGTTGCAGCCGCAGGTTCGCACAATACTACACTCTCAAAAGTGGTCAATCTCACGAAAACAAAACTATAGGTGCCACACCTGTACCCTGGGAGCGCAAAGTGAACCGTGACTCATCTCTGAAGACAATGCTGTTCCACTGCTTCTGGTTGAATCCGGCAATCTGTGGACCTATCGTAAACGCTTAGTACTATGATAGTGCTTTCGGTTAGCTCCTGTCCGGTCCTTCTCAGTAGATGCCTGATGTTTTTTGTGGACACCCTACCTCTGAACAACTGTCTGCTAGTGGAGGTTGCAGTCACACATGTGTTGCGGAGATGACATAACCTTCTTCAATTTGGTTTGGTTATTATCATATTGGTGCATATGCACTCAGTTAAGCTTCATATTGATGGAACAAAAGACTTGATATCCCTTACGACTTGCCTGAAATCGATAATTGAAACTTCGAGGCGAACAGCTTCCAAACAGAGACCACTTGCCATATATTGAATGTAAAGAATTGATGCGTACATTGACATGTTTCTATCAACCATTGTTCAGCATCATTTGTCGTTGGTCGCTTTCAATCCCTCATTTCTCTGCCATTAGTTCTCCAATCTTCCCTGAATGTTCACCGCCATTCACCTGTATCAGTTTGCCATCGTTTTCTTATTCTTCATCAGACTGCAATCACCTCTATCAATCGGATCAGTTTGCTAATATTCTTTATTAATCTCTTATTCATCAGTATCAAGCCACTATTCTTCTCTGTCAGATCACCACATTTGTGAATCTATCTGCCAATGTTATGTATCATTTTTCTGGTTATGATCTCTTATATTCTGCCTTGTTTCATATCAGTCTTACCATTGAACTCCATTTGCTCTTGGTTGGATCAGGGGCGGTGGGGTAGTCTAGTGGTTAAAGCGTTGGCTCGTCACGCCGAAGACCCGGGTTCGAATCCCCACATGGGTACAATGAGTGAAGCCCATTTCTGATGTCCCCCGCCGTGATATTGCTGGAATATTGCTAAAAGCGACGTAAAACCAAACTCAGTCAGTCTTGGTTGGATCTGTCACACTACTGTACCAAAACCATAGAATTGGTCTTCAGCAACCCATGCTTGTAGTAAGAGTCGACCAACGGGATCGGGTGGTCAGGCTCGCTGACTTAGTTGACACGCATCCCAGTTGTATAGATCGATGCTCATTATGTTGATCACTGTTGATTCAGTAGGTGGAATATTGCTGAGTGCGGCGTTAAACAACAATCAATCATTCTGTATCGATACGTTGTGTGACTGTACTGATCAGCTACAATGACCGTTTCATGTTCTATAGTGACTTTCACTGGCTATGTTTCCATATGCCATTAATCGCTATTTACACACCATATCTAATGAAACCGTTGCACTGTACACTCAACTACCAGACCGTCGTGTTTTCGCTTTTGAATTACCAGTACTTTGAGGTTCTCGAAAAAGGATTTCATAAAGATCTCCTGTATTAAGATATGATGGTCTCTCATTTGTCGCATGACGTTTTGAAAGTAGACTACAAAAACTGAATACAAAATTTAGGTTATTCTTCTACAGCTAAAACCTTGATAGATATAATTATATCATCCTGATTTGTACAGTCTGATTTGTTGAACATAATTACATTACATCCAATGTAATGCAAATATTTCACAAACAACTAAGTTTAGAAGTTTGATGATGAGCATAATCGTACCCTCACCATAAAATCCATAATCTAACCGGTCTGTATATTCAACGAGACATATTGATGCTGGGGATTAAGCAATGATATAAACTCTAATTTGAACCGATACTTTTTGTGTCATATCTGTTGATATATTCCAGGATACTAATTGATATCGTCATATGTTATTTCCACTGAAGCACACTGACAGATTTCTGATCTAAACCTGTCGACATTATACGCCCCATATTTCATGAATAGGTAACACATTCAGTTCCGTGCATTCCAAGTAAAATTAAAAGTTAATAATGTGACATTATAATCAACAAAAGCATACCCTCATAAGAAATGCCACACATATATCCAGGCATGTGAAATGCACTTTCGAGATACTGGGTTCTTCTCACACTTTACCGAAGGTACATCATCGAAATGACGTATTTGTTGAAAATGGTTTTCGTTTAACAAGGGTCTGCAAGTCTCACTATCGTTCCAGAGCTTGTTTGGCTACGAAATGGTATAAAGATGAATAACATTTGTAGGTGTGCCATATTTGGCTAATTCGCCACATGCGTGTTCCTTTCTACTGATTTATTTATATTTGCCGAGATCTACATATTTTGTTTTGAGTTAATGTATTGTAGTGTGAGCGTAAGTAGCTTTATTATACTAAGAAAACACATGCATTCTCATTATTTTGTAAGGAATCTGATTAAAGTTATATGTGGCCTTCACGACACAAGGGTGGTTTTATCCTGGAAATATGTTTGCTTCCAGTCGCACACAATAGTTCTCACGGTCCCTATTATGGTGTTCTAACTTTGGTTGCTATCGACTTCTAACCACATTTTATCAACTGATAGTTTACTATGTTACATGCTCACAAACTAGTTTGACAAATATGTGACAATATAGTTGTTTTACTGTCCTTCGATGGCACCTTGTTGTAAATATACATACATTATTCTTAATGTATGACTTTCTGTCGTAACGATGTGGTTTAAATATTGCCAGTGTCACCTAAAACGTTAACTTACTCATTCACATAAACCTTGAATGATTGTTGCAGATGATGAAGCCGTCGCCCTCTGCTGGTCGTAATGCAATTGTCTTTACGGGGAAACGTCAAAGAGAAAGAAAATATTTCACATTTCTCAAAATATGGGGCTAACGTCTCTAAACTAACTAGTACTTATGCCACAGGGCATGTTGTGATAAAACGTAGTTAACAATCGCTTGAAATGTTTTTGACATGTCAAGATGTCTCAGGGGCATTGGGAAACAATGTAAATCTCCAGACAAGTCGGAATACACCACAGATACGTATGCAAATCCCGGGTAAAAAAGACCCACACCATGGCAAGAAACTATAGCCAAACCGGGAATGCAGTATAACTACTCAATTAAATTCATATTCCTACGTAAGAATTAACTTCAATCGAAAGATCGGAACACTGCATGGCATTTGGTATTATGCTTGTCGCGGATCTGTCATATGAACGTTTCTTTCCATGTTGTTACATACTATATATTGAAATTTACAATACGCCTCGTTGGCTTTATTTAATCAATTTTAAAGAGATGATACTGTTTTTTGTTTTGTCAGTAAAACATGAATATTATTGCAAGGTTTGGGAATAGGAGGTGACAGCTGCAATTGGCTCCCGCGCATCGGACGTCGTCCAGCCATTACGTCGTGCAGTATTTGACGTTATTTCTTGACGTAAATCCACGAGAATCAATTACAGCTACATTATCGTGTTAGTTTGATTACCAGTCGTGGTTTAATCAAGGTGTCCCCATCTATCGATGCGTTTCAATATTAATACAATAGAGGCATTCATACACGTTGTTCTGCCACGTGTGTCGCAAAGAAATGGAAACGTTACATGCCCAGATATTTATCGACCACCTAAACAACGGTTGCACTGAGCTACAGTGAGGAGAGGTGAAATGTTCTCATGCAAGTGTGTGTCTCTCTGTGTGTGTCTCTCTCTATCTATCTGTGTGTGTGCGTGTGTGTGTGTGTGTGTGTGTGTTTGTTTGTTTGTTTGTTTGTGTGTGTGTGTGTGTGTGTTTGTGTGGGTCTGTGTGGGTCTGTGTGTGTGGCTTGTACTCCACTGGCTCCAAGTTGACCTTTTTATACCATTATTGCGCAAGTGCTATATTTTATCGTCTTTTGTATTTTAGGAATTGGATTTGTCTAAGAACACAACGGTTGCATTGAGCTACGGTAAGGCGAGTTGAAATGTTTTTATTTACTTGCATACAAGTGAGTGGGGGTTGGGGGCTTGTACTCCACTGGCTCCAAGTTGACCTGGGGCGGTGGGGTAGCCTAGTGGTTAAAGCGTTGGCTCGTCACGCCGAAGACCAGGGTTCGATTCCCCACATGGGTACAGTAAGTCAAACCCATTTCTGGTGTCCCCCGACGTGATATTGCTAGAATATCAGCAGTGTAAAAGCAAACTCACTCACTCACTCACTCGCCCGGTTAACCTTTTTATACCATTATTGCACAAGTACTATATTTTATCGTCCTTTGTATTTTAGGAATTAAAGTTGTCTAAGAACAACTCTATTTGTGATATGTATGCGCGAATGGCCGGTCTGACGATCTTAGAGGCCACAAAGCGATCGGTCAGTGATAAACTGATAGTGGGATCAAGTTACAAATAAGGCTCATTAGCACTTCCACACTATATCTGGCTTGCCTGTTTGATCATTACGCACAACCAGTGTCACTTCGGGTTTCCAGCCATCATTAATCTAACCTGATTTAAGTTAAATACTGATCGTTGAGGCGTGATTCGTTACCGATACGTTACAAATGCATGTGTGCTACCTTTGTAGAAAAGGTGCACTGACATCAATATAACCCAACGAGTCTTGTTTGAATCATTCCTGGAGACGGTGACTCCCGGATTTGACTTCCCTCACGATAAATAAAACAATACAAGAAACCAATTTCATCTTCATCCAAGGACACCATGTATGTGCAATACAACAATGAAAGGTTTGGAGTTGGAATATAACACGAATCACACTTTAAATGTGATGCTATGGAAGATAAGGAAAATGATTTGAGTCTGAAGTAATTGCGAATACTTACAACTCGGAGACGTGGAGCCTGAATATTAAAGAAATAATTTGTGTTGTTTTCAAAGACATCTTAATATTTAAATCAGAAACAGACGAATGCAGTCAGATGGCATTACAAAATGACAAAGGTCAAGAAAACGGGCAAAACATGTCACATCCAGTATGTTATTAACGGAACAACTGACCAGCTCAGCTCTTCCCGTTTGATCACTGTCACAAAGATCCATACGTTCTGCTACACATTTGTCAATTTAGAAATATGTCGTTGTTTCCGCGCCGGACAAGACGCTCTTCATTTACACGAATCTATGGATTCTGTCCGTCACTTCCATTTATCAGACTTACTTAATCCCATGTCGGACTCAATATATCACTGCCTTAAGAAAGACTGGGTGGAAGCTAATTAACACGGACAGAGGAAAACATTCTGGAAACTAAGCACTACCATCACTATGGGTAGACATCATAGATCTGAAGTGTATCGATACAAAATTACCATGCATCTGCAGATATGATTTGCTCATCGATTTATTCATAGCAAGAATAGTAGCAGATGGAGTTATACATGTACTAGATAAGCAAAAGTGGTTAATGCTGTTGTAGATGCATTTCAGATCAGCACGTAGCTAAACAACAATAAAGTATGTTATATGGGTTGTTGGAAACAGGAGTGAGTGAGTTTAGTTTAAAAAAAGATATCAGCAATATTCCCGCTATATGGCGGCGGTATGTACCACCCGATCCCTTTAGTCTCCTCTTACGACAAGCATGGGTTACTGAAGATCAAACTGCCTCCGTGGTGTAGTGGTTAGAGCGTCCGCCCGGAGAGCGGCCCGACTGGTCGGCTCGGAGCCAGTATAATGAGTCTGAGTGGGGTATTCATGCTTCACTGAGGCATGGTATCTCAGCGGGCTAGCACTATAAAACCAGCTTAAGTCTGGGCTAGTACAAGCAGCCGCACATGCACATACTGATACACACGCATGCACGTTTTTATTTCAAATATTCTCAAGCACGACGTAAAACCCAATTTCACCTCACTGAAGATCAAGAACCTTCACGGGTCCGTTGGAAACAGGAGCAATGATGTAAAGTGCATTTCAGTAGCATGAATGGTTGAGTGAGTGAGTGAGTTGGGTTTAACACCGCTTAAAACAGTATGCCATGTATATCGCGGCGTGTTAGGTTTCCATGAGAGGTTGACCTGGAGTGTATTCTGGTCTCCGACAGTTACCACTTTTTTAAAACCGATGAGCAGGTGCACAGTGCTGACAAACCTATCTGGGCGAACAGGAATTCAAACCCACGACTTCAGCTTTTGATGGTTAAAGCGTTCGCCCGTCAAAACCCGGGTTCGAGTCACCACATGGGTACAATGTGTGAAGCCCATTTCCGGTGTCCCCGCCGTGATATTGCTTGAATAAGCGACGTAAAACTCAACTCACTTACTTATCATGTACAGCCAAATGAGGAGGCTAAAACGGCTGGGGAACCCGTGTCTCAGTAACGATTCACGCTGATATATATTCGTTTTAGTAACAGTAACTTGCTGCATAATGTTGCTATATTTTCTTTCGGGATGTTCCGGTAAATGTTAGACCCTCATTTCGAAGATAACAATTGACTTTTATATCAAGTTTGCAATATCAACTTTCCCCACGGGAGTCCGAAGAATCATTATTCGATTGCGGACTTCGAATACAGTTTACGCTAACGAAATTCAGTCCACAGTAGTAAAGGTTGCGTGAAGGATTTGGTAATATGTAAATAT
This sequence comes from Haliotis rubra, assembly GCF_003918875.1. NCBI lineage: Eukaryota > Metazoa > Mollusca > Gastropoda > Lepetellida > Haliotidae > Haliotis > Haliotis rubra. The sequence continues at coordinate 4,921,868 of NW_025767412.1, read as the reverse complement.
GCAGAATCTGTGGGGTTTTTTTTTCAAATATTGCAGTGTGGTCAAAGTGTGTGAATTGTCAGTTAACAGATTCTGACGCATGCATTCAAGGGCATTACCAAGTGACAGTGACATTTATTATTTGGATAACAGTTTACACCAGTTGATCCATTTAAGGGTTGTTGATTAATCCTTGTTAACTTCAAAGTTTAGAATTCATATTCACTGAATCGACTTTAGTACAATATAATCATAAATATGTACATATTCTTCCCATTTTCGAAATATTACCGATTTTAAAATAGAGTAGAAGTTTTCTAGAACGGAAATATTATTACTGACTTGAATCATACTATTTGTCACTTGTTTCTTTTGTTGATGAACAGACCTGTTGTGTAATGAATATTTGTGTTGGAACAAATGTTTAAGAGCAATATGCAGCCAACAAGAAACGAAGCAATGGCAGCATCTTACGTCTCCTTTTCCAAAAAGGGCAACGTTTCATTCATCGGTTATGTGGGATTCCTTTGGAATCCAACTGTCAACCATTTATGGCCAATGTTCTGCAAATAGATAACTGCGTAAGATAACAATGCTAAACAGAAAAATCACTAAATGTGAGTTGCATCAGCAGAATGCACCTGTGACATGGCTTCATGCATACTTCATGAACGTCCGTGAACTTGAAGACGTTGTCAGTTGGGATAACTTTTTGAGATGTAAGTATGAAAAAAGGAAAATGCAAAATTATGAAAATAAATTGTTTCTGACGAATACGAAGCTGATACTCATGCTTCATCAAACACCACGAGGATACAATGAGATTTATCCCCGTGGAAACCTTGTTTTGTCGCAATGACAACCAAATAGATCTTGCTTGACAGCGACTACGCCTACTGAGTGGATCGAACTCCAACTTCTAAATGCCACTTGAAGAAGAACATATTTTACGATATAATGCATGTGCAACGTATTTATTGCTGATACAGCATTTAAACTGGTTTTTGAGAAAAGTCGTCGATGTATCATACAGGAATAATTTGTTTCTGAGCCATGAAGTGAAGAGTTAGCAGGGCGGCATTGAAGAGGTTATGGCTTTTCACCAGACATCAGAAACATTTGTGCTGAGATCACCCTTTCATGCGTCTTACAAAATGTGTAATTCGGTCAGGTGGACGGTGACAGTGTTGACAGAGAGACAGAGAGGAAACTGTGCACACAAAGGGTATTCTTGCTGATACGTTGGCAAGATAATGAACAGAATGATAAGTAAGTTGATTGTTTGTCGAGAATAACTGCCTTGGGCCTGTCAAAAGTATTCTAAACTTTTTTCAATGTATGACACATTTCTTCTGCAGAGACATGAGATTTCCAGGGGGACGCCGATGCTTTCACTGAAAGAAGTTTCGTCTCCTGTATAAGTGTTCAACACAGTGTATACTTGAAAAGGTTGGGCATCTTCATTTGGTGTAACGGAATCGTAATGGTAAAGGACAGCGGTGTGAATATGACACGGCGTGAAAAGGGTTTTGTGTTGAGCGATTTGTGTTTAAAGCCAACATAATCAATACAGATATTCATATTGGCCACAGAGCGGATGACACTCGACATTCCCTGCCCATGTAATTAACACACTGGCAAGGTGCGCCGTCAAGGTAGTCGATGGATGATTGCCGATGGTCACGAGATGGACTCTGGTTCGTTGAACATTGGCCAGTAAGTGGTCACTAAGTGATCGACCGCTGGTAGGAAATCAGTTGGCGGTTGCTAGATGTCACCAGTTGACCTGTTGCTAGATCATCAGCTAGTTGTCTCAAAGGGTTCACCGAGAAGGTAAGAAGTCACTTGACGGTTGCTTAAGCACTATTTGCTGACCTGGCCAATATGTGCTCACCAAGGGAAGACTGGAATGGTAGGAACCCAATTGGAGTTTGCTATATGGTCACATGATGGTCACAGCTTGTTGCTTGATTACCCCTACATTAACGTTAAATGGTCATTGTGTTGTTGTGAGTTGTTCACTAGGTGTAACAAGACGATTGCTATGTAGTCACTTATTGATCACTGGATTGTGGCGAACCAGCCAGTCCCTGGATGGCCAAGAAGTAATCACAAGGCAGTTCCGTGGTGATCCCTAAACTACAACTTCATGGTCACTGGGTGTCTTATATTTGGTCTCTGCACGGAACATAAGTGATTGCCTGCTGATGAAATCAACAGATACATATATTAACAAATGCAACGTCTTCGAAAAGTACGTAAACAGTTACCCCGCTTATTGTATACCAACGTTAACATATATCCTGTAGCAGTATTGATTCTGTGATTGCTCGTTGTTTAACACCGCGCTCAGCAATATCCCAGCTATACAGTGTCAGTCTCTAAATAATCGAGTCTGGACCAGGCGACCCAGTGATCAACATCATGAGCATCGACCTACGCAATTTCCCTTAGCAATTGACACGACGGAAACAATAACGTCTACCCCCTCCACTCTCCATCCTCTCTCTCTTATATAAATTATTCCACAATCTATGGACGAACGGTAGTGTATACCAATTCCTATTGTTGTTGAAGGAAAGTATGTAGATGATCACTTAGTCTCAACCACCTGCAGAAGGATGCCTGTGGTTTCAAATGTCACAGTGGCGGATAATGCGCAGCTGAAGTACCACTGTACGGTCTAATCTTCACTGCCTTCGTACGGCTAGGAGCAAATGTACAATCTATCTATAGCCAGTTGAATAACACACTGGCTAGACAGTCAGGTCGAACCATACTGACATAACATCGTATTAAAGTAAATCCAGATATATGACGCAGTCAGTAAACCTGCGGCATAGCAATGACAGAAGCAACCCCGAAAATCTGTCCCTTCCGAAATACCTGCACTAGGGCGGACATAGGTATTGCATGACAATTATCAGAGATAGACAGCAAAAGTATGTGCACTTATCTGCATCTCATCGATATATATTCTCGCACTCCTAACATTTTCACGGGTCAACTAACTAGTGGGGGTGCCTAGCGAAGTATTACTTTGGGTATGATACGATTTCACATTTCACTGTCTTATCATTGGTCAGCGTAGCAGCTTGAGACGTCGCGAAGATCGATCATATAGAAGATTGAGAGATTGTGTTAAGTGAGTTGTATGGGACAGGCGCCACAGTCACTGTGAGCGTGGGTTTACCACAATTATATCAACATCCCGGTCATATGATGGCGGGATACCCTAAATGAGCTTCAAGGTGTGTACTCGTGGGGAATGTTAAACTTGTGAACAGCCAACCAATAAACGTATTACAAACTACCCGTCCACCGTATGTCTCCAAAACGGCGAAAGCATTTTTGTCGAATGCCACGTCAGTCAAAAGGAACCATTAGTCAAAAGAGTTAATACTATACGAGTTATATAAAATGCACATTCATTTAATTTATACAGGTAATGTATATCAGTACAGTGAGATCAGATATCAAGGATGTAAATGTATTGCGTATAGGTCAAGTCTACCAGTATATCGAGATCAAATATCACCAAGCATATACAATAGAGGCACGGAGGTCATATCTACTTGTACAGGGAGTCCGATATCATCATGAATATACAATACAAATATACAGGTCATGCCAATTAGTACATTATATATACGAGTACATACAATATACGTATACAGGTCAGAACACTAAGTACAGATAATTATTACGGAGGATTTACAACAAATAAATATTTCCCCGTCAGCAATATACCAACAAAAAACTAAGACGGGGACAGCAAATATGTGCTCGACACATGTTGATTTACGTGTCTAGATGCAATTGGTAGCGTTGCGGGGAAATATTCGTTTGAGGCAACACTTGTTTTCATAATTCAATGACTTCTTGTGTCTCAGTCATTCCTGGCAAGTCGTTTAGGTGTGATGACAGCTGTTCCATGGTGTGATCGAAGGTACTGGCACAGACCGTCATATCCCCAGACAGCTACGACTTACTGCAAGGAATCATCCAGATTCAATATATCTTGAAACTCCTGGCATAAGTGATGTTCATACTTGCATCCATAGCAGTCATTATGTCTGGAATAGGTCCCGAAACTGCCTTTCAAATCCAGGTATTAGCCTGATGTTAACAAATCGTATTTAGAACAGTCAATGTGTGTATTTGTGTGTGTGAGAGAGGGAGCGAGCAAGAGAGAGACGACAGAGTGTGTGTGTGTGTGAGAGAGAGAGAGGGAGAGACGGTAGAGAGAGAGGGAGAGAGAGCGAGAGAGGTGTCGATGCAACGTGTTCACCTATAATAACTGAGTTCTTATCAAGATGTCACCTTTTCAGCATCAAGACTACCAAGACCCCCCTGCAAGCTAATAGCAGAGACAAAATCAACTGAAGTCCAAAACCAGAGGATGTGTATACCAGATCATACCAGATCCTCTGCAACACACGCACACATCAAATGTTAACATTGAGTATACTTGGTTATATAAAGTTCTTGACATCGGAAATATGCGATAACCCAAAATAGATGTGCCGTCAGCAGCTTCTGTAAAATAGTCATTCTATCTTCGTCAAATGTACATGTTAGTGGGTGGAAAGCCCGATATAATTCAAGTCTTTGACTTTTACCACTTTCGTAGAACGGTAAGCCGCGGGGTATGATGGGTGAGTCTTGGATTCGAACAATGAAGACCAAGGGAGGCAACTCCGCACAAAGCCTCACACGATTTAGCTAATAACTATAATACAAATGTGCCTGTTCACTAACATACCGACAACATGTCTCCAGTGCGCATTCGTAAAGTAAAAGCAGTATGTAACATACTAAGATGGAAATTCCCGATCCTGAGTGATTAATCAGAAGAATGAAATCGTGTAAATAACATCTTATTAAAACCACTGATTTCAAGGCAGCATGAACGTGTATCCACCTACATATATGGCACTGCAAATCTAATTTTCCCACTATTTCTCCACCAACATCCAAAGAGAAGTAGAAATTAATTAAAATCGTAACGCCCAAAGTAATGAACCGGTTGGTACCAACGCAAGCACACACCTGTCCTTTTCTTCAACCTTTCAACAGCATAAAAATCTTAAAGTTATTCCATATCACATTGAATTTGCCTACCAAAATGTAAAAAAAACCATGTTTGTCCGTAACGACAGCTATTCCCTAAGACCATCGCGTCAGTGACAAATACGCTGACCCTATTTTTAAAAAATGCTTAACATGCAAATCTGCCTTAGACAGATACTATGTTCCATACGAATGCTACAAGGAATTCGTTCTACCCAACCAATTTACCATTACCTTCCATTAGGAAATCGTTCTGTTCCTAATAATACGTGACATGTCCCCACTATATGTGGCCATTATAGTTTTGAGGGGCGACTGTGTATTTGTGTTTTTATTGGCAGTATTCGAAACTATATTACTGGAATTTTAACAGTCATAACTGTCAGTTGATTCCAAATTCTTTTCACATTGTCTTGCTTTCCCGAACTGCCTTCCCGTAAATATTAGTTTGTTATAATACTGACTTACCTTTCCGTAAGTATTATATCTAGTGTATTACTTAATTGCCTTCCTGTAAGTATTAGTTTGTTGCAATACTGACGTACCTCCCCGTCAGTATCTGTAGTGGTCAAAGACCAAACAATGTTATCTTAAATCTCATTCCGTTTGTTGTTCTGTTTTGTTTGTAAATACGAATCCGAGTTTCGGATGTGAGTCCGAATTTTGTATATACCAAAAAGGGAGGTAATTAGTTGTCATATTTATTGGGAACACGACCGCATGGTCCCGCATGAAAGTTGGCAGCCAAAGAGTAAAGAACGTCCTGAATATTGGTAAATATGCAATTCATTGCTTTGGACCATGTATAGTGTTGTTATGCTCTATCATTATTTTGGCAAGGCTGTTATTTTTGCTTAGTTTTGTATGGAATTTAATTTGCTTTCGAATTCATTCGCTGCAAGTGCTGCATGCGTTTTCAGTACTCAAGGACAAAGGTTGAATAACCTTCTGGATATTTTAATGCTAAAAGCATAAATTCAGTAAATAATACTATTTACTGTTTTATTTAACTTTCTTTAGGAGTGTCTATGTTCAGAACATATTCATTTAATTTTCAAGCAAGAACTTTGTCTAATTTTCATGCTCAGTAGGACTAGGTTCCCACGTGTACTTGAAGAAATATTTGAAGTTAAAAAAATAGTGTTTATTCATTAAAGTAAAAAAAATAATTGGCATTTCACCGCAGAATTGGTCAACTGTGTGTTAGTACATATTTTGGGAGGGTTTCTTTCGGGGCATTTTGTATACATGCGGAAATTTCTTCCATGGTATAACACCTTGGGTATGGTGCATTGTTGCTATTTTTGGCTATGAATATTCATATTTTAGATTGGAAATATTACTTTGCATTGTATCAACATATTCATGCTGGTGGAGATTAACGACAGCATGCATTTTGTTAGGAATTATTGGAGGCATTTATACTTATGCATTCTATACAATATGGGGTCAGTGGGGTGGCCTTGTGGTTGGAGCGTTCGCTGGTCACGCCATGGACCCAGGTTCGATTTCCCACATGGGCACATTGTGTAGCCTCTTTCTGGTGTCCTACGCCGTGATATTGCTGAAATATTGCTGGAATAACGTTGGAAGCGGCGTAAAACTAAAACTCTCTCACTATTCTATACTCATTCATTATGATTAGATGTTGGATTGATATTAGAATATCATTGGACATTTTGTGATTTGCAGTTGACCTGTATCCTACCTGTACCCATCCTGTATCCTACCTGTATCCAATCTGTACTCAACCTGTACAACCTGTATCAACTGAGTGCATAAATCTGTACACTTGTACCAATGTACCAAGAACAAGAAACAAGATATAATAAAGAATCAGAACTCATAACCTGTTGGTTAGAGTATCATATCTAGTGTATTACTTAACTGCCTCCCCATAAGTACTAGTTTGTTATAATACTGACTTATCTTCCCGTCAGTATTATATCTAGTGTATTACTTAACAGCCTCCCCGTAAGTATTTGTTTGTTCCACAACAACGTATTATAACTTGAAATAACACGCAGTATTCGTCGTTAGTCAAGACCACCGTCTGCGCCCTCTCCACTGGAACATGTATCTAGCTGCTGACGTCACAATGTCAGTCTCATATCTAATCGGACTAAACAAATTGACAGATTGTGAATGGGGTGGGTTGATCATTGATTGGTTCTGTCAGACTTTTAGCCCCGCTATGATACAATGAAGAGTTTACTATACCATCGGTAAAGACATATGGGGAATCTATTATCTGTTATCACTACCCACAGACATTCCATGATTAAGCGTTCTCGACGCGCACTGTAATGCATGTATTCTTGGCAGTGTAACAGTAATTGTGAAAAATATGTCTCGAGGCACTGGCAGATGCTGAACGTGTGTTCAAACGCAGTTATGCCATCTATTGAAAGTACAAAATAGAAATATTTATTTGATCTTGGAATAGTACATTTCAAACGCTTGATCAGGATTTTGTAACAAAATATGTTCTTATATTAACATAATTATATTGTTTTCCCTTCTTAACACAGACCCTGTCTGGCGCGGAGTCAGTATAATGAGTGGGGTATTCGTGCTTCACTGCGGCATGGTATCTCAGTGGGCTAGTACAAGCAGCCGCACATACACACGCATGCACGTCGTCATATGAGCGAAATATTCTCAAGCACGACGTTAAATCCAATCTCACCTCACCTCTCAACACAGATATGGATAGCGTTACATTTCTCAGACAAATGTGTTTCAATCGGAACATCTCATTCTATATTTAATACTTTATCGATGATAAAGATCGAACGTACATGTAGTTCAAATTATTTGGATAGTGTTTCCAAGCACAACACAGGACCGATCGGCGACGCCCCAACTGTAAGTTGAAATGAGTATTGATTGGGGCAGAACACAGATACCACTGCAGACGCACGGTACATGGGCAAATCACGGAAAAGAACAGTACATGGGCGGAATACAGGCCGCACTAATATTACTGGATACGCACAGAATATGCTGGAGACGCTCAGTACATCTGAAAACACACATCCTACTGGAGATGCAGAGTACATGGAAAAACACACATCCTACTGAAGACACATAGTGTATGGGCAGAACTAAAGTCCTGGACAGTCCGTTACATGGGCAGAGCATCGAGCTCTCGGGAGAGTAATACATATTCAGCTGAACGGGTCTGTATTGATATCGGCAACATGAAGTTAGAAACGGATTGGGGAATGTTGATTGGGGATTTGGATGCATTTTCACTTTCGGGATTCGAATCCCGAATCTGAATATTTTTTCACATTCAGGATGTGCAATAATAAGAAAATAATTAAATGCATAATAAGAGTTCGAATACCACATACTGATGGCCAATGCCGAGTGCCGAATGTGCAAAAGGAAAAAACCCGAATGTGAAAAAATTCAGATTGGGGATTCGAATCCCGAATGTGAAAAAAAAAATCAGATTTGGGATTCGAATCCCGAATATGACCAAAAAATTCAGATTCGGGATTCGAATCCCCAATCCCGAATCCGTTTCTAACTTCATGTTGCTATTGATATCACACTGTCGGACACGAACCGTAGAACACTTCCTCTCATATCTTTCTTTTAGAGGAAGCCCCATTGCAATCTACGCAAAAGGAAAATATGTATATACATATGGTATGTTTCGGATAGGTGAAACGTTTGCAATGTTTACTAATCCCTCTACCACGTTATCCCACTACGGTACGGCTTGTGAACCTTGGTGACTGCCACGTGTATATACTATTATGATAGTATTCCATAGGATTGAGCTTTCAAACCAATGTCGATCATTGTCGATCTTGTGGATAATTATATAAGTCTGATCTTATCTTTCTGTGTGACAGATGGAGACTGGGATACTTCAGTGGAGATGAAAGGACCAGGACATGTACAAACAACATTGAATTGCATAGAGTGACCATTAAATATTATGTCTAGTAGATGAACAAAATTATACATCACAAGGGAAGTTGTCCAGTCCGGTCCACCCCAGCCAGTGCTGTTGTTCTTCACATAGATCCGAGTCTGTCGGTTTTGGTTATGGAACAATACAAAATAATAGGACCCAGGTATTTATTCATTGCTTGACAATAGTTCAGTCTGATGCGCATCCCCAACAGGTAAGGCAACCTTGAGAAGACATGAACACAAATAAGGATACTGATTCCTATGCGTGTTAATTATAGGTTCCCTGTCTAAACTAGACTGTCGTTTCTACTGTTAGCTGTGATCATGACCAACCTTACATGAAGTGTCCAGATCCACAGAGTTATCGTGAGATAGCTCCAAAGTGGTCCACCACAGGTAGCCATTTTCAAATGCTGAAACAGACAAAACTACGTTAAACTTGCTTATCATTAATGTATGAATTAGCATCGTTTATTAACAAGAAAGAAACCCACAAAATGGGAATTATATGAATTTGAGGTCGCTAAACGACCACGCAGATTGGTGGAGATAATGTTTAGGATAACTATACGGAACAATAATTGTATAGAACAATTTGAGGATGCAACTTGGTTAGGAGCAAGTGTGTAAAGATTGCTTCGAGACACTACTACCGTGACATCTGTGTTAACTGCCGCACACACATGGCCTTGGTGGAGGCGCTGGGATGCTGTCTACATGGCGCAGACACTCAACTGCAACCTAAGACCTAAGGTTTTATGTGTGGGTGCTATTTCCGTGAAGCAAAGAAAGGAAAACCATTAGTGAGGAGAGTGGGGGTCCATGTTGTTTTGAGGAGGATTTGAAAAGAGTAGGTTTCGTTAACTCAATAAAGGAAATTAATGCTTTTCCAATAGCAGTAAGTATTCTGTCTAGGTATATATTGTAGGTCGTTGTTAACGTGAATGGTGTATTAATCTCAACAACGAACATAACATCAAGAAATAGCTTTTCAGTAACGAACATACCCATTGAAACAAAACCAAAAACCGAAAGAATTACTTGATATTCATTGTGATATATTAAGGATATTCATGTAAAAAGACGTCCGTTTACGAACATAACAGTCTGTGTTTTGGAAATTGAAACCTTAAACAAACACATATGAGTACGCGCGCGCACACACAATCACAAACACACGCACACTCATACAAATAACCTAAGCTAATGTTGTTGGGTTCCAGAGACAAAATTTGAATGTTTTCGTTTAGGGCAGTGGATGCATCCGGTATTTTCATCAAACTTAAAAACTATTGCCTTGGCCTAGAACACTGAAAAGTAATACATTCTTTCTCGAAATCATCCTATACATTTTCTTGTGCAAACGGTGCGTCATGATCATGAAATATCCTGGGTCTCTGCTGCCTATTCCGTTAGTCATTGGTCCAAATCGCCTCGAGCATAATGCTTCATCCGTCAACACTTTTACTGTGGTGTTCGGTTTCACCAGATTAGTTTGCGTCTGAACATGTTCCATCGTTGGCATTCTGTCCTGTTTACTACGCAGAGCAACGTAAGGTCCATCACAGTGTTCAATGATGCAAATATGATGCCATGTTTTAATGAAGATTGACAGCATCATATGCTTTTGATAAAAAAATCATGTTACCTATCAAATAGAAGGAGCGAATAATATTCTTCAAACACTGAAGCACTATTTACCAGACAGTGGAAATAATAATGAGTCATTTACATAGTGACAATTATAATCTGAACGCGGACATGTCTCCTGTTACATCAATACTCCGAACGGGATGTGTCTGTTCTGGATCTATTAAAACAAATAATCAAAAGCTTTGAAATCTTATGCAAGGTAAGAAAGTAAAAACGTGCACCAGACATTCAGCTTAAAATGGAAAAAAAACAAGTTATCAAATGATCGCACATCACTGTCATCATTGTGATGTGCATGAAGAGCTGGTGTTGACTTCATTGCGTCAAATACCTCGTATTACGAAGACAGTGATAGGCAGTCATACACGATGTAGTCTTTGATGAAGTTCCAGAAAAGGTAGACTTAATTGTGAAATCGACGAGTCGAATATGAATAATGTGACTCAATAAGATTATGTAACATATATCTGTCAGTGGCTGAAACCTGCCCTATGAAATCTGATGTGAAAAAAACAACATTTACTTAGTGAAGATGAATTCAACAAATTACGCAAGGGCTAAAAGGTTACAATTAAATGCCGAGGTTACGATGAAAGCTGATTAGTAAGGGAGCGTCTCTCGCAATGTGAATGTGTGGAAAAGCTTTTAACCATATAAATATTCATATCCCAAGAGAGTTTGAAGATCGTAGTAGTGATACTGAGGTGCGGGTGAGATTCTACATGTGACGTACATCAGAGAGAATTTGCCTCCGTAAATGCTGCTAATGACCTTGACGTACTGTATTTCATTCCATGATTTATCTAATTTCCCGACCTCGTGAACACAGGGATTACATGATGTTGACTCGCCTAAAGGAACGGCTACAGTGCAATAGTCATTGTTAACTCTAATCTCCCACTCTGAATCCTACATCGTGTGAAATGTAAATACCTCATTATGTATGCAATATATGATCATGTATCATTGTATAAATATTGTTATAAGCTTCTAAGCATTCAGCTTATGAAGATGTAGCTTACTGCTTCTCCAACCTGAAGAAGAATATAAAGTTTACTTAGTAATAGTATGGTATATTACTGACTTACCTTGCCGTCTCTATAATGGCTGTTATACTGCTGTCTTACCTTCCTGCCAGTAACAGTCTGGTATATTACTGACTTACCTTGCCGTCTCTATAATGGCTGCCATATTGCTGTCTTACCTTCCTGCCAGTAATAGTCTGGTATATTACTGACTTACCTTGCCGTCTCTATAATGGCTGCCATATTGCTGTCTTCCTGCCAGTAATAGTATGGTATATTACCTTCCTTGCCAGTAATAGTATGTATGGTATATTACTGACTTACCTTGCCGTCTCTATAATGGCTGCCATACTGCTGTCTTACCTTCCCGCCAGTAATAGTCTTGGGTTCTTCCTATTGTTAGAATATTGCTTCCTGCCGTCTCTATAATCACTCACCATATTGCTGTCTAGCAGATTCCTTAACACTTCCGGCCTGTCAGTATTAGTCTGGCATATTACTGACTTATGTTCTCGTCTCTATAATGGCTGACATACTGCTGTCTTACCTTCCTGCCAGTAATAGTCTTGGGTTTCACAGGTCTCTACATTAACACTTGGGATTTTGTCAATGTTAAAGGTTGCGATAAAAGCTGATTGGTAAAGGGCAGCGTCTCCCAATGTGAATGTGTGGAAACACGATTCCGGCTTTTAAATATTCATATCCATTAGCTTGAAGATCGTTGTAGTGAACAGAGGTACGGATGAGATTCTACATGTTATGTACATCAGTGAGCATTTGCCTGCTGATTCCCTTGACGTACTTACCATGATTTATCTACTTTCTCTACCTCGTGAACACAGGGATTACGTGATGAAGACTAGCCTTAAAGAGAGGCTAAAGTGTGATGGTTACTGTTTCATCAAAACTCCCACTTTTAATCTTACATTGTGTGACGTGTAAATATATCATTATGTGTACAATATAGCATTATGTATCATGATTATATATATGACATGGAGCTTCCTAAGCATCTAGCTTACGGAGATTTTATCCTTAAATATTCTCGTATTTTCCTGTTCCTCCACTTCAATATGCCTTTTAAAGGTTACTCTGAATACATAACGTGCACTATTGGCCACGTTCCATGAAGCGAGTGGAGGCTGGGTAGCTTGGGTGTTAAAGCGTTCGTTTATCACGACAAAGGGACGGGTTCTATTCACCACAATGAGTGAAACCAATTTCTGGTGTTCCCCACCATACTATTGTGTATATACTGCTAATATTGCACACACTACAGAGGGATATTATCGCTGAATTCGTCACTTTAACATAGGCTTCGGTTGTCGCAGCGCTACGATCGCTTTGTGCAACGGTGTCTTAATGAGCGAAATCTGTGTTGCTATTTCCTGACATTGAGGCGGAAGATAAGTCATAATACTGACGGAAAGGAAAGCCAGTAATATACCATCCAAAGTACTGACGGCATGATAAGTCAGCAATATACAAGCCATTATAAAGACGGGAAGGTAAGTCAGTAATATATCCCAAAGCGAGCTGATCTATCTATCGTGCGCGATCGGAGTGCACAAGCAGTTTAATCGGTAGGGCGGATGCCCAGTCGCTGGCGTGAGAAGTTTTATTGACAATGGAAATCCAGAAGTTAAGTTATATAAAAACAAACAGACATCAATGTTATGTACCCGAGATCGTTAATATCGCTTCAGATGCAAAATCAATTGCCTGTGTAACAACAAATACGAGCGAAATTTCAGTAGACCAGTCACTTTAGACCAGGGGCTGATGTACCTTTTAAGAAGTTCTGGAGAAGAAATAGTTCCCTCTTTGAAAGGCTGTATCTCAGTTGTTCTTGGGTCCACGGTCAAAACAATTAGTGTTCTGGAATCACCAAGACTTCATCTATCATACTGGCACTTTTGTGCAGAATTTGCACAACGGTTACTGGACATCAGTTATGGGAAGTTTGGATTGTCTAGAGCTGATGGTTCGAGCTCAGCACATTTTGAGAGCAAACTACTCAGAAAACTGCTGAAAAACATGGCCAAAAACTGAAAACAAAAATAACTGCCAAACGGTACATTTTAGTGACTTGACCCGTCCAGGCAAAATGTTGGGAATTCAATTGTGCATCTGTACAAGAGATTTGGAAGTGTTGGAACAATTAGTTCTTGAGATATTTGCTGTCAAACTTTGAAATTTTGGAATTAATTTTGAATTATCTCCCCTTTGCTATTGGGCCTAGAGCCTAGAGATTTTTAAGGGGAATATCTTCACCTCGGTGGGCATCTGTCTGATTTTTGTAAGCGATTCGGAGCATTGGTTTAGGAGGTATGCCTAGAGGTAAGGAGACCTAAAAATACGGTTTTCCCTTACACCGTGGAAGACCCCTGACACCGGGCTAGCAGACTGATACTGACAATAAAGTAAGTCAGTTATAAACTGAAGTGTAATGAGGGGTCAGGCAAGTAGTACACAGCCACACACGTTTTGCCTACGTGGGACACGGAACTTTTTGTGGTGACGATCTAACGCTTTAACCTGCAAGTTATCCAGGCTTTACACGCTTTGTGTAACGTAGCCAGGAGTACACGTATATGTATTCAGAATAAACCTTTATAAACTTCTTGAGGTTGGAGAAGCAGGAAGCGAAATGTTTATATGCCGAATGCTTAGTGCGCACTGTATATGCACTGATACATAATGATATATTTTATACAATCATAATAATGTACTTACACTTCTCGAGAAAAGATCTCGAGAAAAAATGTATTTACTTTACAATGTTCATGGCCAAGGCAATAGTTTATTTAGGGTTGATAAAAACATGGGATGCATCCACTGCCCTAAACGAAAGCATTTAAAGTTGGTGTCTCGAACCAAACAACATTAGTTTAGTTTATTTGTATGAGTGTGCATGTGTTTGTGATTGTGTGTCTGCGCGCGTACTCATATGTGTTTGTTTAAGGTTTAAATTTCCAATACACAGACTGTTATGCTCGTAAACGCACGTCTTTTGACATGAATATATTACAATGAATCTCTTTCCGTATATTGTTTTAATGAGTATGGCGGTTACAGAAAAGCTATTTCTTGATGTTAAGTTCGTTGTTGAGATTAATACACCATTCACGTTAACACCGACCTAAACCCGCTTCACGGAAATAGCACACACACACACACATAGACCCAGTCTTGGGTCGCAATTGAGTGTCTGCGCCATGTAGACAGGATCCCAGCGCCTCCACCAAGGCCAGGTATGTGTGGCAGTAAAATCAGAGATCTTGGTAGTTGCGTCCCGAAGCCATCTTTACTCTTGCTTAAAAACAAGTTCAATCATCAAATTGTTCTATATTCATCCTAAACGTTATTTTCACCAATCTGCCTGGGCGTTTTGCGACCTCAAATTCAATTATTCCTTTCAAAATGGCTACCTTTGGTCCACCTCTTTGGAGCTATCTCACGATAACACTGTGGATCTGGACACTTTATGTAAGGTTGGTCATGATCACAGCTAACAGTAGAAACGACAGTCTAGTTTAGACAGGGAACCTATAATTAACACGCATAGGAATCAGTATCCTTATTTGTGTTCATGTCTTCTCAAGGTTACGTTACCTGTTGAGGATGCACATCAGACTGAACTATTGTCAAGCATTTCAATGTACCCCGCTGTCAATGGCAACTCATTTGGTACTTCGTTGTAGTAATTCTTTATCTCGAATTACATTGAATCACGTATGATGTACGGAAATTACCGATGTTTTGCGAATGGAAGGGAGATAACTCTAAATCTGTTTTTCTTGTCAGCAAAATTTTGCGATGGATACAAAAATATTTGTACCTATGCTCCAAACAACTCAAAATTAACATTAAGGTGTTCGGTAAGATAAATACGTTGTTCACTGGTCCCTCGGGGCCCATGGGTTGATGTACCCTCCATGTTTGTTAATGTTCGGAACATAAACAAATATCGAGGGTACATCAACCCATGCCCCCCTCTTGACCAGTGAATAACTTACAATCTTCACATAAGAATATATTTTGTAACAAAATCCTGATCAAGCGTTTGAAATGTACTATTCCAAGATCAAATAAATATTTTTCTTTTGTACTTTCAATAGATGGCATAACTGCGTTTGAACACACGTTCAGCATCTGGCAGTGCCTCGAGACATATTTTTCACAATTACTGTTACACGGCGAAGAAAACATGCATTACAGTGCGCGTCGAGAACGCTTAATCATGGAATATCTGTGGGTAGTGATACGTTCTTACAACGTGTAATTAATAAACAGATAATAGATTCCCCATATATGTCTTTACCGATGGTAAAGTAATCAATTCTAATAAACTCATTGATGTATCATAGCGGGGCTAAACCAATCAATGATCAACCCCATTCACAATCTGTCAATTTGTTTAGTCCGATTAGATACGGGACTGGCATTGTCACGTCAGCAGCTAGATACATGTTCCAGTGGAGAGGACGCAGACGGTGGTCTTAACTAACGAAGAATACTACGTGTTATTTCAAGTTAATCTCTATGTTATGGTTACCATGTCGTGTTTGTGTTCCATTTGACGAGTTGACTTGCCTTTCCGTGTGTTAATTGACGCCCACACTTGTCTGATCATACGGAAAGGTAAGTGAGTATTATAACAAACTAATACTTACGGGAAGGCAGTTACGTAATACACTAGATATAATACTGACGGGAAGGTAAGTCAGTAATATACTAGCCGCAATACTGTCGTGAAGGTAATTCTGCATTAGACAACCAAACGAACTGACGGGAATATAATTCAGTAATACACTAAACATAAAACAAACGGGAAAGCAAGACAATGTCAACAGAATTTGGAATCAACTGACAGCTATTACTGTTAGACTTCCAGTAATATAGTAATTTACACTGACAGTAAAAAAGCAAGTTCACTGTCGCCCCTCAGAAATATAATGGTCACATATGTGGCATATTAAATCCTTATTAGGAACAAAAAGATTTACACATGGAACGTAATAGCAAATGGGTTTGGTAGAACGGAGGCAGCACTCGTATGCAACATACTGTCTGCCTGCGTCAGATTTGCCTTTTAAGCATTTTTAGGGTCAGCGTATTTGTAACTGACGCAGTAACCACGGGCAATCGCTGTTATTATGGACAAACATGTTTTCTGTACATTTTGGGATGCAAACTTAGAGTGATATGGAATAACTTTGAGTCCTTAATGATGTAGATGAAATTCAAAGGTTTGAAAGAAAAGAGACAGCTGTGTGCTCGCATTGGTGTCAACCGGTTCGTTACTTTTGGCGTTACGTTTATAAATAGTTGGTTTTTCTCATTAGTTGTTGGAGGGGAAGTAGTCGAAAAATTAGATTTGTTGCAGTGTCATATATGAAGGTGGATACACTTTTATGCTGCCTTCAAATCATCTGCGTTAATAAGATGTTATTTACACGATTTCATACTTCTGATTAACCACTCAGAATCGCGAATTTCCCTCTTAGTATGTTGAACACAAGAAAGTGGAAATATCTTGTTTTTTGCTTTAGGAATGCGCGGTGGAAGCCTGCTGTCGGTATGTTAACGAAGAGGTATTACAGTTGGCTAAATCGTCTGAGGCGCTGTGCTGAGCTTGTCCCTTAGGTCTTCATTGTTCGAATCCAAGATTCACCACTCATACCCTGGGCTGGATAAATATCAAGGACCTGAATATGTCGGGTTTTCCTCCCACTAACATGTACATTTGACGACGATAGAATGACTACTGCACAGAGGTTGCTGACGGCACACCGATTACTTACTTACCTGAATATGTCGGGTTTTCCTCCCACTAACATGTACATTTGACGACGATAGAATGACTACTGCACAGAGGTTGCTGACGACACACCGATTACTTACTTAACAGTTTCGGTTATCGACTATTTCTTGTCAAGAGCTTTTTATCACCAACTATACTGAATGTTAACATTTCATGTCGACACACTATGTTATGGGAAAATCTAAAAAATTGAACTGCATTTAGAAGTGGTACACATATGGGAGAAAATATATAGATGGTAACTTCTATATTTGGAGGAACACGTAGTTTCGGAGTATATGCTTACTTCTTCATCAGATGAATGAAAAAAACTAGGACACTCATAGCTATATAAGTACATGTGTAACACCACAGTGATAAGACAACAACAAGGGAATCTAATAGTGAATTGGCGTTAATTGGTTATGGCAATGGACAAGTAGATGCCATGGATTAACCCAGGCATCAATGATGAGATAATGGCGACACCTAACAACGGAAGCCAGTTGTTAATGTAGATAGGTAATGACAGTTAACAAATAGAAGCCAGGAATTAATCCAGGCATAAACAGTCATGTAGGTGATATATAAGCACGATGACATGTAAACAAGCAATGATAATGAACTTAATAAGTCCCTAGCGCCAGGCAGGCACATTCCCTGGTCACGGTTGGATGTCACGGTCTTGGTTCTAGTTGATGTAACTGGAAATATCGGATTTTAGGTCGTATTTTGTTGACAGACGTCAGGTGTTCTTTGAGTATGGTGCTGAGGCGTCTGAGGGTCTCACAGATGCAATAGTCGGCACTGATGCAGAGGATCTGGTGTACGGTCATACCCCACTTTGCCGGACAGCTGATGTGATGATAACGGATTAAGAGTAACGGTCCGCTAGTTTGCTGGCTATAGTCTGTTTTCAGTGGGTAGTTGTCACCCATAGTCTCATTTGGGGGACATGGGCGTTTGGCAGAGTTCGAACTCAATAATTACAAGGCACCAATTTGTTTTGGGTGAACTCGATTTCTAGTAACTAATTTGAGTGAACTCGAACGAATTATATCAGCTAAATTGAGTGAAACTTATTCAATGATTATTTCTGCCATTGTGCCTGTATATAAAGAATGTAGACATGGTTCCCTCATTGCAAAATTCAGTTCATTCTAAATTCTAGGGGATCTTGTCTCAGACCTAGTTGGTGTCCCTGTGTTGGAATAATTATTATTTATTTATATTTATGAACAAAATTATTTATGTATATTTATGGAAAAATATTTATGCATATTTATTTATATGTCTTCAGTTACCATTTTCTCATTTTCTGAAAATGTACGAAATGTGTATTTATTAATTTTATCATGACGAGAAAATACACAAAAATGTTGAATTGATGAAATGAAAACATCGAGATGAAGTTATGGTGTGTACATATAGCCGAAAAAGACTATAAGTTAATCCCCTATTGTTTAAGGATTATCGCGCATCAATGAATTTTTATCTAGAACAAAATCGTCCGGCAAAACGGGAACCCCCCCTGGTGTACATATCCTCTGGTGTGGGGGTAGGGGAGCGTCTCTTGGTAGCCTTGCACATCTCTCTCTCTCTCTCTCTCTCTCTCTCTCTCTCTCTCTCTCTCTCTCTCTCTCTCTCTCTCTCTCTCTCTCTCTCTCTCTCTCTCTCTCTCTCTCTCTCTCTCTCTCTCTCTCTCTCTCTCTCTCTCTCTCTCTCTCTCTCTCACACACACACACACAATGACTGTTCTAAATACGCTTTGTTATTCCAGACATTATGACGGTAGAAGGGACTTGCCAGGAGTGGCTGAGACACAAGAAGTCATTGAACTATGAAGAAACTGTTGCATCAAACAAATATTCCCCTACCGATTGTATGTGGAGATGTGCAGCATGTGTCGAGCACATATCTGCTGTCGCCAGTCTCAGTTTTGCTGGTATATTTCTAACGGTGAAATATTTATTTGCTGTAAATCCTCTGTAGTAATTATCTGTACTTAGTTTTCTGACCTGTATGCGTATATTATATGTACTCGTTTATATAATGTATATATGTATTGTATATTCATCATGACATCGGATCTCACTGTACTGGTAGACCTAACCTGTATAAAATTAAATGTATATCCTTTTTATATAACTCGTACGACATTAACTCTTTTGACTTCTTGTCCCTTTTCACTGACGTTGCATTCGACAAGGGGCGGCGGTGTAGTCTAGTGGTTAAAGCGTTGGCTCGTCACGCCGAAGACCCGGGTTCGATTCCCCACATGGGCACAATGTGTGAAGCCCATTTCTGGTGTCCCCCGCCGTGATATTGCTGGAATATTGCTAAAAGCGGCATTTAGGGTATCCCGCCATCATATGACCGGCATGTTGATATACTTGTGGTAGAGCCACGCTCACACTGACTATGGCGCCTGTCCCATACAACTCATTTAACACAATCTCTCAATCTTCTACATGATCGATCTTTGCGACCTCTCAAGCTGCTACGCTGACCAATGATAAGACACTGAAATGTGAAATCGTATCATACCCAAATGTAGACTTCGCTAGGCACCCCCACTAGTTAGTTGACCCGTGAAAATGTTAGGAGTGCGAGAATATATATCGATGAGATGCGGATAAGTGCACATACTTTTGCTGACTACCTCTGATAATTGTCATGCAATATCTATATCCGCTCTAGTGCAGGTATTTCGGAATTGACACATTTTCGGGGTTGCTTCTGTCTTTGCTGTGCCGCAGGTTTACTGACTGCGTCATATATCTGGATTTACTTTAATACGATGTTATGTCAGTATGGTTCGACCTGACTGTCTAGCCAGTGTGTTATGCAACTGGCTATAGATAGATTGTACATTTGCTCCTAGCCGTACGAAGGCAGTGAAGATTAGACCGTACAGTGGTACTTCAGCTGCGCATTATCCGCCACTGTGACATTTGAAACCACAAGCATCCTTCTGCAGGTGGTTGAGGCTAAGTGATCATCTACATACCTTCCTTCAACAACAATAGGAATTGGGTTTATAATATCACTCGTCCATATATTTTGTAAGAATTTATATATGAGAGAGAGGAGGGGGGGGGGCGTTATTGTTTGATATCGATGCTCGCGATGTTGGTCACTGGATCGCCTGGTCCAGACTCGCATATTTAGAGACTGCCAGCATATCGCTGGAACATTGCTGAGCGCGGTGTTAGACAACGAACAATCACAGAATCAATACTGCTTCGGTATATATGTTAACGGTGGTATACAATAAGCGGGGTTACTGTTTATCTACTTTTCGAAGACGTTGCATTGGTAATACATGTATCTGTTAATTCTATCAGCTGGCAATTACCGTGCGGAGACCAAATATAAGTTCCTACCATCTCATCCTTCCCTTTGTGAGCCCTTATTGGCCAGGTCAACGAATAGCTGAGGATCTAGCAAGAAGTCAACTGGTGACATCTGGCAACCGCCAATTGAGTTCCTACCAGCGGTCGATCACTTAGTGAACACTTAATGGCCAATGTTCAACGGATCAGAGTCCATCTCGTGACCATCGGCAATCATCCATCGACCACCTTGACGGTGCACCTTGCCAGTGTGTTAATAATATTACATGGGCAGGTTAATTACATGTCGTGTGTCATCCGCTCTATCGCCAATGTAAAAATCTATGTTGGATTTAAACACAAAGTGATCCAAACAAAACCCTTTTCACGCCGTGTCATATTTATACCGCTGTCCTTTACCATTACGATTCCGTTACACCAAATGAACATCCCCATCTTTTTAAGTATACACTGTGTTGAACACTTATAGAGGAGACGAAACTTCTGTTAGTGAAAACATCGGCGTCCCCGTGGAAATCTCATGTCTCTGCAGAAGAAGTGTGTCATACATTGAAAAGTTAAGAAAACTTTTGACAGGCCCAAGGCAGTTATTCTCGACAAACAATCAACTTACTTAATATCATTCTGTTCATTACCTTGTCCACGTATAAGCAAGAATACTCTTTGTGTGCACAGTTTACTCTCTGCCTCTCTGTCAATTTTGTAAGCTGCATGAAAGGGTGATCTCAGCACAAATGTTTCTGATGTCTGGTGAAAAGCCATAACCTCTTCCATGCCGCCGCTTTCCTAGCTCTTCC
The DNA here is from genome assembly GCF_003918875.1 of Haliotis rubra. Taxonomy (NCBI): domain Eukaryota; kingdom Metazoa; phylum Mollusca; class Gastropoda; order Lepetellida; family Haliotidae; genus Haliotis; species Haliotis rubra. Next base: position 4,900,246 of record NW_025767412.1, on the reverse strand, counting down.
CTCTACGGCTCAGAAACACATTATTCCGGTATGATACATCGACGACTTTTCTCACAAACCAGCAATAAATATGCACCGCATGCATTATATATCGTAAGTGTTAAACATTTTCTTTCTCAAATGGCATTTAGAAGTTGGAGTTATGACGTTCTTGAAAAGCACTTTTAAGTTTGGCGAACATGAAACGAGTGATGTATTCACGGTGTAATGGAGAGGATCACAGTTTATGGATTGACAACTTATTATACCGAAACTTTGCACCTATTGCAATGAGAAGTTGTCAATCCTTAAAATGTTAATTTTCAACGTTGATTATTGTTACACCAAATTGTAATGTACGCAGCATATAATAAGAATGTACTTTGACGGATGCTACTTTAGCCCGAACTACGTTTGAAACATCCTCGATAATCTCCAGGGTATACTTACGATCACTCTCCACTATATGCATCCACGGCTTGGCCCGATAATTTTATTAGCTCACTTTGCTGGCTCCACATTCTCACAGTAGCCAATCAGCTACGCCGCCGTTACATCCGAGCTTGCCAGTGTCAACAAAGATAGCGGTCGCAGTCGCGAAGGTTTGTTCGCAGTGCCACTCATATTTATTTGGGAAATCATACAGACAAATTGACAGATCTGAAACTTAAAAAAAATATATGAAAGAACTCCTACCTCTTTCAGAGTACCTCTGCATCAATTGTGTTGCCAAGTTTTAACGGTTAGATAATTTAAGAAACGAAAGTGAGTTGTCATTGATTCGCTCAACTTCCCAGCGTAGACACCTGATTGGATAAAAAGCCAGCAAAGGGAGGTAATAAAATCATCGGGCCAAGCCGTGGATGCATCCAAGGTATAGTGGAGAGTGATCGCGGAACGTATACCCTGGAGATTATCGAGAATGCGTTTGAAACAGATATCGCTACGGTACATTGTGATACGGGGGACGTTAGATATCGTTATTTCAGAAAGTGTGGCATTTTCTTCTGTATGCCGTAAATAACATTGACATTACGTTTTGCTTAGATGAGATTATGATCTCTCTAACATATACCGAGCAAAGTAGTTTTAAGAGAATAGACGTGTTTGAACATTCCAGCTCCATCAACACTAACTGTCCTCGCAGTCAGGCTGCTACATGTACGTCTTGCCCATTGCATGTCCCTCCAGTGAGGAATGGTTTCCAGGTGATAAAAGTAAATGCGACATGCAAGCCATAATCGTAATAGTAATCTGCAAAAAGCATTTCATTGTACGATGGATCACCATAAAATAGCTCGAGGGAATTGCATGGGACTTATTTCAACTGATGCGTGAAATTTGGAAACATTATCAACATGTCTATCATACAAGATTAATGTTTTATAATGTTTTAATGCTGTAACCCTGTAACCTGTCACCAATGTGAATTTTTTTTTTTTTTTATAAACCTATCACAACATAGGCATGTAGTGTATCAAAATGTACCTTGTGGTGGCTGTTTTACAACTAACGTTATATATCATGAATTTCAATAATATATGTATGCATAATGACAACTATGGTCATAATTGCCTCCGCCAAAACTACTAGAAGGATTTCAAGAAAACTTCTGAATCTCCTGGTGTTGTCCCAAGGGCAAATCGGTTAGATATTGAAGAAAGTACACTCTTCAAAAACGAAACACAAAAGCAAAATATCATTGACTTATTCAGTTATATGTAAATCAACGAAAATAAACGGTACAGCATTGACATTTATGTAGAGCAATACATTGGTATCTCGTGTACATTTCAAAAGAATGCCAGTCATCAAAGTCATTACTGCTGTCCACGAGGTGGAGTTAACGTTACAACCTTGTATGGCCACCTCTTACTGCTAGAACTGCAGGACACCTCTTTGACACAGATCGTATCAGTTGTTGGATGTTTCGTTGTGGGATCCTTCTCCGTTCCTCCTGCAGCAAGTTGAACAACTGTTAAAGGGTCAATGGCGGATTACTACGTTGACGTACACGGTTATCGATCTGATCCCACAGATAATCAATTGGTTTCAGATCCGTTGTTTTTTGGTCAGGTAGTCCACTGCAGCACTTGATGCTTGAGGTCTGGCGTTGTGCTGTTGGTACAGCTCCCTCTAGCGGTCGACAAGGCGATGCACGTGAGGACGGAGAATCTGGTCGATATAACGAGTAGACGTTAGATTGCCTTGGACGAGCACCAATTCCGATCTGCAGGTGTATGAGATGGCTCCCCCACACCATGACACCATGTCCACCAAATCTGTCCACTTGCCTGATGCAGTTAGGTGCAAAACGTTCATTGCGTCTTCTATAGACACGTTGTCTTCCGTCACGTCGCTTGAGGGCATACCGTCATTAATCACTGAAACATATGTGCCTCCAGTTTGCAAGGTTCAATGGCTGCACCGTGTTACACCACCTGACTCGCGGATGTAGTCGTGTCAGAGAGGGGGCAATTTTTGGACGTCTGGCTGCCTGCCTCTCGGAGACGGTTCCTGATTGTCTGGTCAGACATTCTCCGTGCTCCAAACCGTTCTTATGCTTTGTCCCGGGCGAAATGATGGCAGTCACGGATGGGTTACCCGGATGTAGCAATCTTGGGCTGCTGTGGTGACTCGCGGTCTTCCTGGTCTTGGATGGTCATTTGTCCAATTGGAATGCGCAAAACGATCCCAAAATCGGGTGATTGTGCTGCGATCAACGCTGAAGGTCCTCGCCACGACACTCTTTGCTTCGCCAGCTTGTAATCGTCCAATGGCAATATTTCGGTCGGCTCCGTTGAAACGTCGCATTATCTCATCCAATATTTGCAAGGCTCTTGAATGAATTGGCGAGATGCATTTGAGTCTTGTATAGTCATAGGTTGTACTCGTTGCAACTTTTGGTTGTGTTCCATAACAATCAAGATCATCATGACAATGATGATCGATAAAACCATTTAAAATCGTTTATGGTTGCATTCGCTCACACATGTTCTTCTAAACCATACCAACAACAATATTCAACCCTCAAGACATGCTAAATTTGACATCTGCGTACAAACTTTTGATCATTATTTAAACAATTTATTTTGCGTATCTTGTTTTTGAAGCGTGTATGTTAAAGTACATGTACAAAGAGGTACTTTGAAAATAATCGCAATGGTAAGTAAATGGGGAATATGAATTATATCTAAAAGAAATAATGGATGGATTTGAATGAATATTGGTGGTTATGTTAGGTATGACACAAGGGCTATCTGCGTACGGAGTGGTGAAAGTACATTAAAGTACAAGTACACAGTGGTACTTTAAAAATGTAATGTTGAATGGAGAGTGTTGTGCAAGACGGAGGCATGTTCTCTAACGAGGACCTTTCTAGTTTCCAAATTAAGAAAAATAACTTCGAAGCTTGTATTTTAAAAGCATATTTTGTTCTTGCACGTTAATGACGGATTGATTGACACTGCAAGTTGCTTAACAATGCTAAATCCTTGTACCATATTTTTTGTAAATCTATACACAATAGTGATTACAATCAGTATTGATTACCATTTAACATATATACATGACTGAAAACAGCAATATCATTCCTTTTTAACACAAAACAAATATTCATCACACAACTGGTCAATTCGGCTTGTATAAAAGAGACAAGTGACAAATATTATGAATTAAATCAAACGATGAAAGTCCTTAATAATATTTTTCCGTTCTGCAACATTTCTATTCTATTGAAAATCGATTTTTATGTTTATCAATGCTTAATATGTCCAAAATGGGCAGAATGAGTAATATATATTTATGATGGTACTAAAGTAGACCCTGTGATATGAATTCTAAAATTTGCTGTTAACAAAGATTAAACATCCTTTCTTTGGTAATCAACAGCCTTTAAAAGGATCAACTGGTATGAAATGTTATCCAAATAATTAATGTCACTGTCAGCTGGTAGTGTCTTTGAATGCATGCGTCATAATCTGTTAACTGACAATTCTTACACTTTGACTCCACTGCAATATTGGAAAAACACATATTCTGCATATGTACATGTTACCAAATCTCTTGCGAAACCTTTACAGCTGTTAAATAAATTTTGTTCGCGTAAACTGTTTTGAAGTCAGCACATAAATATGAGTTTCTTTGGTCCGCGGTGGGGAAAATTGATATTGCAAAAGCTAGATACATAACTCAATTGTTATCTTCAAAATGAGGGTCTTTCATCATATGCACAAATGCAACGTAAAACGAACATTTACCGGAACATACTGAAAGAAAATATAACCACATTATGCACAAATGTACTGTTACTAAAACGTATATATATCATTAATCTTTACTGAGACACGGATGGCCCAGTCGTTTTAGCCTCCTCATTTGGCTGTGCATAATAAGTAAGTGAGTATGGTTTAACGCCGCTTTCAGCAATATTCCAGCAATATCACTGGATTGTACCCATTTGGGGACTCGAACCTGGGTCTTCGGCGGCGCGACGAGCGAACGCTGTAATCACTAGGCTACATGTCAGAACGCTGAGGTCTTGGCTTTGAATTCATGTTCGCCCAGATAGGTTTGTCATCATTATGCACCTGATCATCAGTTTAAAAAAGTGGTTATTGTCTCAGACCACAATACACATCGGGTCTACCTCTCAAAGGAAGCTACGACGCCTCGATATAAATGGAATACTGCTTAAAGCCCTGCTAAACCGCTCACTCACTCAACCATTGATGCTGCTGAACGGCATCAACACCTATCATTGATATCATTCCTGTTACCAACGAAACATCCTTTATTGTTGTTTAAAAGCACCTATAACAGCATTAACAAGTTTTGCTTTTTTAATATATTATAACTCCATCTTCTACTATTCTTGCTAGTGATGGTTGATGTAACAGAATATGAATAATTGGATGTGCAAATCATATCTGCAGATGCATGGTAATTTTGTATCCATACAGTTCAGATCTACGATCTCTACGCATTGTGATGGTAGTGCTTAGTTTCCAGAATGTTTTCCTCTGTCCGTGTTAATTAGCTTCCACCCAGTCTTTCTTAAGGCAGTGATATATTGAGTCCGACATGGGATTAAGTAAGTCTGATAAATGGAAGTGACGGACAGAATCCATAGATTCGTGTAAATGAAGAGCGTCTTGTCCGGCGCGGAAACAACGACATATTTCTAAACTGACAAATGTGTAGCAGAATGTATGGATCTTTGTGACAGTGATCAAACGGGAAGAGCTGAGCTGGTCAGTTGTTCCGTTAATAACATACTGGATGTGACATGTTTTGCCCGTTTTCTTGACCTTTGTCATTTTGTAATGCCATCTGACGGCATTCGTCTGGTTCTGATTTGAAGATTAAGATGTCTTTGAAAACAACACAAATTATTTCTTTAATATTCAGGCTCCACGTCTCCGAAAGTAGGTACTCGCAATTACTTCAGAATCGAATCATTTTCCTCATCTTCCATAGCATCACATTTAAAGTGTGACTCGTGTTATAATCCAACTCCAAACCTTTCATTGCATCTCGCCATACATGGTGTCCTTGGATGAAGATGAAATTGGTTTCTTGTATTGTTTTATTTATCGTGAGGGAAGTCAAATCCGGCAGTCACTGTCTCCAGGAATGATTCTTCCAAGACAACGTTGGGTTATATTGATGTCAGTGCACTTTTTCTACAAAGGTAGCCCAGATGCATTTGTAACCCATCGGTAACGAATCACGCCTCAACGATCAGTATTTAACTTAAATCAGGTTAGATTAATGATGGCTGGAAACCCAAAGTGACACAGGTTGTGCGTAATGATCAAACAGGCAAGCCAGATATAGTGTGGAAGTGCTAATGAGCCTTATTTGTAACCTGATCCCACTATCAGTTTATCACTGACCGATCGCTTTGTGGCCTCTAGGATTGTTAGATCGGCCATTTGCGCATACATAAAACAAATAGAGCTGTTCTTAGACAAATCTAATTCCTAAAATACAAAGGACGATAAAATGTAGTACTTGTGCAATAATGTTATAAAAGGTAAACTTAGAGCCAGTGGAGTACAAGCAAAGCACACACACACACAGAGAGAGAGAGAGAGAGAGAGAGAGAGAGAGAGAGAGAGAGAGAGAGAGACAGAGAGAGAGAGAGAGAGAGAGAGAGAGAGAGAGAGCAGAGAGAGAGAGAGAGAGGCACACACACACGGAGACAGACACACATACACTTGCATGGAAGTAAATAAAATATTTCACACCCCCTCAGTGCAACTGTTGTGTAGGTGTGATATATATCTGGGCATGTGACGTTTCCGTTTCTTTGTGACACACGTGGCAGAACAACATGTATGAATACCTCTATTGTATTAACATTGAAACACATCGATCGACCACAACTGGTAATCAAAGCAACACGATAATGTAGCTGTAATTGATTCTCGTGGATTTACGTCAAGAAATAACGTCAAATATTGCACGACGTAATGGCTGGACGACGTCAGATGCTCGGGAGCCAGGTGCAGCCGTCACCTCCTATTCCTAATCCTTGCAATAATATTCATGTTTTACTGTCAAAACAAAAATCAGTATCGTCTCGTTAAAATTGATTAAATAAAGCCTACGAGGCGTATTGTAAATTTCAATATATAATATATAACAACATAGAAAGAAACTTTCATATGACAGATCCGCGACAAGCATAATACCAAATGCCATGCAGTGTTCCGATCTTTCGATTGAAGTTAATGCTTACGTTGGAATATGAATTTAATTGAGTAGTTATACTACATTTCCGGTTTGGCTATAGTTTCTTGTCATGGCGTGTGTCTTTTTCACCCGCGATTTGCATACGTATCTGTGGTGTATTCCGACTTGTCTGGTGATTAACATTGTTTCTGAGTATCTCGTGGACATCTTGACATGTCAAAAACATTTCAAGGGAATGTTAACTACGTTTTATCACTACACGCCCTGTGGCATAAGTACTAGTTAGTTTAGAGACGTGTCACGCTTTACAAAAACGTCAAAACCCCGCGTTTTGAGAAATGTGAAACATTTTCTTTCTCTTTGACATTTCCCCGTAAAGACAACTGCATTACGACCAGCAGAGGGTGACGGCTTCATCATCTGCAACAATCATTCCAGGTTTATGTGAATGAGTGAGTTAATTGAGTTAACATTTTAGGTCTCGCAATATTTCTCAACCACATCGTTACGACAGAAGGTGATACATTAAGAATAATATATGTATAATTTGCAAAAAAGATGCCATCAAAGGACAATAAACCAAATATATTGTCACATATGTTTCAAACTAATTTGTGAGCATGAAAATATTTAACTATCAGTTGACAAACACAGTATAAAAAGGGGTTAGAAATCAATAGAATCCAAAGTTAGACCACCATGTATACTAGGGACCGTGAGAACTATTGTGAGCGACTACAAGAGGACATGTTTCCAGCATAAAACCTTCCTTGTGTCATGAAGGCTGCATATAACTTTACAGCTTCCTTACAAAATAATGAGAAATTCAGTGCATGTGTTATCTTAGTTTATCAGAAGTTTGATTTAAATATGGATGAGTCACCTAATCTGAAAGAAAACGTTAAGATATTTTTACCTGACAACAATATCTTATTTTTAAGTGTGTGCATGTGTTTGTGATTCTGTGTGTGCGTGCATGCGTGCACGTTTGTGTTTGCCTAAGGTTAATTTTCCGATACGCAGACTGTTATGCACGTCTTTTTTAACATGAACATTCTTGATATATTGCAATGAATCTCAAGTAATTATTGATGTTATGTTCGCTGTTGAGATTTATACACCATTCACGTGAACAGCGACCTTAACCTTATACCTAGACAGTATACTTCCTGATATTGGAAAAGCATTAATTTCCTCTATTGAGTTAACGAAACCTACTCTTTTCAAATCCTCCTCAAAACAACATGGACCCCCACTCTCCTCACTAATGGTTTTCCTTTCTTTGCTTCGTGGAAATAGCACACACATAGAACCGGTCTTAGGTTGCAGTTGAGTGTCTGCGCCATGTAGACAGCATCCCAGCGCCTCCACCAAGGTCATGTGTGTGCGGCAGTTAACACAGATGTCTCGGTAGTAGTGTCTCGAAGCAATCTTCACACTCGCGTAAAAATCAAATTGCTCTTTATTTATCCTACGCATTATTTCCACCAATCTACTTGGGTATTTTGCGACCTCAAATAAAAAAAATCGCATCTGTTTTGTTTTTCTTGGGAATAAACGATGCTAATTCATGCATTAAAGGTCACATAAACCCTAGGGGGTACAAATACATAAATCACTAACTGGCATCGTTATAAATGAAACCCCGTCATTAAAACTACTCATTTCGACCTTTAATTGACTTAAATCGACCTTTTTGACAACAGTGCACAATTCTCACCCGCGAACGAAATTTCAACCAATCAGAGCGGCGCGTCTCTGTGACGTCATATGAGGAATAGCTTTGAGGGCCGATGCAGAATTCATCTACATTTTAGGGGGTAAATTATCTTGTTTACAGGCTTGTATAAACCTGAAATCGTGACAATTGTTGTGGAAAATGAAAGCTATATGTTCTCACAATCTACTGTCATTTAATTTTGTCTCCTGCTTTGCCTAGTTTCCGAGTTACAACTTGTTTTCATAGACGATTCTGTCAAAATCGATTGGTGTCGTTAGGCCCTATTTGTATAATGACTGATCTAAATTGATCCCATTTCTGTGTTTTTTACCTCGATATTTAATCATGTCATGTAAAAATCTGTTTGTATTCTCAAAACAGTGTCGGCCCATAAGTTTTCACATGCAATACAGCAATTAATACTCCCTTGTTAGGTGGTATAAACCTACACATGTTATTTGTCATCATTCACTTGATGGTCAGTTAATGAATTTATAACTGGTACAATTAGTGGTAACACACTTAGATTACCCGACAAAGGTTCCCATTTGGCATTTCTTGTGTCTGGAGTAAATATTCAACATTATAAACATCGATCAAAGGATTAACCGATAACACGCTGATTGATTAATTACTTTTATCTTACACAGCGGAATTGTCAAAAAGGTTGTGTTTATGTATGTAGATTTACTAATCTATACTGAATACACTCTGTCGTGTCGGTGTCTGCGTAAAAAACAACGTGCTTCGTTCAAAGGATTAACCGGCAATACATTGATTGATTGCCCATTATTGGCTAACTAAATTACTGTTTTTAAAGAAAGGCGGACATTATGCAATTAGTTGCCAGGTGTGCTATCTTGGGTGACCAATGAGACTATACACCAATACCTGAAAAGATTGATCACTTTTTCGTATATTAAACTGTTAAAAGACACATCATTTGGAACAGTTTTGTGGATATTGATGGATACATTCCTCGAACAAGGTAATGGCCTGATATTGTTCCTATAACTTTAATCTGTTTTAATTTTAATATTTGCATTTTGTTTTTATTCATTTGTCGTAGCATTCAACATAATCGTTGTTTTCGCCGTGAAGTGTAATGAGACAGACAACATACACTAGGGTGTGTGTGCGGATTATGATTCACATTGGCAAACTATAAAATGTCTAGATATTACAGTTCTGTTATAAATTCACTATAAGTATCAGCAGATCGTCTGCTTTTTTATTTAGTTTCAAAATGCATACAAGTATGATAACAAACTAATTAGGATTATAAGACCAAATAAAGACGCACATTGACTAGTATCTACATACTGGTGAGTGGACATTAACCATGTGAATGTAGCAAGAAATTTATCGCGCAGTATTGTAACTTCGGCCCCCACCTCGCTTCCGTGGAAGAAATCGTTATGTTATAAGTTGTTTCATGCAAAATCCGTTTGGTTATGATTCCAATACATATTTAACTACGAGTAGAAAGTAGTTTGGATTTTCTAACTTGATGAAAACAAACTATAATCTCATTAATTCTAACAGACTTTACGATTTTCAAAAATGGCGGCGCCCTGTCGCGAACATCCTCCAGCCTGAGGATAAATGCTATTTAGGTTTGTTTTCACCGAGTTACAAAATCAAAACTACTTTCTACTGGTAGTAAAATATTTATTTTAGTGATGGCCAATAGGATTTTGCATGACATAGCCTATAGCATAACAATTTCTCTCCTGGCAGCGAGGTGGGTGTCAATATAATACTACTTACAATATTATTGTTACTTCGACCACAACCTCACTTCCGAGGAAGAAATCGTTATGTTACAAGTTGTGTCATGGAAAATCTTTATGGTCATCAATCATATACATATTTTACTACAACTAGTAAGTAGTTTTGATTCTTTTACTTCCGTTAAGCGATCTGAACACAAGTAAGATATCGTTTCAGGCTTCCACAACGCTCGCTTCGCACTCACAAACATAACCCATTTAGCACGAACTGCGGGTCCTGTGGAAATCTGTGCATGGTGACACCATCGCCCGACCCCTAGGAGCAATTGACGACAAAGCAACGATTCGGCATGTCGTCGTTGATGTCGAGAAATCATCAAAATGATGAGCATGCTACACACTTTCTATACAACTAACTGAAAATCGTTCCTCATATGACGTCACTGCAGTGCTCTGGCGACAGAGTTACGTAACCTGTCTGTGGTTTCGTTGGCGGGCGAGAGAGAAGCAGGCGACTTTTTGGCCACTTTTAATCGCTCGGTATAATTAACCACAAGTTTTTAAAGAATAAATTTGGTGTTCCGCATAAGACTAACCACAAATCTTTCATATGTAATGGTTAAAAGAGTAACAAAAAACAAAGTTTAGTGGTTCTTTAATGATAAGCAATTTTAGCGTAGTTATGTTGGTATCAGCGTTTAAAAATGGCTTCCTGTGGTAGACCTCTTTGGAGCCAACCCAGGATAACACAGAGGATCTGGAGACTGTGTAAGGTTCGTCACGATCACTTTATGTTAGATATGACCGTTGAACCGACAGGGAACCTTCCATTCACAGGCGTAGAAACCAGTATCGTAATTTTGTTTATGTGGTCGGAAGGTTGCGTTAACGTTTGAGGATGTACATCAGCCTGAACTGTTGCCATGTTATGAATTAATACCTGGTTCTTCTCATCTGGTTTTGTGTCTTAATCAGAACCGACAGTCGCGGATCTTTGCGGGAACTACTGGTTGGGATGGACCAGGCTGGAGAGCTCAGGATATGTGACATCCTGTGTAATGTAACATCAATACACGTGTAACTTTGCTGAACCATTCAAGCCAACCACACTCAGAACGATTGCCCTTGTAATCCTTTATGCCTTTATTCACTTCTGACTAAATTATATAGCATTGTATACTTTACTATGGTCTTTTTCAGTGCAGAAAATAGAGATCACCGAATACTGTGCGTCGCCAGTACGATCTGTGTTCTGCCCTTGTACCGTGCGTTTCCAGTAAGATCTGTGTCTTGCCCGCATTTCGCTTGTCTCCAGTATGATTTGCGTTCTGCCCATGTACTGCGTATCTCCAGTAGGATTTGTGTTTTGTCCGTGTTTCATGCGTCTCCAGTAGGATATGTGTTCTGTCCGTGTTCCATGCGTCTCCATTAGGATCTGTGTTCTGTCCGTGTGTCGTGCATCTCCAGTAGGATCTGTGTTCTGTATGTTTTCGTTTTCGTGCATCTCCAGTAGTATCTGTGTTCTGTACGTCTGTCGTGCATCTCCAGTACGATTTGTGTTCTGTCTGCGTTTCGTGCATCTCCAGTTGTATCTGTGTTGTATATGTGTTTCGTGTATCTCCAGTAGTATCTGTGTTCTGTCCGTGTGTCGTGCATCTCCAGTAGTATCTGTGTTCTGTCCGTGTGTCGTGCATCTCCAGTAGTAACTGTCTTGTATATGTGTTTCGAATATCTCCAGTAGTATCTGTGTTCTGTACGTGTGTCGTGCATCTCCAGTAGGATGTGTGTTCTGTCCGTGTGTCGTGCATCTCCAGTAGTAACTGTCTTAATGCGTTTCTGTATATGTGTTTCGTGTATCTCCAGTAGTATCTGTGTTCTGTACGTGTGTCGTGCATCTCCAGTAGGATGTGTGTTCTGTCCGTGTGTCGTGCATCTCCAGTAGTAACTGTCTTGTATATGTGTTTCGTGTATCTCCAGTAGTATCTGTGTTCTGTCTGTGTTTCGTGCATCTCCAGTACGATTTGTGTTCTGTCTGTGTTTCGTGCATCTCCAGTAGTATCTGTTTTGTATATGTGTTTCGTGCATCTCCAGTAGTATCTGTGTTCTGTACGTCTGTCGTGCATCTCCAGTAGTATCTTTGTTCTGTCCGTGTGTCGTGCATCTCCAGTAGTATCTGTGTTCTGTACGTGTGTCGTGCATCTCCAGTAGTATCTGTGTTCTGTCCGTGTTTCGTGCATCTCCAGTACGATTTGTGTTCTGTCTGCGTTTCGTGCATCTCCAGTGTGTTGTATATGTGTTTCGTGTATCTCCAGTAGTATCTGTGTTCTGTCCGTGTGTCGTGCATCTCCAGTAGTATCTGTGTTCTGTCCGTGTTTCGTGCATCTCCAGTAGTAACTGTCTTGTATTCCAGTGTATATGTGTTTCGTGTATCTCCAGTAGTATCTGTGTTCTGTCCGTGTGTCGTGCATCTCCAGTACGATTTGTGTTCTGTCTGTGTTTCGTGCATCTCCAGTAGTATCTGTTTTGTATATGTGTTTCGTGCATCTCCAGTAGTATCTGTGTTCTGTACGTCTTTCGTGCATCTCCAGTAGTATCTTTGTTCTGTCCGTGTGTCGTGCATCTCCAGTAGTATCTGTGTTCTGTACGTGTGTCGTGCATCTCCAGTAGTATCTGTGTTCTGTCCGTGTTTCGTGCATCTCCAGTACGATTTGTGTTCTGTCTGCGTTTCGTGCATCTCCAGTAGGATCTGTGTTCTGTCCGTGTGTCGTGCATCTCCAGTAGGATCTGTGTTCTGTATGTGTTTCGTGCATCTCCACTAGTATCTGTGTTCTGTCCGTGTTTCGTGCATCTCCAGTACGATTTGTGTTGTATTTGTGTTTCGTGTATCTCCAGCAGTATCTGTATTCTGTACGTGTGTCGTGCATCTCCAGTAGTATCTGTGTTCTGTCCGTGTGTCGTGCATCTCCAGTACGATTTGTGTTCTGTCTGCGTTTCGTGCATCTCCAGTAGGATTTGTGTTGTATTTGTGTTTCGTGTATCTCCAGTAGTATCTGTATTCTGTACGTGTGTCGTGCATCTCCAGTAGTAACTGTCTTGTATATGTGTTTCGTGTATCTCCAGTAGTATCTGTGTTCTGTACGTGTGTCGTGCATCTCCAGTACGATTTGTGTTCTGTCTGCGTTTCGTGCATCTCCAGTAGTATCAGTGTTCTGTCAGCGTTTCGTGCATCTCCAGTAGTATCTGTTTTGTATATGTGTTTCGTGCATCTCCAGTAGTATCTGTGTTCTGTACGTGTGTCGTGCATCTCCAGTAGTATCTGTGTTCTGTCCGTGTGTCGTGCATCTCCAGTAGTATCTGTGTTCTGTCCGTGTGTCGTGCATCTCCAGTAGTATCTGTGTTGTATATGCGTTTCGTGCATCTCCAGTAGTATCTGTGTTCTGTCCGTGTGTCGTGCATCTCCAGTAGTAACTGTGTTGTATATGTGGTTCGTGTATCTCCAGTAGTATCTGTGTTCTGTACGTGTGTCGTGCATCTCCAGTAGGATGTGTGTTCTGTCCGTACCGTTCGGGGCCAGTTGGAGGTGTGTTCTGTCCGTGTACCGTGCGCCTCAAGTAAGTGCATGTAGTTCAAATTATTTGTATAGTGTTTCCGAGGACAATACAGGACATGTCGGAGACGCCCCAAATGTTATCTGAAATGGGTAATTATTGAGGCAGAAGACAATTCCTACTGTAGGAACATGGTATACAGATGGGCGGAATACAGATCGCACTACTGCTGGAGATTATACTGGATTATACTGGAGACACACAGTACATAGGCAGAGCACACATTGTCCTGGACACAGTATATGGGTCGTATTATTAGTCTGGTATATTACAGAATTAAACGCACGGTACACGGGCACATAACAAAGACGGAATACAGATCGCAGGAATATTGTGCTTGAGACGCACATATCCTACTGGAGACGTACAGATCCTACTGGAGACGCACAGTACATGGGAAAACACACATCCTACTGGAGACACACAGTGTATGAGCAGAACTAAAATCCTACCGGATAGCCAGTTTATAGGCAGAGCATCGAGTTCTAAGAAGAGTTTTACATATTCAATTGAACAAGACTGCATTGATATCTCACTGTCGGACACGAACCGTAGAACACTTCCTCTCATAGTTCCATTTCGAGCAAGCCCCATGATAATCTACGCAAGAGGAACTCAAGTATATACATTTGGTATGTTGCGGATAGGTGAAGCGTTTGCAAAACATTAGTAATCACTCTACAACGTTATCCTGCAACGGCACTTATTGTGAACCGAGGTGACTGTCACCTGTAAATACTATTATGTAATAATATTCCATAGTATTGAACTTTGCAAACCGATGTCCATCACATATTGTGCCACAAGTCTATGGTTCTGTTTGATAGTTGGAGACTTGGACATTCCAGCAGACCAGCACATGTACAAACAACAGACAACTCAGCATTGCATCGAATGGCGGAGCAGTTAAGTAAATAGTGTCTTGTCTATTAGATGAGCATATATATTACAAGGGATGTTGTCCAGCCCAGTCCACTCCAACCAGTTGTCTTGTTCCTCGCATAGATTCGCGCCTGTCGGTTTTGATAATGGAGCAATAACAAAAATAATAAGAAGTTATTTATTCATAATTAGGCAAACGTTCAGTCTGATGTCCATAGACAAGGGGTAATGCAACCTTGAGAATCCATGAACAGAATAAGGATACTAGTTTAAGGATACCTGTTTAACATAGAGTGATCGTAACCAGCCTTACATTAAGTGTCCACATCCACAGTGTTATCGTGGGATAGCTCCGAAGAAGTCTACCACGTGCAGCATTTTCAAATGCTGAAAGAAGCATAAATGCATCAAACTTGCTTATCATTAATGCATGAATTAGCATCGTTTATTCCCAAGAGAGAAAAAAAACATGAATGGGAAACATTGAATTTGAGGTCGCAAATAATGTTTCGGATACATAAAGAGCAATGTGATGATTCAACTTGTTTTTCAGCAAGTGTGAAGATTGCTTCGAGACACTACTACCGAGACATCTGTCTTAACTGCCGCACACACATGGCCTTGGTGGAGGCGCTGGGGTGCTGTCTACATGGCGCAGACACTCAACTGCAACCTAAGACCGGTTCTATGTGTGTGCTATTTCCGTGAAGCAAAGAAAGGAAAACCATTAGTGAGGAGAGTGGGGGTCCATGTTGTTTTGAGGAGGATTTGAAAAGAGTAGGTTTCGTTAACTCAATAGAGGAAATTAATGCTTTTCCAATATCAGGAAGTATTCTGTCTAGGTATATATTTGTAGGTCGCTGTTAACGTGAATGGTGTATTTATCTCAACAGCGAACATAAAATCAAGAAATATCTTTTTTCTTACCGCCATACCCACTGAAAAAAACCAAAAACAGAATTACTTGTGATTCATTGTAATATATTAAAGATGACGCCCGTGTAAATGCATAAAGGTCTGGTTATTGGAAACTAAAGCTTTAAGCAAACACACATGCATACGCGCGCACTCACATAATCACAAACACACGACACACATAAAATACACAAAAATAATGTTGTCGGGTTCCAGGAACAAATGTAACAGGTTTTCTTTGAGGGCATGGAACGCATCCCATATAGTATGCAACCTCATAATATACGTTTGCCTTGACATATAACACTGTAAAGAAAATACATTCTTTCTCTCTTTCTACATTTTCTTCCGCAAACCGTAAGTCATGATCATGAAATATTCTGGGTCTCTGATGCATATTGAAATAGTTATTGGTCCGAATGCCAATATCGTCTGGAGCATAATGCTTCCTCAGTCAGCACTTTTGCTGTGGTCTTCGGTTTCACCAGATTAGTCTGTGTCTGAAAATGTTCCATCGTTGGCATTCTGTCCTCATGACATGACGTGACTCGATAAACCTAAATCCTGTATAATCAAGGTCAGTTTTTAAGGATGCAAACTTGATGCCAATATATATTGGATATTGACAATGTTTTATGTTTTAGACAAAAATTCCTGGCTATGAAATAGAAGTAGTGAGTAATACTCTTCAAACGCTGAAGCACATTTTAGCAAACAGTGGAAATAATAATGATAAATTTACATAGAATTATAGTCTGTACGCAGACACATGTCTCCTGTTACATTAAAACTCCGAAAGAAATGTGCGGTTTATAAAAAAGTACTTAATCAAAAGTTTTGAAATGTTATCCCAAGTAAGAAATAAAAGCACACCAGACATTCAGTTTAAAATTGAAAACCCAAGTTATCAATAATCGTACATCACTTTCCTCATTGTGACGTAGTTGCAGAGCTGGTGTTGACTTCAAATACCTTGTATTACGTAGACAATGATTAGCAGACCTACACATAATAGTGTTTGCTGTAGTTCCAGGCTAAGAAGATCTGATTTTGAAGTCTATGAGTCGAATGTGAATCTGTACCATAACTGTACATGTCTGTAGCATTACTATACAGCGTGGTCCTGGACACTGTACGCCTGTGCTCTCAATATAAATCAGGTGACACAATATTCTGAAACACATATCAGTCAGTGGTTGAATCCTGTATTGTGAAATCTGGTGTTAAAACATTTACTTAGAGAAGATTTATTCTACAAATTACGCAAGGGCTAAAAGGTTACAATTAAATGCTGAGGTTGCGATGAAAGCTGATTAGTAAGGGAGCGTCTCCTGCAATGTGAATGTGTGGAAAAGCTTTTAACCTTATAAATATTCATGTCCTCAGAGAGTTTGAAGATCGAAGTAGTGAAACTGAGGTGCGGGTGAGATTCTACATGTGACGTACATCAGTGAGAATTTGTCCCCGTAAATGCTGCTGATATCCTTGACGTACTGTATTTCATTCCATGATTTATCTACTTTCTCAACCTCGGGAACACAGGGATTACATGATGAAGACTCGCCTTAAGGAACGATGGTTATTGTTTCATCAGATCCCCCACTCTTACATTGTGTAAAGTGTACAAGATCACTAAACATTCAGTTTATGACGATTGAGTGTCCCTCTTCCTGAACTGAACTTAACTGAACTTTATTCACTCAGGCTGCAAACTGCAGCATTGGAGGTACATAAATAACATTTACATTTATACAACATAAAGGTATATACAAACGGTATGATAGGTGCAATGTACATCGAGCTAGTTACATATTACGTTTTTTGAAATTATTTCTAAAATATAGCCATAATTATTTTACAAAAAATTGATTTTTTTTTCAAGTTCCTAGCTTCTTGGTGTTAAATAAGATATTCATTTTATACACATTTGGTCTAATGTAATAATACTTCTGAATATATTTTTCTCTTTCTAATTCTAATTTGGGACATATAAATAAATAATGAAATTCGTCACCAATATCATTTAGGTTACACATAATACACTTTCTATCATTTACTGGGATTCGTCGCCATCTACCTGTCTCGATTGGAAGAAAATGATTGGAGGTTCGAAAATTTAACAAGTTGTTGTAATGCAGAAAATTTAGGTATGGTTCAAAATTGAGAGATGGATTTTTGAAAATGCTATAAGTGGTTGCTTTGGAAGAGGTGTTGACATTGAAGCCTATAAACGGTTACTCTGAATACGAACACTTGTTTGCTGTTCACAGTCCACAAAGAGAGTAGAGGCGGGGTACCTTCATGCGTTCGTACGTCACGACAAAGGGACGTGGTTCTATGCCCTACGAAGTCAAAATGTGAGTGGCTGTGTGCTTTTTGTCTGCATCATCACTAATAAACGTGCACCTGTGCACTATATGTCAGACTCTGTACCCTCATACATCGTGCAGGTGCACTGTATGTCTGTACCCTCACTATTCATCGTGCGCCTGTACCCTACATGTCTGTACCTACATACATCGTGCGCCTGTGCGCTACCTTCTGTACCTTCACTATACATCGTGCGCCTGTGCACTACATATCTGTACCTTCACTGTACATCGTGCGCCTGTGCACTACATATCTGTACCTTCACTATACATCGTGCGCCTGTGCACTACATGTCTGTACCTTCACTGTACATCGTGCGCCTGTGCACCTTCACTATACATCTGTACCTTCACCTTCACTACATCGTGCGCCTGTGCACTACATATCTGTACCTTCACTATACATCGTGCGCCTGTGCACTACATATCTGTACCTTCACTGTACATCGTGCGCCTGTGCACTACATGTCTGTACCTTCACTATACATCGTGCGCCTGTGCACTACATATCTGTACCTTCACTATACATCGTGCGGCTGTGTACTGCGCCTGTGCACCTTCACTATACATCGTGCGCCTGTGCACTACATATCTGTACCTTCACTATACATCGTGCGCCTGTGTACTACATGTCTGTACCTTCACTCGTACATCGCGCCTGTGCACTACATGCTGTACCTACTATACATCGTGCGCCTGTGCACTACTGTACACTATCGTGCACTACAGACCCTGTACCTTCACTATACATCGTGCGCCTGCACTACATGTCTGTACCTTCACTGTACATCGTGCGCCTGTGCACTCTGTACCCTCATACATCCTGCATGTCTGTACCTTCACTATACATCGTGCGCCTGTGTACTATATGTCAGACTCTGTGCCTGTACATCTTCACTGTACCCTCACATACATCGTGCGTGTACTATATGTTGTACCCTCATACATCGTGCAGGTACACAATATATGTCTGCCCCATCACTATACATCGTGCGCCTGTACCTACTCCACTATACATCGTGCGGTTGTGTACTGTGCAGGTACACAATGCCCATCACTATACATCGTGCGGCTGTGCACTGTACCCCTCACTATACATCGTGCGGCTGTGCAAAGATTGTGCGGCTGTGTGCTGCGTGCCTGTACCTTCACTATACATCGTGCGGTTGTGTGCTGCGTGCCTGTACCCTGCAGGTAAAATACATCTTGCGGTTGTGTGCTGTGCCCTGTACCAGATGTCACTATACATCGTGCGCCTGTGCATTACATGTCTGTACCTTCACTATACATCGTGCGGCTGTGCACTGCTGCGTGCCTGTACCCTCACTATACATCGTGCGCCTGTGCACTACATGTCTGTACCTTCACTACACATCGTGCGGCTGTGTGCTGCGTGCCTGTACCCTCACTATACATCGTGCGCCTGTGCACTACATGTCTGTACCTTCACCACACATCGTGCGGCTTTGTGCTGCGTGCCTGTACCCTCACTATACATCGTGCGGCTGTGTACTGCATGCCTGTACCCTCACTATACTTCGTGCGGTTGTGTACTGCATGCCTGTACCCTCACTATACATCGTGCGCCTGTGCACCTACATCGTGCGGCTTTGTGCTGCGTGCCTGTACCCTCACTATACATCGTGCGGTTGTGTACTGCATGTCTGTACCCTCACTAAAGATTGTGCGGCCGTCTACTATTAGATTGCAGTCTCAATACACATTGTGCTGGTATGCAATACATACCTGTACCCTAACTTCAACAACTCACCATGTGATAGCATACTCACGACTGTGTATTACAGACTTGTATTTTCCGCACACTTTGTGTGGTTGTGTACTGGAGGTATGCTCACTTACCGCTTAATGCGTGGCCTCCGACTATAAACCTTTACAGTTTCTCTTTTTTCTTCTTCTTTAATTTGGTTCTGTACACTAAAATCACCAGAACATCTACTCATAATTTACCCCATCTCTGACACGAACATAAAACACGAAACCGTCATGGCCTTTGTACTCTTTATTGCGATCGTTCGGGCGCCCCTCCCCTTCACCGCCCTGTTCGTTGCGCGAAGCAAAAAATGTAAGTGCTGCTTAGCAACGAATAACACGAAAACAGTAAAACGTGTGAAATCAATAGAAAACTCATCATCACACAGGTAGCGAATTACAACGCCACAAATAACGTGACACGGTTAAAACGTCGTAAACGGAAGAATGTATTTCCTTTAAATAAAGCTTTCTTTGCAGAAAACTTGAAAAGGGTTTCGGAAAAATGGATATGTACAATGCTGCATTATGAATGTACTACCCAAATGATATGTCAATCATATTCATAGACGTGATACTAAAACGCCTTTTCAAATTAGGAAACTCATTGAATTACGTATTTACAACAGTAATCCCTATTTGAAAAGGAAGGGGTCATATTTTAGATATCAAATTCATGAACAGGATTTTGACAATCATTTGAATGGAAACAGGACACACAATAACCTTATATATCCTTTGCATCCCCTTCGCTCGAATCCTCGTCGTTGTTGATCAAATTACACTCTGTACACTGTTCGCGAAGGGTTAAGCCCAGCTCGTACATAATTACATATGACATGGTAATTTACATAATAAACATCATCACTTCAACATGAAATACGGTATCCTCATCTTCCCTGTGGAATAATACATGGTACACGAGATCTTTGAAACAATTATGGCACTGTTATCATGAGCATGTGTAGATATAAAAATTCAAAGTCAAATTCAATAAAATATATCTAATCAGCACTTTTCCGTCCACACGTCTCCTTCACACATATTGCATTCCTTCATCACACTCAGATGCCCATGCTGGTTCAGGAAGCCCCACTCGACGGCGCCTGCATGGCAACACCCTCATCACAAGACGACGTCTCCTCCAGGCTGTCGGAAAATACATTGTTCTCCACGTGTTGGATGTCCTTATGGATACTGCCGTTTTGAGTAGTGCTTGCAGTGACCGGGGTGGGTCCACCATAGAACGCCCTGTTCGTCTTATTGTTTGCAGCACTTTGAATGGAAGTAGATGTGGCTTGGCGAACGTTTTTGTGAGGTTGACACAGGACCACGTACACCTTGGGAGCGAACAGACAGAACAGGGCTACAGTTGCACTAATGCTCACGCCCATACAGAGCGACGTCACCTCGATCTGGAAAGTAAAAAATGTGTCTTTCGTCAGATACTGTCCCAAATACTCGACATCTTCCAGGACCTAATTTAAACAGTGTTTTTGATAACATATTACAAAAGTGACTTTTTCAGTTGGAAGCGAATTTTACGAAAAACAATATCACAAACGTTATCGTTACTGCACCGAAAACAGTCGCTAAAAGGCTGAAAAACAACTGATACCAATATGAAGACATCACAATAAACAAAACATCATTTTGGGCCTCATGCGAGCTATTCTCAGAGCTGATTGGTAAGTTAAAGTTATACATCGTCAAGCTGGTGTTATAAAGTTATAACTTGACAATGCAACGTTATCGGAATAACTTTGGTTTAAAAAAATGCTTGTAATGTGCATTAGTCTACGAAAATGTTTACACTTTACCGCCTAATGCCGATACTCACTTTAAAATCATGATTGGCTCCAAAGTATATAGGAATGAAGGCGAGCCACACAATGCAAGTGCTGTACATAGTGAAGGCTATGTACTTGGCTTCGTTGAAGTTCTGTGGAATCTTCCTTGTTTTGAAAGCGTACACAGTACAAAGCACAATAAGAAAAATGTTGTAAAACAAAGATATGATAGTTGCTATTTGACTAGCACTGCACTTCAGAATGAGGAAGTCTTTTTGGTAAGTTATTCTGGAAACTGATGGCTTCTCAAAGCCTAACCACGTCAGTCCCCCAATCACCTGCACTGACACTAGACAGATGCAAATCAGTATCTGTGACTTGGGACTCGTATAGCTGGGTCGTTTCACCATGGCTTTGATACCTGTGCTGAAGATACGGTAAATTCGGTTGGTTTTTGTTACAAGCGCAGCGTATATGAAACTCAAGGAGACTCCAAGTCCAAGTCTTCGTAACGCGCAGAGGACAAGGGTTGGCTTTGCTAGCATGACGAGGGACGTTCCGTAGGACATAATTATCCCCAAAAGGAGGAGATAGCAGAGCTCCCTGCCTGACGCCATGATGATAGGTGTTGTGTTGAAAATGACGAATATTACCATAACACCAAACGTGCACAGAATCCCCAAACAGGAAAACACAACAGGAAGTATAAACCACAGACTTGCGGGGTCAAGATGCAGTTCCGGTAAGCGTGCGCATTCAGTTTTGTTAGGGTTTGGTCGTGAGCCTTCCGGACATGATTCGCAAGTGCTCTCGTCTTTCAGGTATTCGTTCTCGTTGCAGGCGATACAGACCCAGCAGCAAGGTCCGCTTGACTTGGTTGCCTCCCCTTGTTCGCATGGCTCGCTGCAGATGGACACCGGGATTTCACGAGATTTGAATCTCCAAAGTAGAGCGCTCTTATTAATCTTCAGACTGAAAAGTAGATTGTTTCATATTGGACATAGTGATATTTTTTTCGTGAACATGAATACAAATTTTAGAATTAGTATTTTAATGTCTCATTCTTATTTATTTGAATCTTGGTCGTGTTCGATGGATATAACCTCGTCCCGGATAGTAGATGGTCAGTGGCTTGATCTTACGTCTCATCATACCAAACAGAGAGAGAGTGAGTGAGTTTAGTTTTACGCCGCTTTTAACAATATTCCACCAACATCACGGCGGGGGACACCAGAAAAGGGCTTCACATATTGTACCCATGTGGTGAATCAAACTCGGGGCTTTAGAGTGACGAGGTAACGCTTTAACCACTAGGCAACCACACCGCCCCTAATGTAAACTGATATTATAGTTAAATCAATAATACTGAAACACAATGCAAGTGTGTACCGATACAGTTTCAGTTTTCCTCTTACCTCGTATCCCACTCTCCAATCTGCACATAGTCGTATTCGTTGTTTGCCATATTCTGATACTGGTAGATGTCGTAGCGTCCAACGCCGTCTCCGACGCTGTCGAACGTTACACGGTTGCCGCCTATACCTTCAAACAGACAAACACGACAGTATAGGTGAGTAAGGGAATGAATGCAGGTTTAGGCACCCAACGGTATCACGTCACCCTGAACATATATGAGTGTATCAATGAAACATCCGGATCAAAAGCACAATTCTGATTCACGATCAATAGACCATATATAGTTGGGTTCATTGTTTCATTTGTGTACTTTTTCGCACTTTGTATATGTGTATACATGCATAATGTATGATATTAATGTGTACACTCATAAATCACGTTTCTGCTGACATGAAACAAAACAATATAAGTCCATGCAGGTAGCAAAGGTACTGTAAGTCCCCATGGTCTCTGGTATGGGGATCTACCTTCAGTAGTTGGCGATCTATAGCCCATTTTTATACTGTACTGTCCTAATTTGAAATCCAATTTCAGAGAGAGATGCTAGTTTTATTTCTTCATACTGTGATATTCTAGCTGGTTTCCCTGTCCTTCGTTGACAGGTTTTTATAATTTACATGTATTTATGGTGAATTTAAAACTTGTTTTAGTCACGATATGGCTGAAATAGTGCCGATGTAACTTAAATCCTAACTCACTCACTCAAAACAATATTGGAATTGGTCAATATCAATGTTTCAAAATATATCAATGTTTTCATTTTTCTATCTTTGAAATTAATAGCGTTCATTCGTAACCCGTGAAGATCCGGGGTAGAATAGGTCTTCAGCAACCCATGCTTGCCACAATAGGCGACTATGCTTGTCGTAAGAGGCGACTAACGGGATCGGTTGGTCAGGCTCGCTGACTTGGTTCACACATGCCATCGGTTCCCAATTGCGCAGATCGATGCTCATGCTGTTGATCACTGGATTGTCTGGTACAGACTCGAATATTTACTGGAATATCGCTGAGTGCGGCGTAAAACTAAACTCACTCACTCACTCACTCATTCGTACACTGTAAACCTTCACCGTAAGGAATGTACCAAACATGTACAACAATGTCGACCGATGCTATCACTACGAGACGGTAACTTTCATGAGAAGGCTTGTTCACTGACATGAGAATACATTAAAGGTTAAACAGTTTAACAAGTCAACAAGCACCTAACACTAACCTTTGATCAATTGCATTCAAGTGAAACAGACCCGTGAATTGGTCTTCAGTAACCCGCTTGTCGTAAGAGGCGACTAACGGGACCGGGTGGTCAGGCTCGCTGACTTGGTTCATACATGTCATCGTATCCCAGTCGCGTAGATCGATGCTTATGCTGTTGATCACTGGACTGTCTGGTCCATATTCTATTATTTACAGACCGCCGCCATATAGCTAGAATATTGCTGAGTGTGGCGAAAAACTATGAAAACATATTGTTCTTCATTGTATAGCATAGCACTCAGGAGTATTCGAGCTATTTGCCAGTGGTCTGTAAATAACCGGTAACATTATTACCAGTGATTACCATTATGAGAATCGATCACAACAACTGGGATCAACCTATCTAGCGAACTTGTCCATCCGACCTCAATATTCGCTCCTTAAAGCATAGGTTACTGCAGACAAATTCTACCCATAATCCTCCCTCCTCCTGTGAGTCGTAGGGAAGATTGATTATAACCACCTATCTACATCGTATTGGTAAACAAAAGCAAGGACATATACATTATTGCTGCAGTTCATTGTATGTGCTTCTATTATACCTGAACAAAACATGCAATTAGCGTGATCAAACGGCACTGGCCATGACTTGTAAACATCATGGACTGCGGCATGGACTCCTGCCACGCCACTAATGGCTCTTCACCATACCTTGAGACGTCAACAGATTAGCAGTGGAATGGATGTCTTCACGGCAGTAATGAACCATTGTTGTAAATGAGTTTATTCATAGAATAAATACGAATCTAAATCTTTGGATAGACGTTTTTCCTGGGTATATTATTAGACATCCTATAAATAGGTTATAGCTCATTACATTAGCAAGATAGCATTTAAAACTAATAGAACTGATAACATATATGAGAATGGATTGTTTCTGGAGCATGTTTTGCAGTGCTCCCTTTGATCTATTATTCCTCATGTCCAGCAACTCCTGAGAGCTAGAGAGAATTCACGTGTTCTACTTGTTTATATCTATGCTTTGTGATGCTAAATGGGAGTACAAACTTTCAATAGATCTGATAGACCGGTTCTGACATGTTGTAAAGCTTATGTCAGTAATATGTCAACCGGATTGTGAGCGATTATAACCACAAGAACATACAAATCGAACACCAGGGCATCATCCGAGTATGATTTTAATCGATTTCATTAATTGTACGGAGTTGTAAGTGTAATATCGATAAAAATATTGAAAACGCATTCCAACTGTACATGCGTGTTCTATGCTGTGTAATTGATGGGTGTCAGCAGTATAAGGAATGGGATGAAGCACAGGATTCTGATAGGTAGCTATTCAGTCGTAAAATGTATTATTTTATACAAACAAATAATCAACGCTGAAAAATATTGAGAATTATCACTACCAAGCAAATATAAACACAAACGTGTACTGTTTGCAAGATCACCATGCATGTTTCATGGGGGAAGGGTGATGTAAGGGAGACAACTCTTAACATCAATGAAGCAGTCGTAAACTGCCTGTAAGGAGGTTTCCGGGAGAATTCACATACAATTCACCTACTAAGAGTCTTACAATACGGTTCATTGTCACTTTATGAAATGCAAAAAGAATGATGTATTTCAACTGTTCCGAAATTGCTTTTAGCTCAGACTGTTTAAGCTATTGGAAAGGATTCTGTTGCCTGTCCATTGCCTTCAACGGCAGAGAGTCTGATTTGTCTATCGAACTGACGCAACTACATATATCTCTTTCATTAGTGGGTAAGGCTTCAAGCTGGTTAGACCTCTGTACGACCACACTGAACGCCGGTTGAAATAGAACGATCGCCAATCGCTAAAGGTCCATGTGACGAATTTTGTCCGTGCGAGCTGCAGAACCTATTCATGGTCAAATAATTATTTGTGATAGTATGTTATATAGAGGAATATTGACCTCATCAAACTACGACCCACAACGCTAAAAATACGTGTACCGAAATTGTCACTAGCTGCAGAACCTATTCTTGTTGAAACAGATACTTGTGACAATGTGTGGACATAAGGCTGTGATACCTCGAAAGATGAACCGGGCCAGTTGAGACGAACAAGGTCAGCCAAGTTGTTAAAATTGTTACCAAGACTGCCCACGAATCAGATAGAGGGATTGTGATACTGTTACTTACCATTGAAGGACACGTTCCTGATGAACCAGAGAAGCTCCTGGCCTGCCAGCTTGTTGATGTGTTTACACAGCTTGAGGTTCCGATGATAGCACTTACTCTTCAGCATGTCCTGTACAGCATGGGCGAGGGCATACACGGAGTCGATCACAAACTGGACCAGGCCTTCCTGTATGTAATCTACCTTGCTGTCCTTCAGACTCTCCGTACCTGGGACATACAACGAATCGGAATTGAAAATGGTATTATACTCAATGTAATCTCAAGCTCCATTCTAAAGCATATAAATCTGTATTGGTTTTAATCACACGTCTGTTGTTTTGTTTTATTTTGACGAGACACGATATTGTGTATTTTTCATAGTATTACCAAACTCGGCGAGCATTTAGAGGAGCGACTGAAATGAACGCTGCAGTAAATGATAATCTGTTTATGAAACTGTTGCATTATTCAATTAAACGCTGTACCTGTTTCAGAGCATTTGTAGAAGGTATTTTGTTTAAATTTTTTGTCCCAGATATATAGAAAATGTATCACATATAGAAACTTTCCACGAGACCAACATGTGTTGCATTTGAGATTACACGTTACCACTTCTTGTGTACGTTTAGTTACAAGTTACAGATCTGCATTCTTTGTCCACATCCGGGATTTGAACCCTCATTCTAATTAACCTAAGTAAGACACCCAATAGCTAGCAAAGTCAGCGATATAACTGATCATGACTCAGCTACCGCTGCTTCCACAAAACCGAAAGTGTGCCAACTGGTAGTCGGGATGAGGAATAATATCTAGTCCTGCTGCCAATACGGATGATGAGGAAGTATACACTCTAAGGGTGGAATGATACACTCTGATGAAATGGTTTATCCTTACACCTGTCAGAGGTTATTGTACTGGCTTTGGTCGGATTAAAATAAAGGCAAAGTTGAACTTTCGACTGGTGCGATGAACTGATGGATGTGCATGGATGGATATATCTATCGGAAGCTGGATGTTTACGATTGACAAGCACTTTGAACTTCATTTATGTCTCCTTGCTTGGGCCTGGATTTGGGTCAATGTTGGCCCTGGGTGGGTTTGATAGGAGGATGCATTGATGTATATGTTTCATTATATCATTGAGAGGATGCATACCGTCACATCTGTTGATTGTGGAGGGTTTTAAGCTGCAGTCAAACATCTCTTCCCAGTAGTCCTTAAACCATAGGTTCCGTGAGTTGTTTTCCGGTTTCAGATTCAGGAAGTATTCATCGAACTCTGCAAACACCAAGATTCCATTAAACTTTGTCCATACAACTTACTTAAGGTTAAAGCAATCGCTCGTCACCATTAAGACCTGGGTTCTAAATCCCATATAGGTACAACGTGTGAAGCCCATTTCAGGTCTCCACCGCCGTGATATTGCTGAAATATTGCTAAACTCACTCACTCAGTCATTTTTAGAGCGCTTTACTACCCTATAGCTACTTTCCAGGAAGTTCTAGTTTCCAAAGTGGTTTACATCCAAGAAATCCTTACTTTCCGGGTTCCCTATTTTCAAGAGCACCCTACTTTCAAAACGCCCTATTTTCCGACGATCGCTGTTGCGGGCGTCAATAACTTTGTGATCATACTCCCGTAACTTCTCCAACTATTCACTGTTGTGCGTTCCAGTCCTGTTTCCTTCGAACACCCGTCAGAAGACATTTAATGCGTGTTTAGATTGTGACCTATTACACCAGCGTTTGCTATAATTATGTAAAATCTCATCTAAATATTACGATGGACACTTCGGCTATTGCATGCGAATCGTGTACTCCCTAAATATAATTGACATTGTTCACTGGATCAATCATTAACGTATCTGGTCCTCAATACATTATAAAAGGCTACCGGGATGTAGATTTGGGATTGCTGGCTTAAAGATTACAAACACGCATACATACATCAATGAAATAGACATACATCTGGATTAGCAGTGTACACGTAGAACAAAACAGTGAGTGAGTGAGTTTGGATCGTTTTAGACCGCTTTTAGCTTCGAATGGGATTCGCATATTGTACCCATGTTGGGAATCGAACCCGGGTCTTCGACGTGACGAATGAACTTTTTGACCACTTGACTACTCCGTCAATACAGAACACGATCGACCATGATATATTGTAGGCATGTACTATCATGAGAGGCTACTACAGCTGAAGAGGTCGTTTTCGCATGTGGTACATTTCTGTCAAATGAAATGTACTCTAGCCAGAATCAAAGTTCACACGAGGACCCCAGCTTGACAAAGAATGTTTGATATGTCAATTCACCAATTCGCGAAACCGGTTGGGAAGTATGGCAGGAATCAATTTCGAACACTCGGGAATAGACCAGTCATAATTACCCAAATGCGCGAGCTGGAAGGAATCGGTTTCGAACATTCTGGATTATAGACCAATTACGATTCCCCAATGAGACCGGTTAGGAAGTCTGGAAGAAATCGGTTTCGAATATTCTGGAATAGACCAATCACGATTGCTGCTCCGCTCAAGTTCATTTGTGAGTGCAGATTTCGCTCGTTTAAGGTATACCTGGACTGTATCTACGACAACGACCCTTTCAGCGTGAGCAATACTGTACGCTTTACCAGGAATTATCTGTCGCTTGGGAAGGATTGTGACGGTGCCCTCAGCTGCCACCTCCTGCTCGAACACCGGGTGTACCTTGGCACCCCAACTGTCGCTGGCCAGCAGGTTGAGGTGGGACGTCCTGTTCAGCTTTACCAACGCCTTCAAAATGTCGCGACAGTTGTCCTCGTTGACGAACATGACGACCGCTCGAGCATTGTTGTCGTCCTTGAACAATTCCTCCACGATGTTCCGGAACGTCGTCTCGTTGACTGACCGAGGGATGCGCAGCGACTTGGATACACACACACCTGAAACAGAGAACAGTCACGTCAAAATGTGATGCGTTTACCTGTAGTCTGTTAGCAACATGTTGGCGATGTATTCGTGGTATTTTCAAAGTATGTACGGTATAATTATTGCGAAGTCGCATTGAGTCCATGGTGTATTCAAGAAGTTCTCGTTAGTTTGATTGAAATCACAAAATTAAATTGAATAAAAGTTGTTTACACCACGTAACAGATGTATGTTCAAACCTGTTTTTCATATTTCACAAACATAGATGGTTGACAAATATATGTGAAGCATACAAAATATTTTACGCAAACATATGTACATGAAAGCTGATAGGTATCTGAAAGGGACGATATACAGTTTATTTCTAAGAAAATAAGAACAAATCCAGTTTTAATATAGATTGAATAAGTACTTGACATGTTTATACATGGACGATGCGTGTAGTAGACGGGTTTACACATACGTAAAATATCTGCTAGACAGGTTTACACATACCTAAAGTAGCTACTAGACAGGTTTACACATATGTAAAGAATTACAAGACCTGTTTACACATACCCAAAATATGTACTAGACAGGTTTACACATACCTAAAGTGTGTACAGAACGTGTTTACACAGACTTTAAGTGTGTACCAGCGCGTTTATGTACAGTGCATCTTTTCACACACCGAAAACATAAATTCCATCCAAATGTGTTTCCAAGACTTGGCCAACCAAACGTCTTTGGTGCCGGGAGTTATTTGTTACCCATAGAAACACATTTTTCGCAATATGTTTCTTGTATAACATATTTTTAGGGTATTCGTTAAAAACACAGATATACAATATTTACACTAGTCCCTAAGAGGGCGGTGGGATAGCCTAGTTGTTAAAGCCTTTGCTCGTCACGCCAAAGACCCGGGTTCGATTCAACTTATGGGTACTCTTTGAAGCCTCTTTATAAAGTACGTAAGTCCCGAAACATTCAAAGGACATTTAAATTTACCAGCTGTTTTAAATGTAGTATTGTTGTTATTTTAAATATTCGGCTAAATCTTTCTACCATCGCCAGTGGCTGAAGGGATGATATAAATCCAGCTAGGGTCGGTGCAGGTAGCGAAAGTAATGTAAGTCCCCATGGTTCCTAGTATGGTGATCTACCTTCAGTTGTTGGCGATCTATAGCACGTGATTTAGACTGTATTGTCTTCTTTAATTGGAATGTTTTAGCTTTGCTCGCTAGTTTTATATGATATCTGTGATTTTCTAGTATTTTTACTGTCCATCGTCGACAGGTTTTAATCTTCAAAATGTTTTCACTTTTTATTGTATAAGTTGTTTTCGTCACGATATGGCCGAGATATTGCCGATGTGACGTTAAATATTTACTCACTCACTCACTCACTCACTCTTTTATAAATATTGAACCGCCGTGATAATGGTGGAGTAATACTAAAACCGGCGTACAACCACACTGATTCACTCACTCCTGCTAGCGGACCCGTGAAGATCCGGGGTAGAATAGGTCTTCAGCAACCCATTCTTGTCATAAAAGGCGACTATGCTTGTCGTAAAAGGCGACTAACGGGATCGGGTGGTCAGGCTCGCTGACTTGGTTCACACATGCCATCGGTTCCCAATTGCGCAGATCGATGCTCATCACTGGATTGTCTGGTCCAGACTCGATTATTTACAGACCGCCGCCATATACCTGGAATATTGTTGAGTGCGGCGTAAAACTAAACTCACTCATTCACTCACTCCTGATAGCGACAGTTGGTCTGGTTCCGAGTTTGTTTCAGCTTGGGTCAAATTGACCCGATCCAGACATACCAAAGTTGCACAGTTAATGCGGTTACATATACTCTGCAGATATAAACCAGTAGACAGCCAGCGAGCTTTTTGTCTGCCAAGAGCTGTCATTAAACTCAGCGAGAAACTAGTGGGTTTTTTAGATTTGCTTCAAACTTAACAATTATGATGACATCATTTTCTGGAAACAAAAAAGAAGTAAAAAACTCTGTAAGTAAAAAGGAAGCTTTGGATGTGCCAGAAACGATCTTTTTATTACACGTCTGTTTTTAATATCAACGCTGATAGGCTCCACGTCAATGGTAGTCAATAATTGGGTCTTATCTACACATAAAACAAGGCATGGACGTCATCTTACCAGCGTCATTGTGAGCGCTTACATTTTGAAACGCACCTAAAATATCCTACAACCGCTAAGCCTCTGAATTCTGTCTCACTAATGCACCGCGGACGCTTGTGGTGTGTAGGTAACGGTTACCTCTTTCCGGGCTGGGACGGTGGGGTAGCCTAATGGTTAAAGCGTTGGCTCGTCACGCCGAAGACCCGGGTTCGAATCCCCACATGGGTACAATGTGTTAAGCCTATTTCTGGTGTCCCCCGCCATGATGTTGCTGGAATATTGCTAAAAGCGGCGTAAAACCAAACTCAGTCAGTCAGTCAGTCTTTCCGGGCTATAGTTCGATATCAAAACCCTGTACGAACACAGTGAACCCGTGCTGACCAACATTTGGTCCACGTCAAGATCGGTTGACCACTATCAGCATTGACTAGTTTACTCATTCGGATGACCAGAGCTGAACATGCCTACCGAACCTATGAGACACGGTTCTCCGGTTAACAACACGAAATCATGTCATCGTTAAAGTTAATTATTTAATTATTCATTCTGTCGTGACTAAAAGCAATCAATAAATATACTTAACAAAATATTGATAATGAACAATACATTCTGATATTGCATTAGGGAAATTTAAGTTTTGTATTTTGTATGTATGTTTGTCTGGAAATATAAACTTTGTTTTGCGCGTCATTTTGAAATTCCTGTCCTTTTACAAGAAACGTTACAATGGTAGTTTTGTCAAGCATCGAAAATCAAGTTAACCTTCAAGGTGAATTTTCCCACCCCATTTTTCTGTTAACGTTATTTCGAAAGTTGTATTTTAGGCGGAACTGACATAAGTTAACCTATATTTACTGGAATAGCGGTTTCCAGTATTGAATTTTGATGAACACAAATCTCATAACCGTGATTTAAATAAAACAGGATTGCTATACGTGTAAGAAGGCTATTCATTAATTAAGGCATATATAACATCATTTGGGGAATTATGTAATTTGTTCCTTAATTTCAGAAATGCCCTCTTGATGAAGTTGCCTTCATATTACACAATTTGGTCACCGACTTTTTGTTATTTCTTTTCAACTCATCATTGAACATACAGGTGGTTGTTTTTGATATAAAGGATATTTCTTGGCGATGAAGTGATGGATGAGTTTTCGTAATCACTGCGATCATAATTACAGTGCATTATCATGAATTACGCTCATGGTTATCAACCATTCCAACGCTCCAGGTTTCTAAGGGAATTGATAAACGTGCACAGAACACCGGCTCAGTCCTCGGTTTGTTTTAAAGGGGTGACACAATTGCAACATGGAGTCCGATAAGAACATCGTCGTTTATCTGGCCGTAACATGTCCCAAATCCCTCCACTGTAAACGGCTACTATGATTACAGACGAGTTCTCGCAATCAAATAGTACTTATCTCCCTTTGCTCACAAGCCCGGAACCAATAGCCA